>NC_090436.1:717990089-718295829 GCF_031143425.1 Pleurodeles waltl | reverse complement strand
GCCATTATAGCACTCCACTAATCCAGCTGATTGGGGGTGATTTGCAGCGTGAAACTTTTGGTTTATGCCTAGCCCTTCGCATACTTTCTTCATCACTTGACCCACAAATTCACTTCCATTGTCACTCCAGATCATTCTCGGCATTCCGAATCTAGGGAAGAACTCTTTCACAAGGGCTTTGGCTGTCGATAGCGCAGTATTGTCTTTTAGGGGATAGGCTTCCACCCATCTTGAAAAGGCACAAACAACAACGAGTACGTATTTTAAGTTGTTGCACCTCTCCATGTGGATGAAATCTAGCTGCAAGACCTCAAACGGATACGTAGGAGGTGCAAAATGACCAGCTGGAGTTGGGGTTCCTCTACCAGGGTTGTGTTTCAGGCATACCATGCAATGTTTAACCACATTTTCTGCGCACTTGGGAATTCCTGCATTTTGCCATACTGGGGCCAACAACTTACAAATCCCTTTCACACTGATGTGAGCCATTCCATGAGCCATTGTAACTACTGCAAGCACATACGCATCGGGTAGCAACCATCTTTGATGTTCTGACAACTCGACCCAACAACCATTCGCATCCAATTTACCCGTACTTTCTCTCCACACACTCAATTCTCTCTCTGTGGCTTCAGCTTGAATCGATTTCACGCTTTCTATCGTGTCTTCACACATTCCGAATCACCAATCCATCTTGCAGGGCCCGCGACATACATTCGGCTCATCACATTCCTTGCCGTTTCTTTTGCGACCTCGTCAGCAAATGCATTCCCACGACCAACATCATCAGTCACCTTTTTATGTGCGCTACACTTCACAATCGCAACTTGCAACGGTAAAGTAAGTGAATCAAGGAGCTCATTTACCAACTGACCATGCTGTATTTTAGTTCCATGCGAGGTCAGGAACCCACGTTCCTTCCACAAATGCCCAAAACTATGGGCCACACCAAACGCATATTGGCTATCGGTATAGATAGTCACTTTCATTCCTTTTGATACTGTACATGCTCTTGTTAGGGCTATTAACTCAGCTGCTTGGGCTGAATTGTGTGGGATACGTGCAGCTTCAACAATCATACACAAAGTTGTCACAGCATACGCCGCAGTCGTGTCACCATTCGTGAGCTTAAAGCATGAACCATCCACCCACAAAGTACCATCACTCTTTGCAAGGGGAGTGTCCAGAAGGTCTATTCTCCCTTTCGTTTCTTCTTCTGTTCTATGGAGACAATCATGTTGTTCAGAAGTATCTAACTCCGTCACAATTGGCAATAACGTAGCTGGGTTAAGTGTAGTGCATCTTTTTATATGTACATGGCTTGCTAACAATGTCAACTCCTAACCTGACAATCGAGCACTAGTTAAATGCTGTGTCTTGGTTCTGTTTAACAACGTGTCCACTGCATGTGGAACCATTACGATTAATGTGTTATTCATCACTAAACCAGCAGACTGTCGGATAGAAACAGCAGTTGCCGCTGCCGCTCTTAAGCAGCTTGGTAGTGCCTTAGCTACTGGGTCTAAGGTTGAAAAGAAATAGGCGCATGGACGCTCCCTGTCTCCAAACTGTTGTGTCAAAACTGCTAACGCACAACCTTCTTTCTCATGGACATACAATGTAAAAGGCTTGCTGTAGTTGGGGGTACCCAACACAGGAGCTGAACATAATGCATCACGTAATTCGACAAAACTTTTCTGACAATCTTCAGACCATGGGACGGGATTTGGTGTATCTTTACAAGTTAATGCCACCAAGGGTTTGGCTATTAACGAAAAATTAGGTATCCATTGTCTGCAATATGATGTAATACCCAAGAAAGCACGCACTTCTCTCTGTGTTCTTGGCACACTCATTGCTGCAACAGCCCTGATTCTCTCTTGGGTCAGTTGCCTTCCCTCCTTCGAAAAGAGGTGACCTAAATAGGTCACTTCTTTTTGACAATACTGTAACTTTGAAAGGGACACTTTGTGGTGTAAATCAGACAAATGACGCAATAATGACAATGTTGCTTCTTTGCAGATCTCCTTAGTATCTGCAGCAACTAGCAAATCATCGACATATTGAATGAGAGTGGCGCCATCAGGTAACATAAGAGTGTCAAGTTGTGCTTTCAAAGCCCGACTATAGATAGATGGACTTTCACAATAGCCTTGAGGAGCTCTCTTAAATCTGAAGCTTCGTCCTCCCAAATTGAAGCCAAAAATGTCCCTGCTCTCTTCTGCAATAGGGATGCTGAAGAAAGCATTTTTCAGGTCTATCACTGAAAACCAAGTGGCTGAAGCTGGAATCATTGTCAACAATGCAGTGATATCGGGGACGACTGGAAACTGTGGCACAACTATTTTGTTCACCTCTCTAAGATCAATTACAAACCTATAAACATGTGGCTGAGTAGGGTCAGTATGCTTCAAGACAGGCAAAACAGGACTATTGCAAACGTTGCCTCTTGTCTCTTCAATTACATCCTTCTCAATCAGATCACAAATAATTGCTAACAACGCTTTTTCCCCTTCACTAGAGATCTTGTATTGGGGAATACGTGGCATTTTAACATTGGCTTTTAATGTTATCACATATGGCTGAATTTCCAAAAGACCTACATCATTAGGTCCAGTAGCCCAAAGAGTATTAGGAAGAGACGAAAATTCTGGTGGAAATCTGTCCTTTGACAAATACATTGGTGAAACCACTTTCTTACCCAATGTGAGTTGCACTCCAGAAGGAGAGCAATACAATGTCGCATACAATCTCTTTAACAGATCTAATCCTAACAAGTTCTCGCCACAACCTGTCGTCAAAACAAGGGGTGTTTCAAATTTACAAGGTCCAACAGAAAGAGATATAGGGTTGGAAATCGGATTTCTAACTGGGGCGCCGGAAAACCCTACTGATATATTTGTTTCGCCAGACAAAGGTGCGCCAGGGAGTTTTGAGTGCATTATAGAACTCTTGGTAGCACCAGTATCCAACAGAAAAGGTTCTGACACACCTGATGCAATCACCTTAACATAAGGCCCACTCTGATCTACTGGAACTGAAACAACTCCCTCTCTTTGTCTATGGCTGTCCTAGCAATCATTACTGTCCAAATGCTCATCCTCTGTATAGTAATCATCAGTATAGTACTGAGCCGTCCTACCAGATGCATTAACCTGTTGATCAAATCTGTTCATTGAGTTTTGAGGGAGGAATGGGCGCGTGCTCTGGGGAACATATCCACGTCCTCTTCCTCTAGGTGCTTGTGGAACACCTCGACCTCTTAAACCAGAAGTACCATTTGCGCGCTGTAGCAAAGCAGGGCAACTATACTTGAAATGACCCTCTTCCTTGCAATATGAACACTGATTGGGACCTACTGGGATACGTGATTGAGCATACTCGGCTCTTTGCGAGTTTCTCTGAAACGGTTGGGGCTGATAGTTATTCTTATAGTTGTTCTGATAGTTACTCTGTGCACCACTATTTTGACCACCACGTGGCGGGTACGCTTGTTGTAACAGAACCTTCGTTTTCAATTCTTTAGTTTTCTTCTCTACTCTATCTCTCTCATCTTTATCTCTATTTTCGTAGTACTGTGCAGTAGCCAATATCTGCGCTGAAGAGGAAACTGCCCAAGAACTTTCTGAATCTTTTAACTTTTTACACAACTCAGGAAGCAGATTATGCACAAATTTATCGACGAACAAACGTTGACCACCTTCCGTGCTCATATCTTGACCACTGTGGTCCACAAACGTTTCTTCAAACCTGGTGAAGAAATCTGATACTGTTTCTTCTTTCTTTTGCTTACATGCAGACAATTTATCCCAGTTTACACGCATCGCAGGCATTATAGTTTTCATGTAATCAATAATCCTACCAGGAAGCTCTGTCACTAAAGGCTCAGGTTTAGCACCACCAATTTGTCGGGCATCTGCAGCAGCAATATTAGCCCATGTGTCACCTAAGTCTTGAACATGGTCTGTATGGCGAATCTTTCCCCATAAAGGCTGTGGAACAATATTCCCAAATAACATGTCTATGTCAGCTAAATTCATAATGCAAGACCCCGCAGTCCGTGACAATTCCTTGTAATACCCTGTAGGATTCTTACGGGGATCAGGCAATGTCTGCTTAAGGGCTAAAACTTCAGCTCGTTTCCATGGAACGTGTACCCATACACGCTGGAAATGAGGCAGGACAGGTGGATTAGCATTTGGGTCCCCTTCCCTCCATTGTGGGGGAACTTCTCTCATGGGGTACTGTTTCCCTTTCTTTTTAGCAGAAGAATCATATTTAAACAATAACCTGGAAACACCTTCAGTCCTAAACGACAATAACATCGCAACTGCTTTCTCGACATCTGAACCCACAATCAAACCTGTCGCAAAATCGAACCGTAAACGACACAACTTAGGCGGATTGGGCTCCAAACCATTTTCCTCTAAATCCTCAGAAAGAAAAGTACACATTTTCTCAAAGACGTATCTCTGTTTCGGTTCTTCCCACTGATGGAAGACATTTATAACAGACTCTAGTTCATATCTCGCTGGTTCAGTAACCCATTTATGCGCCAAATAATTCAGTGTCTCTTTCTCCCTACCATCAGGCAATTGGCTACGCAATTGTTTACGCTCTGAAACTGGGGTCGTAGCTAATGACCCAAAGAGAGGGGATAAAAGACTAGTCACAGTGTTTGTCATTCTCTGACGGATAGAGGGAGAGGTTGACAAATGAACAGGAGGAAAAACAGAATGAGACAAGGCAGAGACAGAAGCAGTGTCAGATACAATACCAGGAGTGGTAGTCGCTATAGTAGTCAAAGTTGTAGGAAGTAAAGGCAGAGCAGATGTCAACGCCGGTGGCCCTTGAGGAGGCTGCACCGGAGGAATAGGAACCAACTGAAGAATAGCTGGTGGGTGCTGTGGAGGAGCAGGAGGCAATGCAACCACTGGTTGTGCAACTAGAGGTTGCGGAGGTGCCGTGGCATTCTGCGCATAGGGTGGTGGCGAACTTAGCAAATGTGACATTAGGGGATCTTTTTCAGAGTCTTTTGCTGCAACTTGCTGAAGAGGCGGCAAAACTGGATAGCATTTATCTACTGTCATTTTATGTCGCCTATGCAACTGCTCATTCAACTGTTCTACTTCGTTATCTTTAAACTGTATAGCAGCTTGCATAATCGAAATACATTTTTCTCTCTTATTTTTCTTAGCTAATTTAATTTCCTTTTGCTTGGCTTCCTTACGCCATAAGCGGAAAGAATCAAACATTGCCGGACGGGCTTTCTTCTTAAAAAGTCCAACTTCGAGGTTATCTAAGATTTCTGTGTCAAAGCTACCATTTTGGGGCCATTTTAAAACACCATCTTTTCTGGTGTAACGGATCCATACTTCATTATATGTGATGGGGCCTACTCCGTACTCCACATATAGTTCATAGGTTGGAGTTCCAATCGGAGGAACCGGACATGAGTCCTCCAACCGGGAGTCCCTTTCACAACCAAGACAAAACAAATTTCCAAGTCTGCTAAGACCAGGCATCTTCGCTCACTAGTCTAGCTTCAAACTTCAAAGGATTATCGTTTATGATAGTCTCGTGAATACACGAGTCCTTCGGCTTTGGTACTTGCAAGTTCCAAATCAAAGTGATCCCGAAGGGATACCAAACCAAATGTCCAACTAAGGACCAAACCAAGGCCCTCATTCTGACCTTGGCGGGCGGCGGAGGCCGCCCGCCAAAGTCCCGCCGTCAGGTTACCGTTCCGCGGTCGAAAGACTGCGGCGGTAATTCTGACTTTCCCGCTGGGCTGGCGGGCGGTCGCCTTCAGACCGCCCGCCAGCCCAGCGGGAAAGAGGCTTCCACGATGAAGCCGGCTCGGAATCGAGCCGGCGGAGTGGAAGCTGTGCGACGGGTGCAGTTGCACCCGTCGCGTATTTCACTGTCTGCGCAGCAGACAGTGAAATACATGTAGGGGGCCCTCTTACGGGGGCCCCTGCAATGCCCATGCCAGTGGCATGGGCACTGCAGGGGCCCCCAGGGGCCCCGCGACCCCCCCTACCGCCATCCGGATCCCGGCGGTCGGACCGCCGGGATCTGGATGGCGGTAGGGGGGGTCGGAATCCCCGCGGCGGTGCAGCAAGCTGCGCCGCCGTGGAGGATTCAATGGGGCAGCGGTACACTGGCGGGAGCCCGCCAGTGGTGCCGGTCCGACCGCGGCTTTACCGCCGCGGTCGGAATCCCCATTGGAGCACCGCCGGCCTGTCGGCGGTGCTCCCGCGGTCCTCCGCCCTGGCGGTCTTTGACCAAGTCCAAGTGTCCAACTAAGGACTGGGAGACACTCCACTTATACTTAACTGAAAATATCGATGACGTCACCAGAAGACTCGTCTTATCGTTTCGCTCTACCAAACATCAAGGGTCCAAATCAGGGCGATAGCCAGGGCAACAGTCCTTCGTAGCCGTCGGGAAGCGGGGAACCTCGCGGCAAAGACTTTCGGACCACGTCGACATGCAGGGGTCGATGAAGTGGCGGCCTTCCTCCAGAATTTTCACACAAAGCTCCTCACGGACCTCAGGCTTGGACCGGTACCGCTGGTATCGCCCCACGTTGGGCGCCAACTGAGGTACTGGGTTTTTCAGAACCGGTACTGATCCGGTAACCCAGTGGTGCCAGGGTACACCCAAAGACCTCGGGTACTTTCCTGATTCAGACCACAGAAACTCAGAGTCTTCTAGGTGAAGTCAAAGATCGAATTTATTGGCTGCAACCAAGTAACAAGCGTCCTAGAAGTACAACAGCACGGTTTGTATGTTCTCAGGAGACTGTGGGGGTCATTCTGACCCCGGCGGTCAGAGACCGCCGGGGCCAGGGTCGGCGGGAGCCCCGCCGACAGACCGGCGGTGCCCCGCAGGGCATTCTGACCGCGGCGGTTCGGCCGCGGTCAGATTCGGGAAACCGGCGGTCTCCCGCCGGTTTCCCGCTGCCCAGCAGAATCCTCCATGGCAGCGGATTCTGACACCCCCTACCGCCATCCTGTTCCTGGCGGGACTCCCGCCAGGAACAGGATGGCGGTAGGGGGTGCCGCGGGGCCCCCGTAAGAGGGCCCCACAAAGTATTTCAGTGTCTGCTATGCAGACACTGAAATACGCGACGGGTGCCACTGCACCCGTCGCACCTTCCCACTACGCCGGCTCAATTCTGAGCCGGCGTCCTCGTGGGAAGGCTGATTTGCCCTGGGCTGGCGGGCGGCCTTTTGGCGGCCGCCCGCCAGCCCAGGGCAAATCCCAAAATACCCTCAGCGGTCTTTCGACCGCGGAGCGGTATTTTGGTGGGGGAGCTTCGGCGGGCGGCCTCCGCCGCCCGCCGAAGTTAGAATCACCCCCTGTGTGTCAATGCAAAGTCAGGTTTCCTTATATACAGTTTTTTAAGCTTCAGGCAAACATTCTTGACATTTTGGTTGGTCATTCACATGTTTTCACTACAAAGGAAAAAACAGTGTCATGATGAAACCTCATATTTCATGTCATACAACCCATAATAAATTACCCGGCAAGGCCTAGTATTTTGCATCAGATAAGTGTGGACCCCCAATAAAAACAGGCACCTCCCCCTCGTAAAGTAAGAAGAAGAAAAGAGCAGGTGCAGGTGTGAGCAAGATTAGGCAGGGTGTGTGAGCGATAATAAGGGTTTTATGGCATGGTGTGCCTTGATGCTATCTGATTCGGCCACTGGGATAGGGACTGACCAAACAGGTTTGGCCTGAGGCAATGGTTCCAGCTTGCCCAGGTCAGAGAAAAGTCAATCAAGGTGTACGTGTCCTTGGAATCAAATCTGACTGTATTATAAGCCTATGTGAGGGCAACTTTTAAAAATGGCTGCCGTGTGTAAAATGGGAGCCACGAGTGCAGGACGAAAATGGCGATTTCGAGGTGAAAACGCTGCTGGAATTGAGCGAAAATGCTCATGCTTAGTGTACTAGTCATTATCGGTCTTTTGATACTAAAATCGTACTGCTGTGGCAAAGTAAATTACATGGGTCCAGAATTTTAAGAACCACAATACCTGGGCCTGGTGCAAGGTGTAAGTACCCCTTGGTACTCACTACAAGCCAGTCCAGCCTCCTACAGGCGGACTCTCTGAGTTCTGCCGGAGAGGAGGGATGTAATCAAGTCCAGGGCCCTGCTGCGGATTCCAGCGTCATAGAGGTTTGTGCGTAGTGTGTGGTGACAGACGTGTCGAAGGCTGCCGAAAGGTCAAGGAGGATGAGGGCCACGGTTTCACCTTTGTCGAGCATGATCCTGATGTCGTTGGTGGCATCGATGAGAGCGATCTCGGTGCTGTGGTTCTTGCGGAAGCCGGTTTGGGAGATGTTGAGTCGACTGTTGTCCTCCAGGAAGAGAGATAGTTGGCTGTTGACTATCTTCTCGATGACCTTGGCTGGGAAGGGGAGTTGGGAGATGGGTCGGTAATTCTTGAGGTCTTCGGGTTGGCCTTGGGTTTTTTGGGCATTGACTTCTGCGTGTTTCCAGCTCTCCGGGAAGGTGGCGGTCTCGAAGGAGGTGTTGATGATGGTACGGAGCTGGGGATCGATGATTTGGCTGGCTTTATTGAAGACATGGTGAGGACAGGGCTCGGCAGGTGAACCGGAGTGGATGGTGCTCATGGTCTTGGTGGTTTCCTCATCGTTGGTGTGGGTCCAGGCACTCAGGAGGTTGGTGTGGTTGGGTGCGTTGGTGTTGGCAGCGGTGGTTGTGGGGATCAGGGGGGCGAAACTGCTGTGGATATCCGTGATCTTGCGGTGAAAAAAGGTGGTAAGGGAGTCACAGAGGTCTTGCGAGCGGGGGGGTCGGCTGAGCAGGATTCGGGGTTGGTGAGTTCCTTGATAATGCTGAAGAGCTCCAGCCATTGGCTCGCCTATGTGAAACTGTTTTACTTTCATTTTCAGTTTATGTGGTAAGAAAAGTCTGGTTAGCAGTTTATAAGACTAAAAGCTCTAACTCGAGCAAACGTGAGACCCATTGCATTGCGAGTGCTTGTTCTTTTTAGTTACCAGGCAAAATTGAGTTTGTAACAAAAGAGAAAAAACACAAGTGTTTTCATTTATTTATTAAAAGTGGTTGTGGAGGAAGCGAAACAGAGGGAAACAATTGGGAAGGCTTAAGAGGCACAAGGATTAACACTGGGACGGAGCTACACAAGGGTCATAGGAGGTGGTGGGAAAGGATGAGATGAGGGGAGAGCAAAGTGAAGCGCTAGAGAGAGGGAGCAAACCATTGAAAAAGAACAATTTTGAACTGGCGGGGAAAAGCACATGGCCGAGAAAGCAAGAGGCAGTGGAAGAAATACTCAGGAGCGAGAGCGAGGAACACTGGAGTATAGTGGAGAGAGGATGCAAGGGAATGTGTTAGAAGATGCATAGATTTGAGGAACTCTTAAACAAAAAAAATAATATTTATATGTATTATCTAAAAAGCTGACAGTAGAAGGGCGCAAGTAATGTGCCCATGCTTCACTAAAGAAAGAAAACCACAAGAGGAAAGAAGGACTACATGTTAACAAATCAGAAGCAAGCAAATGTGAGTGACAATGTAGGCAACTACTGGTAATAAACGAGTGGGCTCTAAACCCTCTGTAAATTAATACTGTCTAATAAGCAATACCTAAAAATCTGTTACTTAAATTGTAGGCTTTAAACTGTCTTTAGTCATTGAAAGAAATACAACTGCTCAATTCATATCCATTTCATATATTTATGTGTAAATTTTATATGTAGGAATACACTCTTTTTCTTTCTGTACAAGAAAAGTTCAAAACAAATTAGTAACTTCCTCTGTTATATGGATCCCACAAGAAGTAGGTCTGTGAATTAGGACAACAGAACTTCAGGATGTAGGGACTGAGGGGGTCATTACAACATTGGCGGTAAAAGGCACTTACCGCCGTGCAGAAGACAGCCAATACACCGCGGCGGCGGCGGTATTCCGCCACAGCTATTATGACACACATCTCGGAATCCGCCGAAATTCAGACACCCACACAAGTCCGCCACACCAAAGGTCAGTGTTAAACTGGCGAAAACAAAACCTCCACCTCCGCGCCAACAGAAACACGCCCATGCTATTACGACCCACGAATCCACGCGGCGGTCTTTCAACCGCGGTATTCCATTGGCGGTACACACTGTCGCACTCAAAATACACACACATCTCCAAAACACCACCACATTGGACAATTCAAAATACACACACCTGATACACATACAAACACCACTCCCACACACCCAACACAATATAAAACACACACCCACATCACCCACAAACCCCTATGACCACAATTCACGGACGAAGGCCAGAGAGACAGCACAGCCAAGACAACACCACCATACAGAGGTACACAACACCATCACCCACACAGCATCCACGCACAAAACACCACACACCACTACACATCACCACACACATCAACACTCACACCGCCCCACACATCAACACTCACACCACCCCACACATCACACACACCACCCCATGTCACGCCAAAGACACCCCCGCTTTTCCGAGGGTCATGGTGGAGGAAATCCTATGGATAGAGCCACAGCTATTTGGCTCACAGGTACAGCACACATCCATAGCCAGGAAGATGGAGCTATGGCGCAGAATCGTGGACAGGGTCAACGCTGTGGGACAGCACCCAAGAAATAGGGAGGACATCAGGAAGAGGTGGAACGACCTACAGGGGAAGGTGAGTTCAACGGTCTCCAGGCACAACATCGCAGTTTAGCGGACTGGCGGCGGACCCCTACCTCCTCCCCCACAACTAACAACATGGGAGGAGCAAGTCTTGACCATCATGCATCCAGAGGGCCTCGGAGGAGTCGGTGGAGGATGGGACACTGGTAAGTCAAATCTTAACTAACATATCCCCCATCCTACCTGCATGCTATCACACACCCCCACCCCCACCATCACCCCCTCCCCTATCACCTCAAATCCTCACTAATGTATTCATAACACATACTACACATCCCAACACCAAGCCCTGCATGACACAACTAAGCATGGACACCTATCACCTAAGCATGCCCACTGCACATACCCAGAACAACCCCCTAACCATCATCACACAAGCCCCCACACAGGAATGCCTGCACTGGAGTACACAGACACCCACCCATTGCACACCATCACACACACAAATGCATTAATCATGCTCTTATGCCCCTGCAGGAACACGAAGGACCGTCACCACACCAGAGGGTCCAGACAACACCACTCCACCCCCAGAAGAGGCCCACAGTGACGATAGCAGCTCTGCCCTACTGGATCCTGATGACCAGCCCGTACCATCGTGGTCCTCGGGACAGTCGGATCCCCTTGCACAGGCACAGCCCAACACTGACCTTACACCCTCTGGTAACACCAGCACAGCACCCACCCAGCGTGCCCAAACCTCCGTACCCAGGACAGGTCAATCAGCGGTGTGTCCACCACTACAGGGAACCCAGGGTAACCCACCACCCCAACAACAACAGGGACCTGGGGGCAGTGGTAGTGGGCACACAGTCCAAGGGATGGAGGCACAGGAACACAGGGGAACTGGGAGGGCTGCTGTGCGACAGGGGGCAGACAGGCCAAGGGAACCCACTCTCCACGAGGCCCTCACCTCCATCATGGGAGCATACCACCACTCCCAGGAGACGATGGCGACGGTCCTGGTAAAGTTTCAGGAGACCCAGCGCCTGCAGTAGGACCAGTATTTGGGGTTCATGGAGGAGCTCAGGACCATCAGCTCCGCCCTGGGCACCATCGTAGTGGTGCTGAAGGACATACAGCAGACCCTGAGGGACACTGTGGCACTGCAAGGGGCCCCTGACACTAGCCAGGACGATGAACTGTCCACCACCTCTGCCGGCGCTAGTGGACAGGACGCCCCACCACAGGACCACCACACCAGCACCCCACCCCCTGCAGACGGACAACCACCATGCAAGCGGTCCCTGAGAGCCAGGAACAGTACAGAGCAAGATGGCAAGACCCCCGCCAGGAAATGAGACCACCCTGATTGTACCCCCACTGTCCCACTTTGTTACCCTGTCCATACCTGAACTGCCCCAGCTCCACTTCCTATGCCCATATGGGCAGTGCACCTGTGAGACTAATAGACTGGACTCTGCCATGGACATTTCTCCGCCATCTCCCATCCTCATTTTACAACCCCCTCCCATTTCTGAGCACTTCAATAAACACCCTTGAAACACAAAACAATCTGGAGTCACTCTATGAATTGTTAAATAGTAATATCTATGACAGTGTCAAAATGTGTTGTGAGATGTAAAGGCAACATACCAATGTCACACATCAAAAGTCCTTGAAGGATGCAAGTAGATGACACACGTTGGTAACCACACCTGTGAAACCGTAATGGAAAGAAACAGCTCAATTACCAAATAATCCCAATAAATTACACACAGGATAGAGGAAGATGTGTGACAGTGAATGTAATGTTCAAACAGAAAATTTTCTCACCTGTGTGTCACTGGAAATATTGCCGTATGACTGACTCCCTGTTGTCGTTGTCTTCTTCCTCAGCTTCCTCCTCATCACTGTCCACAGGCTCCACAGGCTCCACAGCTGCCACAACACCGTCATCTGGACCATCCTCCTGCAGAAAAGGCACCTGGCGTCGCAAAGCCAAATTATGAAGCATCGAGCAGGTGATGATGATCTGGCACACCTTCTTTGGTGAGTAGAATAGGGAACCACCTGTCATATGGAGGCACCTGAACCTGGCCTTAAGGAGGCCAAAGGTGCGTTCGATCACCCTCCTAGTCCGCCCATGGGCCTCATTGTACCGTTCCTCTGCCCTGGTCCTGGGATTCCTCACTGGGGTCAATAGCCAGGAAAGGTTGGGGTATCCAGAGTCCCCCAATAGCCATACACGGTGCCTCTGGAGTTGACCCATCATATCAGGGATGTTGCTATTCCGCAGGATGTAGGCGACATGCACTGAGCCAGGGAACATAGCATTAACCTGGGAGATGTACTGGTCTGCCAAACAGACCATCTGAACATTCATGGAATGATAACTCTTCCTGTTTCTGTACACCTGTTCACTCCTGTGGGGGGGGGGACCAGAGTTACATGGGTACCATCAATGGCACCTATGACGTTGGGGATATGTCCAAGGGCATAGAAGTCACCTTTAACTGTGGGCAAATCTTCCACCTGAGGGAAAATGATGTATCTCCTTACGTGTTTCAGCAGGGCAGACAACACTCTGGACAAGAGGTTGGAAAACATAGGCTGGGACATCCCTGATGCCATGGCCACTGTAGTCTGAAAAGACCCACTTGCATGGAAATGGAGCACTGACAGCACCTGCACGTCAGGGGGGATTCCAGTGGGATGGCGGATTGGTGACATCAGGTCTGGCTCCAACTGGGTACATAGTTCCTGGATTGTCAAACCTGTAGGTCACGTTTACATGTCGCTCTTCCATTGTCAACAGGTCCACCAGCGGTCGGTACACCGGAGGATTCCGCCATCTTCTCACATGTCCCAGCTGACGGCGCCTATGAAGGAAAACAGCGACGATAAAGTCAATTTTCCTCCAGGTATGTACCCACAGTTACACAGAAGACTACACCAAACACAAAACCCTTCCTGTATGTGTGTTGAGTGTAGGGCTAGCTATGTGTGACGCAGAGGTAAATGAAGCCATGTGGGCCCCTGAAATGGCGGCTGCCTGACCTCTAAACTGGAACAATGGGATTGTGGGGTAACAGCGCTGGCGTTGCACACCGTCGCGGTAGGCGGTCGTAGACCGCGGCGCAATGCTGCATTGGTTAACATTGGACCCTATGGGTCCCAGGAGCCAATGAACAGGTGCGCCGGCGGTGATGATATGCACCGCCGCGGACGTCACCGCCGCGGACGTCACCGCAATTTTCTATCTGTTCAATCACTAGATACCTGACCTTCGACAGGAGAGGACCTACACTGCAAGTGCTGCTGTGACCTAGGTCTGGAAGCGACGATGGCTGCTGCGTCTGGGGAAAGGGCCCCTGCCTTCACTGCTCAGGAGTTGGAGAAACTAGTAGACGGGGTCCTCCCCCAGTACACGCTACTCTACGGTCCTCCAGACCAACAGGTTAGTACACAGGGAGCACGTTGTATGGGCTAAGCCTGGGTGGAGAGGGCTGGTTGTAAGAGGGAAGGGTGCAGAGTTCATGGAACATTAATGCATGTGAATGAATGGGCCACATGGCTAGAGTAGGGAGGGGGCCACTCACATGGACGGTGCAGTTGGTAATTACTTTTCGTCTTCCCTTGTGCATGTCATGTAGGTCAGCGCTCACCAGAAGAGGGACATTTGGCGTGCCATCACCAAGGAGGTCCGGACCCTGGGGGCCCACCAGAGATGGGGCACCCACTGCCGGAAAAGATGGGAGGACATTCGCCGCTGCAGTATGAAGACGGCGGAGGCTCAGCTGGGGATGGCCTCCCAACGTGGGAGGGGTGCCCGTCGCACCATGACCCCCCTGATGTTCCGGATCCTGGCGGTGGCCTACCCGGAGTTGGATTAGCGCTTGAGGGCATCACAGCAGACACAAGGGGGTGAGTACAACCTCATTCTGCGGACTTTGCGCGCAGTAGAGGGGTCTGGGTGGGGGAGGAGGTCTGTGGGTGTACCTAGGCCAGCCAGAAACACGAAGACTAGGCCCCTCTGTAATGCAGCCCATGTGGAACTCTACCCCACCTCAGTAGAGTGCCAAGTACAGGTATAGTTGCCCCTGTGGCATCCATGTGTGCAGATGTCCACCATAGCCATGTAGGCCATATCCCAGGAATTGCATATGCAGAGGCCAGGAGCACGGCGTAATGCAGGGGGCTGCTGTGTCTGTCTTGTCCGCCAACGGTAGCGGTATGCCATGCACTCAACCTGTTCTTCTTCTGTCTCCCCCCCCGTTTTTTGCTCTCCCTGTTCTTTTGTACATTAGCATCATCAGGCGGAGGTACAGTGGCACCGGAGCACGAGGGAGCTGCATCCCACATGGCCATGGAGGGCCACACCACGGACTCTGAATGCACCAGTGGGACGGAGGGCGAGGGGAGCTTCACGTCGGCCACCGGATCACCAACCAGCGACACGGACTCGTCTGCCGATGGGGGCTCCCTTGTGGTGGCGGCACCATTTGTGCGCCCCACTTCTACAGGTATAGCCGCCACCTCCCCTACCAGCACCGCCCTCCCAGCAGCCCCTCAGCGTTCGCCCCGTGCCCGCTCACCCAGGAGGGTGGGCATCACCTTCGTCCCAGGCACCTCAGGCCCTGCCCCAGTCACCTCTGCTGCCCTCAGTGAGGAGGCCATTGACCTCCTCAGGTTACTCACTGTTGGGCAGTCTACCATTGTGAATGCCATCCAGGGTGTAGAACGAGAGTTGCAACACGGTAATGCATTCCTGGAGGGCATTCATTCTGGTCCGGCTGTCCTTCAGCGAACCCTGCAATCTCTGGCCTCAGCACTGATGGCAGCCATTGTCCCTGTGTCTAGCCTCTCCCCTCCAACCTCCTCCACCCAGACCCAATCCCCTGTACCCCAGCCCATCCCAAGCACACCTACAGACCAGCATGCACACAAGTCAGCACACACAAGTAGCTCAAGCAAACATAGGCACCACACAACCCACAGGCACTCACGCAATCCTCACCCACATACAGACACAGCAACATCCACTGCCTCCACTGTGTCCCCCTCCTCCTCTTGTCCCTCCTCCCTCCCAGTCTCGTCTACACACACACCTGCATGCACCACATCTACAGGCACCAGTAATCGCACCAGGACACCCAGCACCACAAGCCGCTCACCTGCACTCACCACCTCCACTCCCATTTACACGTCCCCTGTGTCCTCTCCCATTGTGTCTGTGACGCCCCCTCCCAAAGTACACAAACGCCGGCAACCACACAACCAACATCCATCCACCTCACGACAGCCTCCAGTACCTGCACCTGCACCCAAATCACCTAAAGTGACACCTCCTACAACCACTCCTCTTCCTCCACTCCCAGACCCCCTCCAACTACCCATCCCAGTGTTCGTCAGAAACTGTCCCTCTGTAAAGTTGACCTTTTTACCCCCACCCCCCCTCCAATTCATCAGTCCCATCGTAGCACCTCAGGTAAAAAGGCTCCAATACCAGTGGTGCCTGTTCAAGGTATGTGGAGTGCACCGGCCACCAGGGCAGGCAGTATGACCCGGAGCCAAGGCACTGGCAGCCCACCCCCTGTAAAGGCTCTGAAATTGGAGAGTGGATGACGGGACCGTTTGAAGACTCCTGGTGGGAAAACAACTCACAGGGGTTCCAAGAGGATTGGAGAGTCAGCTGTGACTCCACCAAAGGTGGGGAAGGGCCAGAGGAATTCTGCCCAGCCTGTTGTGAGTATCACGGTGGAGAAGGGCGGCATCATTCCCGGCGGTCGAGACGCCACTGCCAGCACCGTTGTCACTGGTCCGGAGACCACCGCTGGAGTCATAGCCCAGGAGGGCCCAAGTATCGTCACTGGTCAGGAGACCACCGCCGGAGTCATAGCCCAGGAGGACCCAAGTATCGTCACTGGTCAGGAGGCCACCGCCGGAGTCATAGCCCAGGAGGGCCCAAGTATCATCACTGGTCAGGAGACCACCGCCACCGCCGGAGTCATAGCCCAGGAGGGCCCAAGTATCGTCACTGGTCAGGAGACCACCGCCACCGCCGTAGTCAGTGCCCAGGAGGGACCCGGCTTCCACAGCCCAGGTGGGCTATGAGGGAACGTCATGCCACACACCTATGCCCAGTCTAGGGAACGTCATGTCACACTCCAATGTCCGTTCCAGAACCGCCATGGCAAAGCACCGCTGAACAGTCCAGAACCGCCATGGCAAAGCACCGCTGAACAGTCCAGAATCGCCATGGCAAAGCACCGCTGAACAGTCCAGGGACCGCCATTGCAAAGCACCGCTGAACAGTCCAGGGACCGCCATGGCAAAGCACCGCTGAACAGTCCAGAACCGCCATGGCAAAGCACCGCTGAACAGTCCAGGGACCGCCATGGCAAAGCACAGCTGAACAGTCCAGAACCGCCATGGCAAAGCACCGCTGAACAGGGCATGCACCGGGTAAGAATGAAAAGACCGCCACATCAAGCATCCTTATCCCATGTGCAGCTGGGACAGTGACGGGACAGGAGCTTTCACGGGGAGACTAATCCAGTCTGGGCACCAGTCCCCCTCCAGAGCCACTGGCGGATGTTATCTGTAGGAAAGTACCATCTTGCCTGGCATGTTACCCCCATTTTTCACTGTATATATGTTGTTTTAGTTGTATGTGTCACTGGGACCCTGGTAACCCAGGGCCCCAGTGCTCATAAGTGTGCCTGAATGTGTTACCTGTGTAGTGACTAACTGTCTCACTGAGGCTCTGCTAACCAGAACCTCAGTGGTTATGCTCTCTCATTTCTTTCCAAATTGTCACTAACAGGCTAGTGACCATTTTTACCAATTTACATTGGCTTACTGGAACACCCTTATAATTCCCTAGTATATGGTACTGAGGTACCCAGGGTATTGGGGTTCCAGGAGATCCCTATGGGCTGCAGCATTTCTTTTGCCACCCATAGGGAGCTCTGACAATTCTTACACAGGCCTGCCACTGCAGCCTGAGTGAAATAACGTCCACGTTATTTCACAGCCATTTTACACTGCACTTAAGTAACTTATAAGTCACCTATATGTCTAACCTTTACCTGGTAAAGGTTAGGTGCAAAGTTACTTAGTGTGAGGGCACCCTGGCACTAGCCAAGGTGCCCCCACATTGTTCAGAGCCAATTCCCTGAACTTTGTGAGTGCGGGGACACCATTACACACGTGCACTACATATAGGTCACTACCTATATGTAGCTGCACAATGGTAACTCCGAATATGGCCATGTAACATGTCTATGATCATGGAATTGCCCCCTCTATGCCATCCTGGCATAGTTGGCACAATCCCATGATCCCAGTGGTCTGTAGCACAGACCCTGGTACTGCCAAACTGCCCTTTCTGGGGTTTCACTGCAGCTGCTGCTGCTGCCAACCCCTCAGACAGGCATCTGCCCTCCTGGGGTCCAGCCAGGCCTGGCCCAGGATGGCAGAACAAAGAACTTACTCTGAGAGAGGGTGTGACACCCTCTCCCTTTGGAAAATGGTGTGAAGGCACGGGAGGAGTAGCCTCCCCCAGCCTCTGGAAATGCTTTGTTGGGCACAGATGTGCCCAATTCTGCATAAGCCAGTCTACACCGGTTCAGGGGACCCCTTAGCCCTGCTCTGGCGTGAAACTGGACAAAGGAAAGGGGAGTGACCACTCCCCTGACCTGCACCTCCCCTGGGAGGTGTCCAGAGCTCCTCCAGTGTGCTCCAGACCTCTGCCATCTTGGAAACAGAGGTGCTGCTGGCACACTGGATTGCTCTGAGTGGCCAGTGCCACCAGGTGACGCCAGAGACTCCTTCTGATAGGCTCCTTCAGGTGTTAGTAGCCTATCCTCTCTCGTAAGTAGCCAAACCCTCTTTTCTGGCTATTTAGGGTCTCTGTCTCTGGGGAAACTTTAGATAACGAATGCAAGAGCTCATCCGAGTTCCTCTGCATCTCTCTCTTCACCTTCTGCCAAGGAATCGACTGCTGACCGCGCTGGAATACTGCAAACCTGCAACATAGTAGCAAAGACGACTACTGCAACTCTGTAACGCTGATCCTGCCGCCTTCTCGACTGTTTTCCTGCTTGTGCATGCTGTGGGGGTAGTCTGCCTCCTCTCTGCACCAGAAGCTCCGAAGAAATCTCCCGTGGCTCGACGGAATCTTCCCCCTGCAACCGCAGGCACCAAAAAGCTGCATTACCGGTCCCTTGGGTCTCCCCTCAGCATGACGAGCGAGGTCCCTCGAATCCAGCGACTCTGTCCAAGTGACCCCCACAGTCCAGTGACTCTTCAGTCCAAGTTTGGTGGAGGTAAGTCCTTGCCTCACCTCGCTGGGCTGCATTGCTGGGAACCGCGACTTTTGCAGCTACTCCGGCCCCTGTGCACTTCCGGCGGAAATCCTTTGTGCACAGCCAAGCCTGGGTCCACAGCACTCTAACCTGCATTGCACGACTTTCTAAGTTGGTCTCCGGCGACGTGGGACTCCTTTGTGCGACTTCAGGTGAGCACCGTTTCACGCATCCTCGTAGTGCCTGTTTCTGGCACTTCTCCGGGTGCTATCTGTTTTAGAGAGGGCTACTTGTCTTGCTCGACGTCCCCTCTCTCTGCTGGTCCAATTTGCGACCTCCTGGTCCCTCCTGGGCCTCAGCAGCGTCCAAAAATGCTAACCGCACAATTTGCAGCTAGCAAGGCTTGTTGGCTTTCTTTCGGCGGGAAAACACTTCTGCACGACTCTCCACGGCGAGAGAGATCCGTCCACCAAAGGGGAAGTCTCTAGCCCTTTTTGTTCCTGCAGAAACCTCAGCTTTTTCTGTCCAGTAGAAGCTTCTTTGCACCCGCAGCTGGCATTTCCTGGGCATTTGCCCATCTTCGACTTGCTTGTGACTTTTGGACTTGGTCCCCTTGTTCCACAGGTACCCTAGATTGGAAATCCACAGTTGTTGCATTGTTGGTTTGTGTCTTTCCTGCATTATTCCTCTAACACGACTTCTTTGTCCTTAGGGGAACTTTAGTGCACTTTGCACTCACTTTTCAGGGTCTTGGGGAGGGTTATTTTTCTAACTCTCACTATTTTCTAATAGTCCCAGCGACCCTCTACAAGGTCACATAGGTTTGGGGTCCATTCGTGGTTCGCATTCCACTTTTGGAGTATATGGTTTGTGTTGCCCCTATCCCTATGTTTCCCCATTGCATCCTATTGTAACTATACATTGTTTGCACTGTTTTCTAAGACTATACTGCATATTTTTGCTATTGTGTATATATATCTTGTGTATATTTCCTATCCTCTCACTGAGGGTACACTCTAAGATACTTTGGCATATTGTCATAAAAATAAAGTACCTTTATTTTTAGTATAACTGTGTATTGTGTTTTCTTATGATATTGTGCATATGACACTAGGTGGTACTGTAGTAGCTTCACACGTCTCCTAGTTCAGCCTAAGCTGCTCTGCTAAGCTACCATTATCTATCAGCCTAAGCTGCAACACACCCTATACACCAATAAGGGATAACTGGGCCTGGTGCAAGGTGCAAGTACCCCTTGGTACTCACTACAAGCCAGTCCAGCCTCCTACATTGGTTGTGCAGCGGTGGGATAAGTGCTTTGAGACTACTTACCACTCTTGTCATTGTACTTTTCATAAGAGAAAAATATACAAAACAAGGTCAGTGTATATACACATAGCCAAAAAGTTTTGCATTTCCTCTTTTCACTCTTTCCTAAGTGCTGAAAAGTACTTCTAAACTTTCAAAAAGTTCTTAAAAGTTTAAAAAGTTTTTTTTCTATGTCTTTCTAAAAGCTCTGACAAACTTTTTATCTTTTACTATCACTTTAACTCTCTCTAAAAATGTCTGGCACAGGCCAAAATGTTGATCTGTCCAAACTTGCATATGATCACCTTAGCTGGAAAGGAGCAAGGAGTCTCTGCATAGAGAGAGGTTTGAGTGTAGGGAAGAATCCTTCCTTAGAACTGTTAATTAACATGCTTAGAGTACAGGATAAGGCCATAAGTGCCCCATCTGTTGAAAAAGTAGCTAATGGTTCTCAATCTGATCCAGGGACTCCCCCAGGAAAAGATTCAGGAAAGAAACTTCCTAGCCTGCCCATTACTAGACAGTCTAGCATAGTTGGTAATGATGATGAGCCACACCATATAAATAGTGTTGTCTCACATCATAGCAAAAGCATTTATTCTCACCATACTGGTAGTGATGTTTCTGTTAGCCAAGCTGTTAGGGTGGCTTCTGTAAGGGACAGGTCTCCTTCTGTCCATTCTCACCATACTTCTGTTTCAAGGCATGTCCCTCCCACCCACCCTGATGACAGATTGTTAGAAAGGGAGCTCAATAGATTGAGAGTGGAACAAACCAGACTGAAGCTCAAGAAGCAACAGCTGGATTTGGATAGACAGACTTTAGAAGTAGAGAAGGAGAGACAGAAACTGGGTTTAGAAACCCATGGTGGCAGCAGCAGTATTCCCCATAGTCATCCTGTAAAAGAGCATGATTCCAGGAATCTGCACAAGATAGTTTCCCCTTACAAGGAGGGGGATGACATTAACAAGTGGTTTGCTGCACTTGAGAGGGCCTGTGTTGTACAGGATGTCCCTCAAAGGCAGTGGGCTGCTATCCTATGGCTATCATTTAGTGGAAAAGGGAGGGATAGGCTCCTTACTGTGAAAGAAAATGATGCTAATCATTTCCAAGTTCTTAAGAATGCACTCCTGGATGGTTATGGCTTAACCACTGAACAATACAGGATAAAGTTCAGAGAGACCAAAAAGGAGTCTTCACAAGACTGGGTTGATTTCATTGACCATTCAGTGAAGGCCTTGGAGGGGTGGTTACATGGCAGTAAAGTTACTGATTATGACAGCCTGTATAACTTGATCCTGAGAGAGCATATTCTTAATAATTGTGTGTCTGATTTGTTGCACCAGTACTTGGTGGACTCTGATCTGACCTCTCCCCAATAATTGGGAAAGAAGGCAGACAAATGGGTCAGAACAAGGGTGAACAGAAAAGTTCATACAGGGGGTGACAAAGATGGCAACAAAAAGAAGGATGGTAAGTCTTCTGACAAGGGTGGGGACAAATCTAAAAATGAGTCTTCATCAGGCCCACAAAAACACTCTGGTGGGGGTGGTGGGCCCAAATCCTCTTTTAATCAGAACAAGGAAAAGAAACCATGGTGCTATTTATGTAAAATAAAAGGCCATTGGACAACAGATCCCAGTTGTCCAAAGAAAGGCACCAAGCCTCCTACCACTACAACCCCTACTGCTACACCTAGTGTCCCTACTAATAGCAGTGGTGGTGGGAGCAAACCTACTAATAGCCAATCCAAGGGAGTAGCTGGGCTCACTATTGGTAACTTAGTTGGGGTTGGCCTTGTTAGGGAGGCCACAGAGGCTGTGTTAGTCTCTGAGGGGGCTATTGATTTAGCCACCTTAGTTGCTTGTCCCCTTAATATGGATAAGTACAAGCAGCTACCCCTAATAAATGGTGTTGAGGTTCAGGCCTACAGGGACACTGGTGCCAGTGTGACTATGGTCATAGAGAAACTGGTCCACCCTGAACAACACCTACTTGGTCACCAGTACCAAGTAACCGATGCTCACAACAACACACTTAGCCACCCCATGGCTGTTGTTAATCTCAACTGGGGGGGGGTTACTGGTCCACAGAAAGTTGTGGTAGCTTCAGATTTACCTGTAGACTGTCTATTAGGGAATGATTTGGAGACATCAGCTTGGTCAGATGTGGAGTTGGAGGCCCATGCAGCAATGCTGGGCATCCCAGGGCATATTTTTGCTTTGACAAGGGCTCAGGCCAAAAAGCAAAAAGGACAGGGAAGCTTGGATCCTGGAACAATGGACCAAGTGCTCCCTAAAGCTAGGGCTAGTAGAAGCAAACCACTTCCTACTATCCCTCCCTCTACAGTGGATTCTACTTCTGAGGAAGAAGAATTCCCTCCCTGTGCAGAACCTACACCAGAGGAGCTGGAAGCAGACACTGCTGAGCTTTTGGGTGAAGGGGGGCCTGCCAGAGAGGAGCTGAGTGTGGCACAGCAAACCTGTCCCACATTAGAGGGTCTCAGACAGCAAGCTGTCAAACAGGCTAATGGGGATGTCAGTGACTCTCACAGAGTTTACTGGGAGGACAACCTCTTGTACACTGAGCATAGGGATCCTAAACCTGGAGCTGCCAGGAGATTAGTGATTCCTCAGGAGTACAGAAAGTTCCTCCTAACCCTGGCACATGACATTCCCCTAGCTGGGCACCTGGGTCAAATGAAAACTTGGGACAGACTGGTTCCATTGTTTCATTGGCCTAGGATGTCTGAGGACACAAAGGAATTTTGTAAGTCCTGTGAAACCTGTCAAGCCAGTGGCAAGACAGGTGGCACCCCAAAGGCACCCCTTATTCCACTGCCTGTGGTTGGGGTTCCCTTTGAAAGGGTAGGGGTTGACATAGTTGGCCCCCTTGACCCTCCTACTGCTTCAGGCAATAGATTTATCTTGGTGGTAGTGGACCATGCCACAAGATATCCTGAAGCTATTCCTTTAAGGACCACTACAGCACCTGCAGTGGCAAAGGCCCTCCTGGGAATATTTTCCAGGGTGGGCTTCCCAAAGGAAGTGGTATCAGACAGGGGAAGCAATTTCATGTCTGCATACTTAAAGGCCATGTGGAAGGAGTGTGGTGTAACTTACAAGTTCACAACACCCTATCATCCACAAACAAATGGACTGGTGGAGAGATTTAATAAAACTCTCAAAGGCATGATTATGGGTCTCCCTGAAAAACTCCGCAGGAGATGGGATATCCTTCTACCATGCCTCCTTTTTGCCTACAGGGAGATACCCCAGAAAGGAGTGGGCTTCAGCCCCTTTGAACTTCTTTTTGGACACCCTGTTAGGGGTCCACTCACACTTGTAAAGGAGGGTTGGGAACAACCTTTAAAAGCTCCTAAGCAGGATATTGTGGATTATGTACTTGGCCTCAGATCAAGGATGGCTGAGTACATGAAAAAGGCCAGTAAAAAACTTCAGGCCAGCCAAGAGCTCCAGAAGCAATGGCATGATCAGAAGGCTGTTTTGGTTCAGTACCAACCAGGGCAGAAAGTGTGGGTCTTGGAGCCTGTGGCCCCAAGAGCACTCCAAGATAAATGGAGTGGTCCCCACACAATTGTTGAAAAGAAGGGAGAAGTCACCTATTTAGTTGACTTAGGCACTGCCAGGAGTCCCCTTAGGGTGCTCCATGTCAACCGCCTGGAACCCTACTATGACAGGGCTGATCTCACCCTGCTCATGGCAACTGATGAGGGACAGGAAGAAGACAGTGATCCTCTACCTGATCTCTTCTCTTCCACAGAACAAGATGCTCTTGTGGAAGGTGTAGTTTTGGCTGATTGTCTTACTGCTGAGCAGAAAGATAATTGCATTAATCTCCTAGATCAATTCTCTGAACTCTTCTCTACTGTGCCAGGTACCACTTCTTGGTGTGAGCACACTATAGATACTGGAGACAGTTTACCTGTCAAAAGTAAGATCTATAGGCAGCCTGACCATGTCAGGGACTGCATAAAGCAAGAGGTCCAGAAAATGTTAGAACTAGGAGTAGTTGAGCACTCTGACAGTCCATGGGCTTCTCCTGTGGTACTGGTACCAAAACCCCATTCCAAAGATGGAAAGAAGGAAATGCGGTTTTGTGTAGACTATAGAGGTCTCAACTTGGTAACCAAAACTGATGCTCACCCTATACCCAGGGCAGATGAGCTCATAGATACACTGGCATCTGCCAAGTATCTAAGCACTTTTGACTTGACTGCAGGGTATTGGCAGATCAAATTGTCAGAAAATGCTAAACCTAAGACTGCATTTTCAACCATTGGAGGACATTACCAGTTTACTGTAATGCCTCTTGGTTTGAAAAATGCACCTGCCACTTTTCAGAGGTTGGTGAACACAGTCCTGCAAGGGCTGGAAGCTTTCAGTGCAGCATATTTGGACGATATAGCTGTCTTTAGCTCCAGCTGGGATGATCACCTGGTCCACCTATGGAAAGTTTTGGAGGCCCTGCAAAAGGCAGGCCTCACTATCAAGGCTTCAAAGTGCCAGATAGGGCAGGGTAAGGTGGTTTATCTGGGACACCTTGTTGGTGGGGAACAGATTGCACCACTTCAGGGGAAAATCCAAACAATTATTGATTGGGTTCCCCCTACCACTCAGACTCAGGTGAGAGCCTTCCTAGGCCTCACTGGGTATTACAGGAGGTTCATTAAGAACTATGGCTCCATTGCAGCCCCTCTTAATGACCTCACATCCAAGAAAATGCCTAAAAAGGTATTATGGACAGCAAACTGTCAGAAAGCTTTTGAGGAGCTGAAGCAGGCCTTGTGCTCTGCACCTGTCCTGAAAAGCCCTTGTTACTCTAAAAAATTCTATGTCCAAACTGATGCATCTGAATTAGGAGTAGGGGCAGTCCTATCACAACTTAATTCTGAGGGCCAGGATCAACCTGTTGCTTTTATTAGTAGGAGGTTGACCCCTAGAGAAAAGCGTTGGTCTGCCATTGAGAGGGAGGCCTTTGCTGTGGTCTGGGCACTGAAGAAGTTGAGGCCATACCTGTTTGGCACTCACTTCATTGTTCAGACTGACCACAAACCTCTACTTTGGCTAAAACAAATGAAAGGTGAAAATCCTAAATTGTTGAGGTGGTCCATATCCCTACAGGGAATGGACTATACAGTGGAACATAGACCTGGGAGTAGCCACTCCAATGCAGATGGACTCTCCAGATATTTCCACTTAGACAATGAAGACTCATCAGGTCATGGCTAGTCTTATTGTCCTTCGTTTGGGGGGGGGTTGTGTAGGAAAGTACCATCTTGCCTGGCATGTTACCCCCATTTTTCACTGTATATATGTTGTTTTAGTTGTATGTGTCACTGGGACCCTGGTAACCCAGGGCCCCAGTGCTCATAAGTGTGCCTGAATGTGTTACCTGTGTAGTGACTAACTGTCTCACTGAGGCTCTGCTAACCAGAACCTCAGTGGTTATGCTCTCTCATTTCTTTCCAAATTGTCACTAACAGGCTAGTGACCATTTTTACCAATTTACATTGGCTTACTGGAACACCCGTATAATTCCCTAGTATATGGTACTGAGGTACCCAGGGTATTGGGGTTCCAGGAGATCCCTATGGGCTGCAGCATT
The DNA here is from genome assembly GCF_031143425.1 of Pleurodeles waltl. NCBI lineage: Eukaryota > Metazoa > Chordata > Amphibia > Caudata > Salamandridae > Pleurodeles > Pleurodeles waltl. The sequence continues at coordinate 718,269,910 of NC_090436.1, read as the reverse complement.
TCTTTTGCCACCCATAGGGAGCTCTGACAATTCTTACACAGGCCTGCCACTGCAGCCTGAGTGAAATAACGTCCACGTTATTTCACAGCCATTTTACACTGCACTTAAGTAACTTATAAGTCACCTATATGTCTAACCTTTACCTGGTAAAGGTTAGGTGCAAAGTTACTTAGTGTGAGGGCACCCTGGCACTAGCCAAGGTGCCCCCACATTGTTCAGAGCCAATTCCCTGAACTTTGTGAGTGCGGGGACACCATTACACACGTGCACTACATATAGGTCACTACCTATATGTAGCTGCACAATGGTAACTCCGAATATGGCCATGTAACATGTCTATGATCATGGAATTGCCCCCTCTATGCCATCCTGGCATAGTTGGCACAATCCCATGATCCCAGTGGTCTGTAGCACAGACCCTGGTACTGCCAAACTGCCCTTTCTGGGGTTTCACTGCAGCTGCTGCTGCTGCCAACCCCTCAGACAGGCATCTGCCCTCCTGGGGTCCAGCCAGGCCTGGCCCAGGATGGCAGAACAAAGAACTTCCTCTGAGAGAGGGTGTGACACCCTCTCCCTTTGGAAAATGGTGTGAAGGCAGGGGAGGAGTAGCCTCCCCCAGCCTCTGGAAATGCTTTGTTGGGCACAGATGTGCCCAATTCTGCATAAGCCAGTCTACACCGGTTCAGGGGACCCCTTAGCCCTGCTCTGGCGCGAAACTGGACAAAGGAAAGGGGAGTGACCACTCCCCTGACCTGCACCTCCCCTGGGAGGTGTCCAGAGCTCCTCCAGTGTGCTCCAGACCTCTGCCATCTTGGAAACAGAGGTGCTGCTGGCACAGTGGACTGCTCTGAGTGGCCAGTGCCACCAGGTGACGTCAGAGACTCCTTCTGATAGGCTCCTTCAGGTGTTAGTAGCCTATCCTCTCTCCTAAGTAGCCAAACCCTCTTTTCTGGCTATTTAGGGTCTCTGTCTCTGGGGAAACTTTAGATAACGAATGCAAGAGCTCATGCGAGTTCCTCTGCATCTCTCTCTTCACCTTCTGCCAAGGAATCCACTGCTGACCGCGCTGGAAGCCTGCAAACCTGCAACATAGTAGCAAAGACGACTACTGCAACTCTGTAACGCTGATCCTGCCGCCTTCTCGACTGTTTTCCTGCTTGTGCATGCTGTGGGGGTAGTCTGCCTCCTCTCTGCACCAGAAGCTCCGAAGAAATCTCCCGTGGCTCGACGGAATCTTCCCCCTGCAACCGCAGGCACCAAAAAGCTGCATTACCAGTCCCTTGGGTCTCCTCTCAGCACAACGAGCGAGGTCCCTCGAGTCCAGCAACTCTGTCCAAGTGACCCCCACAGTCCAGTGACTCTTCAGTCCAAGTTTGGTGGAGGTAAGTCCTTGCCTCACCTCGCTGGGCTGCATTGTTGGGAACCGTGACTTTTGCAGCTACTCCGGCCCCTGTGCACTTCCGGCGGAAATCCTTTGTGCACAGCCAAGCCTGGGTCCACGGCACTCTAACCTGCATTGCACGACTTTCTAAGTTGGTCTCCGGCGACGTGGGACTCCTTTGTGCGACTTCAGGTGAGCACCGTTTCACACATCCTTGTAGTGCCTGTTTCTGGCACTTATCCGGGTGCTATCTGCTTCAGAGAGGGCTCCTTGTCTTGCTCGATGTCCCCTCTCTCTGCTGGTCCAATTTGCGACCTCCTGGTCCCTTCTGGGCCTCAGCAGCGTCCAAAAACGGTAACCGCACGATTTGCAGCTAGCAAGGCTTGTTGGCGTTCTTTCGGCGGGAAAACACTTCTGCACAACTTTCCACGGCGAGAGGGATCCGTCCACCAAAGGGGAAGTCTCTAGCCCTTTTTGTTCCTGCAGAAACCTCAGCTTCTTCTGTCCAGTAGAAGCTTCTTTGCACCCGCAGCTGGCATTTCCTGGGCATTTGCCCATCTCCGACTTGCTTGTGACTTTTGGACTTGGTCCCCTTGTTCCACAGGTACCCTAGATTGGAAATCCACAGTTGTTGCATTGTTGGTTTGTGTCTTTCCTGCATTATTCCTCTAACACAACTTCTTTGTCCTTAGGGGAACTTTAGTGCACTTTGCACTCACTTTTCAGGGTCTTGGGGAGGGTTATTTTTCTAACTCTCACTATTTTCTAATAGTCCCAGCGACCCTCTACAAGGTCACATAGGTTTGGGGTCCATTCGTGGTTCGCATTCCACTTTTGGAGTATATGGTTTGTGTTGCCCCTATCCCTATGTTTCCCCATTGCATCCTATTGTAACTATACATTGTTTGCACTGTTTTCTAAGACTATACTGCATATTTTTGCTATTGTGTATATATATCTTGTGTATATTTCCTATCCTCTCACTGAGGGTACACTCTAAGATACTTTGGCATATTGTCATAAAAATAAAGTACCTTTATTTTTAGTATAACTGTGTATTGTGTTTTCTTACGATACTGTGCATATGACACTAGGTGGTACTGTAGTAGCTTCACACGTCTCCTAGTTCAGCCTAAGCTGCTCTGCTAAGCTACCATTATCTATCAGCCTAAGCTGCTAGACACCCTATACACTAATAAGGGATAACTGGGCCTGGTGCAAGGTGCAAGTACCCCTTTGTACTCACTACAAGCCAGTCCAGCCTCCTACATTATCTACTTGCGAAATTGTGGCTTTGCACTCCCCAGGATGGTCCAGTGGGCAAGCCACCCACTGTAGAGACTTGAGAGACTGTGGCTTTGCACGCCCCAGTATGGCACAGTGGGCAAGCCACCCACTGTAGAGACTTGAAAGACTGTGGCTTTGCACTCCCCAGGATGGCACAGTGGGCAAGCCACCCACTGTAGAGACTTGAGAGACTGTGGCTTTGCACTCCCCAGGATGGCACAGTAGGCAAGCCACCCACTGTAGAGACTTGAGAGACTGTGGCTTTGCACTCCCCAAGATGGCACAGTGGGCAAGCCACCCACTGTAGAGACTTGAGAGACTGTGGCTTTGCACTCCCCAGGATGGCACAGTGGGCATGGAGCCCCGTCGTGGATCTGGCTTTGCAGTCATCCGGCTGAGGTGCCACCCCTTCCCTTCCCCCTGAGGTGCCTGCAGTATTTCTATCTGATACCCCGGCAATGTTCTCTCCGATTGTGGTCAGGTATCTTTTGTGGGCCTCGCCCATGCATTTTTGGACTAGTGGTGCACAGACATTGATATGTGCATATCTGCACTACTTCTCGTAATGTATATATTTCTGCCTGATTTTCTTATATATCTTTATATTTTTTACAGACATGTATATTGATACATTACAATGTTTGAACTGATTTCGCTTTGTCTTTGCATTCTTCCGGGGGGATTGTGGGTTGTTACTGTGATTTTTGTGGATGCATTGGTGTGTATGTTGTAATATGCGAGGGTGGGGGTGGGGGTGTTTCGTGGGTGTCCCCCTAACTTTTTCCCCCACCCCTCCCCCATGTCGTAGGTGCAGTACTCACCGTTGTCTTCGGCCACGCCGCTGTTGTTCTTCATAGATGAGTAGGAATACAAGGGCCGGTAGAATGTGTAATTCGGGCTCCATGGAGTCCTCGTTCCTCGTGGGATGTGTTCAGGTGAGCGTTTTCCCATTGCAGATACTGTTTCCGCCGTGTTTTTATCCACGGTGAATCCGCCCCAGAAAAGGTGGCGGATTGGCCTGTTGTGATACTATGGGCGGTACATTGTCTTCCGCCTGTCTGTTGGCGGTGACCGCCGCGCTGCTTGCCAGTACCACCGTGACGGGCGGTGTGTTAAAGTGGCTGTCTTTGTTGGCGGTTTACGCCAGGGTCATAATTCCCTTTTTTTGTCCCCCGGCCTGTTTGCGATATTGCCGCACCTTTAACACCGTCCGCCAGGGTTGTAATGACCACCTGAGTCTGTCTACATCATCATGAAATGTTGGCCCAATTCCTAGCTAGTGCACAGTTACTCACCTGAACCCCAAACCTTCCCAGGGTAACAGTTCATTTCAGCAACCTCGAACAAGACCACTCTGAATCCCAAGGAAATTGTGGAAACAGATCTTAACCTTCCTACACAAAAACAATCTCCTGAGGCATTTTCCTCTGTTTATATGTGCTGCACAGATATTTCTCCTTGTTGTGCCTCACCCTTGAAGGCGTTACATGTTGGCACATTCCCAGGTCCAACACTTTTAGTAAATCTGGAAATGCATCAAAATACATGGATGTTGAGTGGGAACACCCACTCAACAGCCATGAAATGCTCCCCTGCTCCCTGCGGCAGAGTAATGCAACACAGTAATGTGCACTGTGTTGCTTTACTCCAGATTTATGAAGCCACTCAGGGCCAGGCAAGGTGGCCATGCCTGGCTTCGTAAATTGCATTTTGGGCTATTGTCACGCATGCACCATGTTGCGTAGTGCAAGTGCAACACAACTACCCTCATAAATATGGCCTAAAGAATTTTGATCTCCTGGCGTTCCCACGCAGTCTTTTGCAGAGCCCCACTCTCCCTACAAAATTCTTTATCAAACTCACTTGCAGTATGGTAGAAATGGGGTCTTTGGTTGGTAGTTAGGTTACCCCCTGTCAAGCAAGGACACTCACTCTAGTCAGAGTAAAGGGGAATCGCCCTCAGTTAACCCCCGCTCACCCCCTTTGTAGCGTGGCATGAGCAGGCAGGCTTAACTTCAGAGACAAGGTGTACAGTATTTGTACCAACACACAATAATACAGTAAAAACACCACAAAATGACTCAACACAGGGTTAGAACAATAGCCAATATTTATCTAAACAAAACAAGACCAAAATGACAAAAATTCAACATACACAAGTCAAGTTCTGAATGTTTAAAACCCCAATGTAGCGCTTAGAAACACAAAATGCTTCGATGAGGTGATAAAACGGCGTCATGACGGAGTTGTTCCCAAAAATCCAACTCCAATGGCCCCGGGTACGGAGTCACACAGACCTCCAGGTACAGTGCCTTAGTGAAATGTGAGAATAAGCTGGTGCACGAGGTTGGGGATTGCGGCAACACTTGATCCGAGGTAGAACAGGTTCCGGTGCTGCGGGGTGATGGACCGGAGGCATCACAATGAGGTATCGAGTCCTTGCTGCAGAGCGGTGGGAATGAGGCAGCATGGGTGTGAAGCCTTGAATCCACGCACTTTGGACACAGTTGATATCCGGCGGTCAAGATGTAGTTCGGCGACTTCCACCGACTTGCGGACTTCGGCAGGGCTGCAGCACTGTTGGGCCTGTGAGGATCGTCGCACTCCAGCGAGGACCACGGATTCGGTTGCAGGTGGCGTAATGGGATTCGACAGTGGCGTCGGTCCGGAGTCGCCTGAAGTCGGTTTTCTTGGATTTTCACCAGCTTCTCCTTTCAAGGGCCTAAGGAGTCTCAGCAGAGAGTGCAGGTGCTGGTAGGGGAAGCCTTTGATGACCCTGAGACTTCAGAACAGGGGGCAAGCTCAGTCCAAGCCCTTGGAGATTCTTCTCAAGCAGGAATATGCCACAAAGTCCAGTCTTTGTTCCATTTCACAGGCAGAAGCAGCAACTTCGGGATAGCCCAACAAAGAACAGTCACAGGCAGGGGCAGCACTTGGCAGAGGTTCCTCTTGATTCCAGTAGTGATCTCATTTTCAGGGGTTTGGGGTGCTCTTCTTATACCCCTTTCTGCCTTTGAAATAGGCCTACTTCAAAGAGAGGTCTCTGTTGTTTTCAAGATTCTGCCTTGCCCAGGCAGGTCTCAGACACACACCAGGGGGTTGGAGACTGCATTGTGTAAGGGCCGACACAGCCCTTTCAGGTGTAAGTGATCACTCATCCCCTCCCTCCCAGCACAGATGGTTCATCAGGATATGCAGGCTACACCCCAGCTCCTTTTGTGTCAATGTCTAGAGAGAGGTGCAAACAGCCCAACTGTCAAACTGACTCAGACAGGGAATCCACAAACAGGCAGAGCCACAGAATGGTTTAAGCAAGAAAATGCCTACTTTCTAAAGTGGCATTTTCAAACACACAATCTAAAATAAACTTTACTAAAAGATGTAACTCCACATTTCTTTAATAATATTTAAATGCAGCCCCCATGTTACCCTATGAGAGAGATAGGCCTTGCACAGTAAAAAACGAATTTGGCAGTATTTTACTGTCAGTACATATAAAACACATCAGTATGGCCCTCATCACAACCCTGGTGGTAAATCCCGCTTTCCGTAGTGCTGAAGACCGCCAAAATACCGTTGCGGCGGCGGAATTCCGCTACAGGTATTACAACCCACATATCGGAATTCACCACAATACAGACATCCACACATACGAATTGCAACACAAAGAATTGTGTTTATATGATCACCTGCCCATGTAAACTACAATATATAGGTATGACCACAAGAGCAGTAAAACTGAGAATTAATGAACATCGCAGTAACATCAGATGTGGCCGTGCCACGACCAAACTGGCTCTACACTTCCTTGATAAGAGACATAGCCCTGACGACATGTGGTGGGTAGTATTACAAATTGACTCACGCAATACATCTAACTCTCTGTTTGAGTTAGAACAACGATGGGTGTTTAAGTTACGCACCCATGTGTATGGCTTGAATGATGACATTCCTTGGAACTGTCTATCTAAATAATTCTTCTTTATACTTTTTGACTAGAAAAGTCATTACTGCTGATTTCCACTAGCTTGCCTCCTTCGACTTTGAACTTACATTACCCCATGTCCCAACTATCTTTGACTGATAATTTACTTGGAGTTACCCTTGTATTATTATTGACTTTTTAATACTATTAGCCCTGTGACTTCTGATCCAGTGTTGTGATCTGTGCTCTGAGCTATTCATAGACTTTGCATTAATTTCCCCCTTTCTGCTTCCCGGGCCGCTTCGTAGTCTTTCTTCACTTTCTAGCTTGTTCAGACCAACGCTCCCGCGTTGCCTGACTGCCTGACCTTGCCTCTTGCCGGAAATACTATTCTCCGGCTTCCGTTGTAAGGCTCATTTCAACGCCCCAGCCCGGTCCCCTCCAATCTTCGGGAACCACGGACCGGGGTAGGTTACGTCCTGGTCACAGCAGCAGACAAAAGTAAGTGCACCGCCGATCTCCGTTTTTACATTTCCGAGGCCAGTTTTCTCTCTCGGGACTCGGCCGGTCACACGTGCATTGCGCTCTTTATAAAGAGGCAAGATTCTGCTTATACTCTCCGGCGTTTCTCGCCGTTAGACCTATTACCTGGTGGCCTATTATTATGAACCGGTGCATCGATTAAGGTGATACCTCCATATTTATTGTGATCCACCCCATAGTTGACACTCGTTATTCTACCGGGACATTGACTAATATTTTGTACCATCCCATATACTTTTTGTTGTTTAAACTCTTTTACCAATACGGAACTAATGTTTGTATTGTTGTGTTTTGTTCTGCTTTCCAGAGACACCGTGTCTTTCATTACTGATCATCAGTCATTTGATTAGAATACAGTACTTATGACTTGTACCAGTCCCGTTTGAGCTACCATGTTTCCTGTGATGTTTCTAATTTAGAACCTACCATTATTACACATTAGACCTCTATGTTATTGGACATTTGAGACATTTGAGTGGGTAATCTACTTGTCATTTAAACTTTTTGTTCCACATCTCCTCTGTAGACGTCATTTAGCGCTGGACCATTGGTCTGTGTATTCCTAGGATGCGCGTCTTCAAGTTTAGGACGGTAAGCTCGTATTCACAAGCATTTGCATGTTTGCTGTTCACGAGTTAACACTTTCACTGTACTGCACGGTCGCTTTCCTTTCCCATGATACACATAAGTCATATCTCGTGCTTACTTTGGTATAACTTTTGTACTTCTCTCTCTAGGGCACGAGTTAGGAACGACTGGTTCCACGTTCATGTAAGTGATTGTTACTCCCCCCAGCTAATTGCGGGCTTATAGTAACTTGTATACCTTGTTCGGAAATATATGTGGCCCTTAGTACTTAGGAGATACACATAGTCATATAAGGTCCTGATGAAGCATCACTGGATCCGTTTGGACCACCAGGATGCGAAACATGTTGACCCATGAGAGGGTAGATTTTGGAAAATTCCCAGACCCCTCCTTTTGATACATTTTTTCACTATAAGAGTGATTGATCTTAATTTCTCTATTCACTCTTCTGACTATATATTTTTAACCTTGGCCCTGACCGTCCATCTGGTCTAATAAAATCCATTGTCTCAGTGGCGGTTTTGGTAGTCAATTTTAAATCACATTCTTTTTTGATCTCCGTTGACACTTCAATTACCTTTGGGGTCACGGCACCACCACATAAAAAGATCTCCGGCAAAGAGCCCCCCCTCACGGGGTGGTGCCCGTCAGACATTGCAGCGCCGGTCTGACGAGGAGCAGTGCCTATGATGAAGCATGACACCCTATGGGTGTGTGAGGCCTCTTGCTCCTAGAATTTAGGACCCCGGTCACTACTTTCTGTTTTACATGGTTGGAACAGTGTATTACTTATTTTTGATATATCCACACAAGTCCGCCACACCAAAGGTCAGTAATAAGCTGGCGATACCAAAACCTACACTGTCACGCCAACAAGAATATGCCCACACTATTACGACCCATGAATCAACGCGGCGGCCTTACAACCACGGTAATCCATTGGCACTGCGCTCAAAATACACACACATTTACAAAACACAACCACATTGGACAATTCAAAATACACACACCTGATACACATACACACCCACACACTCACAACACTATAAAACACACACCCACATTACCCACAAACCCTTACAACCACATTTTGTTGAAAAAGCTGAGAGAGAGAGAATAGCAAACACAACACCAGCATCCACAGGCACACAACATCATCACTCATACAACATCCACGCACCTCAAACAACACACACCAACACAACACATCACACAGCACAATAAACAGCACCTCACACATCATTCACACAACATCATGGTACCTCAAAGACACACCAGGTTTTAAGAGGAGGAGCTCAGGGTCATGGTGGAGGAAATCATCCGGGTAGAGCCACAGCTTTTCGGATCACAGGTGAAGCACACCTCCATTGCTAGGAAGATGGAGGTATGGCGGAGAATCGTCGACAGGGTCAACGCAGTGGGACAGCATCTAAGAACACAGGATGACATCAGGAAGAGGTGGAATGGCCTATGGGGGTGCGTTCAGTGGTAACCAGACACCAGATTGCTGTACAGAGGACTGACAGTGGACCCCACCTCCTCCCCCACAACTAACAACATGGGAGGAGCAAGTCTTGGCAATACTGCATCCTGAGTGCCTCGCAGGAGTAGCAGGAGGACTGAACTCTGGTAAGTCATATCTTATTTTCCAAATCCCCCCACCCCACCTGCATGCCATCACATACCCCCACCCGCCCCCTCCCCCTCACCCCATCACTCAAACACCTCACATGTGTCCCACTATCACAACCCACACATCCCAATACCAAGACCCTGCATGCAACACCTATGCATGGACCACCATCACCAAAACATGTCCGGTACAGATACACACACAGACCCCAAACCCAACTATCACAAAAGGGCAAACACAATTATGCAAGCACAAGCACAGGAGTAAAGGGTACCTCACCGAATGCACAAGATGGCAGACACAGATACAAAAACTATGCATTTACACCCCAACAGGAGCCATACCCAACGTCACCAGACAGGAGGTGCCAGACATTTCCAGTCCCCCCACAGAAGAGGCCCACATTGACGACAGCAGCTCTGCACGCCTGGATCAAGATGACCAGCCAGGCCCATCAGGGACCTCTGGACAGTCGGTTCTCCTGCCACTGTCACAAGCCACCACAGAACCTCCCCCCTCAGGAAACACCAACACAGCACCCACCCAGCGGACCATCCCTCTGTCCCCAGGACACGTCAATCAGCAGTGTGTCCACCACTACAGGGAACCCAGGCAAACCCACCAACCCAAGAAAATCAGGGACCTGGGGTCAGTGGCAGTGGGCATACGGTTCAGGGGAAAGAGGCACAGGATACCAGGGAAGCGGGGAGGACTGCTGTGCGACAGGGGGAGGACAGGCCCAGGGAATCAGCACTCCATGAGGCACTCTCCAACATCATGGGAGCATACCACTACTCCCAGGAGACCATGGGAGACCATGGACACAATACTGGCCAAGTTTCAGGAGACTCAGCAGCTGCAGGAGGAACACTACCTTGGGATCAGGAGGGACTTGAAGTCCATTAACAACACCCTGGTCGCCATTGCAGGGGTGCTGGCAGAACTTGTCATCACCAAGAGGGACACAGTGACACACATACGGGCCCCTGACACTAGCCTGACGATGAACAGCCCTCCACCTCCGCTGGCACTAGTGGACAGGAAGCATCACCACAGGAGCAACAGGCCACCAGCACAGCATCCCCTGCAGAAGGAGAACCAGCCCACAAACGGTCCCTGAGATCCAGGAACAAGACAAAGAACATTGCCAAGACCCCGCCGGGAAATAAGACCCTCCTGATTGTCACTCTTCTGTCCCACTATGTCACCCTGTCCACCTTAAATTGCCTTTGCTCCCCTTCCTATGCCCCCATGGACAATGCACCTGTGAGACCAAGAGACTGGACTCTCCCATGGACATTCCTCCACCATCACCCCAGCCTATTTCACCCACACCCACTTATTAGCACAGACATAAACACCCTTGAATCACAAAACAATCTGGAGTCAGTCCGTGCTTTCACAAATATGTAATTACAACCTCTCTGAAATATAGCAATGTTAATGTACTTGTTCACATACCAATGTTACACAGTTGTAGGCCAGCAGTAAACATACCAGAGGGCACAAAGTGGGACCCAGATCTGTGAAATGGAAAGCCAAAGTAACAAGTCAGGGTCCATACACAGAGGTAAAAAGGCAAATTTATGATAGGTCCTACAATAGTATGCAATGTGGGAAGCAGTTCCATCCTCTTACCTGTGTCTCACTGGTATTGCATGATGATGTTGTTACGCTTGTCTACATCTTCTTCTTCTGCCTCCTCTTCTTCACTGTCCACAGGCTCCACAGCTGCCACAAGACCACCATCAGGCCCATCCTCCTGCAGAAAAGGCACCTGGCGTGGCAAAGCCAGGTTGTGCAACAAGCAGCATGCTACGATGATCTGGCACACCTTCTTCGGCACCGGAATCTGGCCTTCAGGAGGCCGAAGGTGCGTTCTATTGTCCTCATAGTTCGGCCATGTGCCTCATTGTAGCATTCCTCTGCCCTTGTCCTGGGATTCCTTACTGGGGTCAGTAGCCATGACAGGTTGGGGTAACCAGAGTCACCTGCAAATATTGAGGGACACCTGTTAGACATCCTCCAAACATTAGGGAATCTCCCAGACAGCAAATGAAACTGTGTGGGGACTTTAGGCACACCTATTAGCCAAACACAGTGCATCTGGAGTTGCCCCATCACATAAGGGATGCTGCTATTCCTCAAAATGTAAGCGTCATGCACTGAGCCGGGATACTTGGCATTCACATGGGAGATGTACTGGTCCGCCAAACACACCATCTGCACATTCATTGAAAGGTAGCTTTTCCGGTTTCTGTACACCTATTCATTCCTGCGGGGGGACAAATGCCACATGCGTACCATCAATGGCACCAATTATGTTGGGGATATGTCCCAGGGCATAAAAGTCACCTTTCACTGTGGCCAGCTCCTCCACCTGAGGGAAAACGATGTAGCTGCACATGTGTTTCAGCAGGGGCAGATAACCCTCTGGACAACAAGTTAGAGAACATTGGCTGTGACATCCCTGATGCCATGGCTACTGTTGTTTGAAAAGACCCACTTGCCAGGAAATGGAGCAGTGACAGGACCTGCACTAGAGGGGGGATTCCTGTGGGATGGCGGATACCTGACATCAGGTCTGGCTCCAACTGGGCACACAGTTCCTGGATTGTTGCACAATCAAGTTTGTAAGTGATAATGATGTGTCTGTCTTCCATTGTTGACAGGTCCACCAGGGGTCTGTACACCGGAGGATGCTGCCAACTCATCACCTACCCCAGCGGACGTGCCCTATGGAGGAGAACAGTGAGCAGAGGGTCATACACCACATGTTTCACAAGGCTGTTTAGCACAATCGTTAAATTTTCTCTATGTGCCTTTGTCTGTCCGCATTCCTGGCCTAAATAGGTGTGATGCAGTTAGTTGGCCTGCCATGTGGCCCCCTGAAATGGGAGCTGCCTGACCTGTAAGGTGGGACAAGGGGAAATGAGGTAACTGCGCTGGTGTTGTGCAGCGTTGCGGTAGGTGGTCGAAGACCGCTGCGCAATTCAGCATTGGTTATCATTGGGCCTTATGGGTTCCAGGAGCCAATGACGATATACGCCAGCGGTGACGGTACGCACCGCTGCAGACGTTACTGCCATTTTCTATCCATTCACTCACTTGATACCTGATCTTCAACAGGAGAGGACCTACACTGCAAGTGCTGCTGTGACCTGCGCCTGGAAGCGACAATCGCTACAGTATCTGGGGAAAGGGCCCCTGCCTTCACTGCAGAGGAGTTGGAGAAACTGGTGGATGGGATCCTCCCTAAGTACACGCAACTGTACAGTCCTCCAGACAAACAGGTGAGTAAACTGTGTGCATGGTGGATGGCACATGATTGTGTGGAGTGTCATGGATGGAAGAGGCAGGGGTGGGTGACAGGCCAGCAGTGAGGATGGTGTGTGTATGTATTTCTGGGCCAGGGTGGGAGGTTTGTGGCCAATGTGTGAGAAGAAATGTACGGGGGAGTAACATTCATTCTTACTTCACTTTTCCTCTAGGTCAGCGCCCACCAGAAGAAGGGGATTTTGCGTGCCATCGCCAAGGAAGTGCGGACCCTGGGGGTCTATCATAGACAGAGCACCCACTGCCGGAAAAGATGGGAGGACCTGAGCCGCTGGAGCAAGGAGACGGCGGAGGCCCAGCTGGGGATGGCCTCCCAATGTGGAATGGGTGCCCATCGCACCATGACCCCCCTGATGTACCGGATCCTGGCAGTGGCATATCCTGAGTTGGATGGTCACTTGAGGGCATCACAGCAGCAACAAGGGGGTGAGTACACTCTCATTCTTCTGACTTTGCGCACTTGACAAGGTGTCTGGGTGGGGGAGGTGGGCTGTGGGTTCCCCTAGGCCAGGGCAGATGCGCAAAGGTAGATCCATTGATATGCAGCCTCATTCCGAGTCCAACCCCAAAGATGGTATTTGCCCTCTACACCTACTCAGGCTGCTATGGGTTCCAGCTGTGCATGAAATGGTTCTTGACGGAGTCCCCCATGGGCATGTGCTTTTCCCCTGCCCTGTTAATGCAAGGCTTAATGCATAGGGCTGCTGCCTGTGTGTTGTGTCCGCCAATGGTAGTGGTGTTGCAGGCATTGACCATGTGTCTCTTGTGTCTTCCCCCATTTTTGTTTTGTCACCCTGTCCTTGTGTGCATTAGCATCATCTGGCGGAGAAGCATTGGCACAGGAGGAGGAGGGAGCTGTATCCCACATGGCCCTGGAGGGTGAAGTAACGGAGTCCAAAGGCACCAGTAGGACGGAGGGCGAGGGGAGCTCCATGACGGGGACAGGAGCAGACACCAGCGACATCGACTCCTCCTCTGATGGGAGCTCCCTTGCGGTGGTGGGCACCTCTGTGCGCACTGCATCAACAGGTACAGCTGCCACCCCCCTACCAGCACCGCCCTCCCAGCAGCCCCTCATCGAGTTTCCTGTGCCCTCTCACCCAGGAGGGTGGGCATCTCCTTTGCCCCAGGCCCCTCAGGCCCTGCCCCAGTCAGCCCTGCTGCCCTCAGTGAGGAGGCTATTGACCTCCTGAGATCCCTCACTGTTGGGCAATCAACCATTTTGAATGCCACCCAGGGTGTTTGAGAGGCATTTGCAGCAAAAAAATGCATGCCTGGAGGGCATCCGTTCTGGCGTGGCTGCCCCACAGAGACCATTTCAGGCTCTGGCCTCAGCCTTGATGCCAGCAATTGTCCCTGTGTCCAGCCTTCCCCTCCAACTTCCTCTACCCAGACCCAATCCCCAGTACCTCAGCCTATCCCAAGCACACCATCAGACCAGCATGCACACTCACATCAACACACAAGAGTGGACATGGCAAACATAAGCACCACACATCCCACAGGCACTCACACAAGCACCGTCCCCATGCAGACACACCAACATCCACTGCCTCCACTGTGTCCCCCTCCTCCACTTCCTCCTCCTCACTCCCTCTCTCATCTCTACTCACACCTGCATGCACTGCATCTTCATCCACTACCTCCATCACCAGCACACCCAGCACTACGCACCGCTCACGTGTAATCACCACCCCCACTACCATACACACATCCCCTGTGTCCTCTCCGAGTGTGTCTGTGAGCCCTCCTCCCAAAGTACACAAACGCAGGCACACACCCACTCAACAGCCATCCACCTCACAACAGCCTCCAGCCCATGCACCTTCACCCAAATTCAGCAGACGTACACCTCCTACAACCACTACCTCTTCCTCCACTCCCAAACCCCCTTCATCTTCCCATCCCAGTGTGTCTAAGAAACTCTTCCTGGCTAACATTCACCTTTTTCCTACACCCCCGCCCCGTCCTTCCCCTAGGGCCAGGCTGTCCAGGTCCCAGCACAGCATCTCAGCCACCAAATCATCCAGCACAGTGGTCTCAGCAAGTCTGGTCACATCGCTAGCGGAACCCATCAGGGCTGCCAGTGTGCCACCTAGCGAGGCCAAGGAGCAGGCCATTCCACCACCTGCCAAGGTGAAGAAGGTGCCCACATGCTGGAGGGTGAAGCCCCACCTACCACCAAGCAAGGGCTCCTCCAAGCCAAAAGGGGACAGTGGCAAGGGACCAGCAGCAACATCAAAGGTGGGGAAGGGACACAAGGCAAAGAGCAGGTCAGGACAGGGCACGGAGGCTCCAGCTGAGGGACCAGAGTCACCCCTTCTGTCAACCAGAACATCAACCTGTACGGAGGTGGACTCCGCCACCTGCACTGCCACCTGCACCGCCACCTGCACTGCCACCTGCATGTCTGCTGCCTCAGCAACAGTCCCCAGCATCATCCCCAGTGGGCAGCCATCCGAGTCTGCAGGCGACGTCCTGCTGTGTCCCTCCACATGTGCTGACACATGCACCACCGCCAGCACCTTCACCACAACCACCGCCACCAGCCCTGCGACGTGCTCAGACAGTGCCACCACAGCTGACATGGCAATCATCCCCAGTGGCCAGCCCTCCGAGGCTGCAGGAGACATCCTGGACCCTGCACAGCATACATGAGGCACGCAACCTAGCACTGTTTGTACCTGCAGGTGGCAGGCGAAGTTGCAGCAGGTTGGAGTGTGTCTCTGCCTCCATGGAGTATCATGCTACCTGTTCCCAGGCAATCTCATAGCACACACACCCAGGTGAAGAAATGGGACCTGCCACACTGCATGTGAAGCACTCTGGGCACAAAGCCCCCTCCAGAACCAGTGGAGATTCACATCCACTACCTCAGTCCTTGGCAGGATAAAGCACTCTGTGCACAATGCCCCCTCCAGAACCAGTGGAGAAAAGCATCCACTACCTCAGTCCTTGGCAGGATGAAGCACTCTGGGCACAAAGCCCCCTCCAGAACCAGTGGAGACTGACATCCACTTGAGAGACTCTGGCTTTGCACTCCCCAGGATAAAGCAGTGGGCAAACCACCCACTGGAGAGACTTGTGAGACTGTGGCTTTGCACTCCCCAGGATAAAGCAGTTTGGCAAACCACCCACTGGAGAGACTTGTGAGACTGTGGCTTTGCACTCCCCTGGATAAAGCAGTGTGCATGGAGCCCCCTCGTGGATCAGTGGCGTCGTCCGTTCATCCGGTTGAGGTGCCCACCCTCCCCCTCCACCTGAGGTGCCTGTTTATTTTCCATCTGATGCCCCTGCAGTGTTCTCTCTGTTTCGAGTCAGGTATCTTGTGTGGGCTTTGCCCATGCATTTTGGGACACTGATCCACGGACAATGATTTCATTCATATCCGGACTTGTGTAGTTGGTGTACATATTTGTATATACTGATATTTGAATTTGGCCTTTCTGGTATTTCAATGATTTCACTCGTTACAATAATTTCCTTTTGTCCTTGTGTTCTTCCAGGGGGTGACGGGTGTATATGTAATGTTGCTGCATGTATTTGTGTGTATGGTGTTGTGGGTGAGGGTGGGGGTGTTTTGCTTGTTGCGTGTGTGTGTCACTCTCTTTTCCCTCCCCACCACCCTGTGTGCTAGGTGCAGTACTCACCGTGGTCGTCGCCAGCGTCTTTGCTGCTCCTGATACAAGAGGAGGTAGACCAGCATCGGCAGGACCTGTAACTCGGGCTCCATGGTGTCCTGGTTGTTCGTAAAGTGACGAAAGGTAAGTGGTTTCCGTTCCAAGTCCTGTTTCTGCTGTACTTTTGATGGCGTTGGTACCTCCCCGGAAAAGGTGGCGGATAGGAGTGTTGTAATACAGTGGGCGGAACCTTGTCCTCCGCCTGTCTGTTGGCGGTGACTGCCGCGGTGTTTGTTTCTACCGCTGTGGCAGTCGGAGTGTTAAAGTGGCTGTCTATGTTGGCAGTTTCCGCCATGGTCGTGATTCCATTATTTTACGGCCGGCCTGTTGGCGGTATTACCTTCGCTTTAACACCGACCGCCACGGTTGTAATGAGGGCCTATATGTCCTACCTTAAACATACACTGCACCCTGCCCATGGGGCTACCTAGGGCCTACCTTAAGGGTGCCTTACATGTATAAAAAGGGAAGGTTTAGGCCTGGCAAGTGGGTACACTTGCCAAGTCGTGTTGGTAGTTTACAACTTCACTCACAGACATCTCAGTGTTAGGTGTGAGCCATGTTGACAGGGCTACTTATGTGGGTGGCACAACCAGTGCTGCAGGTCCACTAGTAGCATTTGATTTACAGGCTTTGAGCACCTCTAGTGCACTGTACTAGGGACTTACTAGTAAATCAAATATGCCAATCATGGAAAGCCAATAACACATATATTTTACATAGGAGCATTTGCATTTTAGCACTGGATAGCAGTGGTAAAATGCCCAGAGTAGCAAAAACAGCAAAAACAGAGTCCAGCATACATCAACAACCTGGGAAACCGAGACAAAAAGTTAGGGGAGACCATGCCAAGGATGCCAAGTCTAACACAGGAGAATGAAGATATGTGGAAATTTCAGAAAACGCTATGTTGGCTAGAATGCCTCAACACTACTGTCTACTCTTGCTGATGCCCCATATGCTTCCCTGATGCTCCCATCTTTTGTAGTTGATCCTACCCTTTTCTCTCCCCCTTAGTTTCTTTATGTTTGTTTTTGTGTGTCATAGTGGATCTATTTTTCAAACGATATTCCTCATCGTACAGTGTGATGTTTTTCTTACCCTTCTATTTTTTCCACTATTAGTTCTCTCCATTCCAGACTCCTGTTGATCCTGCTCCCTACTCTAGCACCTCCTCGTTTCCTATCATCCCTCTTCAACACTTATTTCCTGACTCTGAACTACCCAAACATTCCTCGCTTACTTTCTATCTTTGTATCCTTTTTTGTCTCAATTATGTTTCAACATATATACTTGAAGTTAGTGCTTCCCCAGAACGGTTGTGGTTCTCTCCCTTATTCTCTCTGTTGTTTTCTCTGCATCATGCTTACACTTTATGATATAGTGATGCTTTAAAAAAATTAAAGTATATACGATAAATAAATAAATACTTGTTACTGGGCATTTACTGGGCAATTAACAACCTTTTTCTTCCGTGTCTTTTTCCTTTCTACCGGACAGCACTGCAACTTTCTGTGTCATTACACTGCTCTTTCAGACACTGTCAAGAAAACAAAAAATGAAAAAATATGGGGCAAGATGATAAAAAGAAATCCGAATTTCAGGGAACTTTTAATACAATAAGCATCCGACTATACGCTGAATTTTGCAAAATCCTTTTATGTCAGATAGGGGACATATTGTGAGGCAAATATACACCCCAATGAGAGACTAGGGTCCAACAAAACCTCCGCATTGAACACAGAGCAATACACCCTTCCAATGAAATACCATATATTGCATCTGAGCAGCTCAAATAGGATGGCTCTGTTGATGTCAGGATTGTTTCTTTGCTGGGTATCCCCATTACTAAGAAATACGAAGACATTGGGCCTGATTCACAAAAATAACTTACACTTTGAGTAATTTACACTTTGAGGATTGTTTAGTTGCCGGGCATCCACATTACCAAGGAAAGCGAAGATATTGGGCCTGATTCACAAAGATAACTTAGGCTTTGATTAGGTCATATTTGTGGGTAGAGTTACTACTTTTTGTTTATTCACAAAATCCCAAGTGTAAATGCAAAACTTGGCAGAAAATGAGGGAGGTAGAGTATTAAAATAAAAACAGATATGAAATAATGTTACATGAAATTAAATTATTTAAGTTAGTTAAAACCATGAATATATATAATTTAATGTTCAGTAAAATGTGTAAAAAATAGTACACATTTATTTTTTAATTATAACATATTTTGATACCCTATTTTGAATGCAAGAGCGGTCTCTACAAAATTGTGAGAGCTGAAAGTATGCCTTCTGGCACCTGGAGAGTTCTGGGGGAGAAATATAAAGCCTCATGGACCCTAAAGCACAGAAAAAACATCAGTGGGGGAAGTGCAAACTAAAGAATCCTTTAGCATAGAGAAGGTACTGCTCAAGAGATGACACTTTGTGGCATCCTAATGTCCTGTGGAGGCATTGTTGGTAAGGAACACTCTACTGGGAGGCTTATGCACTCCTATTTGGCTGCTGGAAGATGATCATCCTGTAGAATACTCTAGCACTGTGAAAGCCATGCTGGGGAAAGCTAACATTAGATATGATTCCAAGGCCTGGAGACAGCATTGCTGGGTGTAGCTTAAGCTGCTGAATTTCACTGTCAGTGAGAAGACAATGCTGCAGGATGGTTACACTGCTGGGCCCCTATTCCACTTACAAAGCACACTTGAAGAGAGACCGGGGTTTCAGGCATAATCACAAATTAATCATAATTGGAAGAAGGCCATGAAGTAATAACATAGAAGAGGAGGAAGCACACGCTAGGTGTTGCAGGAGGAACTCAAGCACTGTGAATGTACTGATGGGGAACAGAAAGCTCACACAACTGGAGTTCTCTAGCTTCAATAATGCATTGCTTCGTAGGTTGCCTCTACCATGAATCCTACAGCAGTGAGAAAGCACTGCTGTATGAAGCCCACTCTGCTGAGACAATCTTCCACTCTACGGTGTTGTAAATAGTGGCAAACGGTTACCATTTATATGTGTATACTATGTCTGTGACACTGATTTGGGCTTTGTGGAATTGTGCCCTACCCGTGTCGCATGCTGCTCTGCTCAAGAAATATGGAAGCGTGGCAGCTCTGGGTCACTACTACTTGGCTGTGTAGACTGCAAGGGCCCAACTCTCTTGCAGGGTGCTCTGGAGAGTGACCATACAGTTGTCTAGTAGGGCATCACACTATTAATTCTGGCCTTGCTTGCTGTTGAGTCTAGAAAATGCCATCATGGTCTTAGATCAAAGAAAAGTACACTACGTGTCTTGCTATTTAATACAGCATATTGCAGAGGGATGATGAAGTAATACTTTCCACCATCCCTCTTGATGGTAGTACGAGAAAAAAGGGTGTAACACAAGCACTAAAGTACCTGCAATGCAAGAAAACATCTACTGCTCATGAATCCACGACTTGATAGTGCCTTCCCATTGTGCCACACTTAGGAGGCAGACCAGAACACAACTGTAATTTTAACTGAGGGACGGATACTACTTAGTTCCTGCATCAGGCTGCGGGGGAAAATGTTTCCCAGCAATCTGACGCTCTTTTTGTGAATGACAATCAGCATGCATTGTGATCTGAGTCTGACCTCATTATTGTGGGAAGTAAATGCAAAAGTGAATGTAAAAGGAACTGTTCAGCTTCTTTTACTTTCATGTTGCTTGGTGCTTGGGGCACAACACATCCTGAGCACTGATCACAATGGGAGAGGTATAATTAAAAAGGGGATATTCTCTCCTTTCCAATGGCGCCTCTTCGTAGGGCATTCTTCCTCAGGGATCACCACAGGAGGGGGGGGTCCCTTAACAGGGATGGCTTCAAGGGGGATTGACACAGTCCCATATGATTGGCATGACCAATTGCTTTCTAGAATAAGGGGCACTAGTGAAGTCTATTTTGAAAAAAAGAATAGCTTAAGGCCCACATTTTCTGATATCAGGCCCTTGCCAAGTGTTCAGTCAGCCTTTCTGCCACCTTGGAGGAAACAAGTGTGTGTTTACCTCCAAATGTCCACTCACGTGGGCAGAAAGCCCACTAGACACCAGGGATGAACTTTCTTTTAAAATAAGGAGATTTGGTCAGCCGTCCTTTCACGAGGCTGCATCCACCAACACTAGTAACAATGCAGTCTTTCTGCCCCACCCCCGGGGGACTAATGAGGTATTTACTCCTCTTCAGACTTCCCCAGGTGGGGGCAGAGGGCCCAGTAGGCACCATGACCTTTTTGCCCCCACTGACATGGAAACACAGCCACAGAGGTAAAGGGCCTAATGGGTGGCACACTGACTGTGTGCCACATAGTGGTGGTGCACAATCAGTGTGTCGTCAAGAGTGCCACATGAGAAGGGGGCACAGGGGACCCAGGGACCACCCTCCTCAGACATTCCTCTGCATGCAGATGCAGAAACACACTGCACCCACTTGCAGGCAATGCCTTCCTTTTTCTTCAGGGGCCTGCCCACCTCTAGTAAAAGTCAGTGCTGCAGTTTCCATCCACAGCCCTGTTTTTCACTAATGTACACTCTTCTTTGTAGATGCAAACTGTTAAAATAGCAATTTTGGGGTGGATTGGGTGAAATTGTGCCATTCTACACTGTGTGCACCTAATTAAGATTGCACAGCAACACAAACAGAGAGAGTGCACCAAATGTGCAACGTGAGATCACAGATTTTTTTAAAGAGTAGGGAGAAAGCTGGCCCGTCATGGCATCAGGTCACAATCTCCACCCCCAGACCCTAAATAGTATTTTTCCCCACCAATTTCCCCAACCCCTGGGGCTCAGACCTCAAGCACTGCAGCCATCCCCATGGCAAGTTAGAACTAAGCTTAATCATTTGGGTGTAGTTTAGACATGTGTACTCCACCTGGGTGGCAGAAAGACTATCTGGTGCCTGGTTGTAGGACCCAATGCCAAGACAGATGTCCCATATCGTTTCTCCTTCAAACACTAACTCCTGGATTTTAGTGGGCTTTCTGGATCCTGGGGTCCGGTATTTGGGATTGTAACCCAGTGCCTGGATAGGCAAGCCCTGCAGCCTATTCAATGTCTTAATTTTTTCATTGATTATCTGGTAGGCTTTCTGCCTTCCCTGGAGTTGGACAGATAGGAGATAAACACTCCAACCTGCTCACCCAGAAGGTTGAGGGTCAATGATACCACCACAACAAAAAAAAACAAAAAAATGAACGGGGTAATGGGCTGCCCATTTCTGGCATCAGACCTCTCCACCACCCCAAATCTTTGGGCCCTAGGCAGTTGTTTTGTCTCTCAGGGAGCAGATCAGTGCATTGACCACCAATATTCTCTTCCAAGGGTGAAAAAGCACACTGGGAAAGAAAGTGAGCAATAAGATGGTGAGACAGCCATTTTAGCATTGGGCCACACCCTTCAGCAAGAATTTCTGCTACTAGGGTTGAAAGAATTGGGGGTTTCAAAATTGTCCACATAAATGTTTGCTAGATTTAGAGCAAAAATAGCTCCCATAGATGTACTGGAACACTGCTGAAAATATTGGTGCCTGTTCTGGTTGTGGGCGTTGATCCAAAATGATTTCAATGATCCTGACTCTGTCCTCCTGTGGGATGTTGGAGTACAGGGAGGCAATGTCTAAGGTATGTTCTGCTGCGCAGTTAATAGAGGCTATTGTGCTGGACTGTATCAAACATCTGTAAGTATTATAGAGAAAAACCACTGTTTCTTTCGAAATGCCAATATAGCCCAGGTTCTTACGTGGTAGGACTGCCTTTGTTTAAGCGTGCTAACATTTCGAAAGTAGGCATTTCTCTGATCTTACAGGTCTGTGTGCCTTCAACCTATCTCCAATACACATCTGGGGTGGGTGGCAGTTACACTTTGTGTATTCCCTCTAGACAGCCACAAACTCTCGATGGTTAGGTGTGTCTATGTGCTCATTTGTATTCTGATGGCTTTTTCTGGACAGGAAGGGTGGGAGAGGATGACACGTACATGTGAACAGCCAGTGCCTGTCACTACACAAAGGGCTGATGACCCCCTACTGATAGTCTGAAGCCAAGGCTGAGTAAGAAAAGGATGCTTGTGCACTTCTAAGACCCTTTTTTGAAGTCACTCCATTTCAAAGGCACTTTTCGGTATAAGTACTAGGTCTCTGGCCCTACGAAATCAGACACTTCTGTACCTACAACTGGATTCTGTCAGAAGAACTGCTGTGCTGCATCAAACACTTTCACTCTGCTGGATTGCTGACCTGGAAGGACTGTTTTTCTGCTGTGCTGCCCTGCTGCTCTCCGACCTTGCTGAGGGAGAGCTGGATTCTGTCTTGCACACCAAAGTGATCTCCAAGGGCTTGTTGACTTGTCTCCTATTGCTAGAGACTCAGGCATGTCAAAGTCCCTACCCCTGCACCTGTGCCTGGTTCATACATAATTGCTCCAGCAAGAATCGAAGCATCACAGCTGTTGCAGGAGTAGAACTGGAGCATCCCTTTTGGAACCTGCACATCGGCATTGCATCGCCATCACATCGGAATCATGGCGTCACTGCCACTCTTGAAGAAAGATTGAAGCATCCCTTCACTGTGTTGAGAAACCTTGTGCATCGGTTTTGGAATAGATGCATTGCAGCACTGGTGCTTCACCTACTAAACTGACACGTCTCCAGCACTGAGTGAGCAAAATCATCTTATGACTGCGACCAGGTTTAGGGTACCGTGCTCAGCAGGCCCTGTGTGGGTCCTGTGCTGGGCTGCACCCCATAGTGGACAGCCTCAACTCTTGACTTTGTCCCACTCCAGCACAACCTCAAGTAACCCTGAAAGCGCTATTTGCTTCTAAGTGCTAGAACTAATTTATTCTTCTCAAACTCACATCTCAAATTCAACTCATTGGATTCTTGTCATTTTGGCCTTGATTTATTTATAAAATCTTAATCTATTTTTCTAAACTCGAGTGGAGTCTTTTTCTGGTATTTTCTTTGTGTTACTGTGTGTATGTTGCACAAATACTTTACACATTCCCTCTTTAGACAAGCCTGACTGCTCTGTGCCAAGCTACCAGAAGATGAGCACAGATTATCTCTTAGTGTGTATTTGACATACCCTGACTAGAGTGGTCGTTCCTACTTGAACTTGGTGCATCCCCTGTAAACTAGTGACCCCATTTCTAACATAATGTCACAATATTTGAATGGGGACTGATGCAATATTTTGGTTATGGTCAGCTGGTACTAAGAGAATCCTACTAACCCTGCTTATTTCTGAAGCCTAGAGACCCAAGAGAATCAAGGATCTTGTGACATGCTTGCATGTTTAATAGCTGCAATATTAAATTAACAGTCAAAAACAGTAATTTTCCAATATTTATTTGCTAAACATCTCCTGCCCTTCAAGCTAATATTTTACCAACACTACACTTCTACACTTCTACCGATAAAATTGCTGTACCCCAAGTGTGGATGGACCTGGCGCAAAACCTAGTATTGGAGCAGAACTATAACTACTTTGACTATGTGATGATTCACTCTATATTGACTTTACACAGTCCAAATTTCAACCTGTTCATGTGACAGATGACAGGCTCGCACATACAAGGCATGTACTGTTTTCATCAAAAGAAGTGTGGGAAAGTCGGGTGCTAAGTCTATTGCCACTTTCCACAGTTTCCAGAACTTTCCCTCACCAAAACGTGTAAAAGGGACAAAAAGCAGTGATTAAAGCCAAAGTTTGACAGGACAACAATCCTACTCAGTCTAGGTTTTAGCAATGTCTGGGGCTGGTAGATTTTGTACCAGACTACCCTTCACAAAAATACTATGCTACTAACATCTTCAGAGAGATTGATATCCAGAGCCTCATTTACAAGGCCTTTGCATCAATGTAGAGTCAGGTGTTTTGACGCAGTGGTGGCACTAAGCAGTGCTTCACACTACTCCAGAGAATTCCAAACTGACGCATTGGGCCGAATGTGTCACTTTGTAAACCCTTGCATCACATTATACCTGCACCAGTTATAATGTATGCAAGGTTGGCGTTTCCACAGGAAAGGCCATGGAGAGCTGACGCAGTGAAATTTCACTGCGTCATTCTCTGACTTCACTGCATCAGAAGTGCAGAAATATACTATACTATAAATATATATAATATACTAAACAAAGCTCCATGGTGCACCTTTTCACGGATGTGTCAGAAATTCTGATGCATCTGTGGCACTAAACTGACCCATTGCTGGACTAGCATCAAAAATATGATGCTACTCTAGCAATGCGAGGAATGCTCCCATAGAGAAAAACCCTGTGTCAGTTTAACGTCTTCTCTGAGTAGGCGTTAAAATTATGATGCAGTGAAGTCGCAGAATGATGCAGTGAAATATTGTAAATTTCACTGCGTCAGTTCTGCGTGGCTTTTCCTGAGGGAATGCCAACCTTGCATACATTATAACTGGTGCAGGTATGTGACTCAAGGGTTTACGAACTGAAACATTGTGCCCAATGTTTGAGTTTTTAAATCTAAGGCAGTGCACCAAAAAAAAATTATGCATAGGTGGCGCAGAAGGCCTGATAAATGAGGCCCTTAGGCCCATAATTTTACTCCCTTTGCGCTGAAATAGTGTCATTTGTTTTACGCTAATTCAGCGCAATATTAACTCCATATTTATATTTTGACACTAGGCATGTCTAGTGCAAAATATTGGAGTTTAAGTCATTTTTTGGATGCGTGAAACTACCTTGCGTCAATGAGGTGCAAGGTGAGCGTTCCCATCCAAAAACTGACTTCAACGCCCTACCATCTTATTCATTCTCCCGTGCAAAAATGGTGCACGGGGGGAGGCAGGCCTAAATAATGGCTCCAAGCCTGCTTAGCGCCATTATTTAACACCAGGGTCAGGCCATGCGCTAGGGGACCCGTGGAGCCATTTCCATGGTCTGACACCATGGAATGGGTACACAGGTGCCCTCCCAAGCCCCAGGATTACCCCCACCAGAGGGACACCCCATCCCAGGTGAGCGCACTTAGAAAAAGAAAAAAGCCTCTGAGGATTGTTTTGTGCAGGAAGGTGCACCTTCTTTCACAAAAACAATCCTGCCTACAACTCAGGCACTCTGCACTACGGCATAAGAGTGCCTGCATTGGTGTTAGGCAGCCAAAAGGGAGCCAGAACAATCAAAGGACAGGAATGCTCTGCATAATGTTAAGTATGGTACATCCCTGCCCTTTCACACAGTGGAGATCAACAAGTTGAAAGCTTGGTAAATCTGCCCCTTGGTGTTTTACTAGGCCTGAGTAACATTTGCATTACACCAGAGTAATGTAGTGTAATTTTGGTGATTTAACTTACTCCTATGCAAAATTACCAAAATTATGCTATTATGCAACACTGCTTAATTACAGACCAGTATATGAGGACTGTGATAATTATCACACAGCTTGGATTTCCAAACTCTGCGCAAACTTCTGTTTCTATGCAAATTTAAATTTAGCCCTGGACTTGTAATAATGACAGCCTAAAACCTGGCTGTCTCTTAAGTCCTCTGTTCCTCTCTGCCCTTCCCCCACAAAAAATTCTGGGGCTTATTTACAGTCCAATAGGGCAGGGCAGTGCAGCAAGTCACCAGGCAGAAATGCACCTTATCTACAAGATTGGTCGCATTTATGTCCTCTCCCCCGGCACTGGCTGGCGCACAATTGGCTGCCTAGTGCCAATGCAGGCACCCTTGCACCTTGGTGAAAGGATGCCTGCATCGCAGATAGGGTTGTTTCTGTGCATGAAGGGACACCTTCCTGCACAAAAAGAATTCACTGAGGCTTTTTCCCTCTTTCTTTGTGTGCTGCAGGATGCCGCACACATAGAAAGAGGAAAAAATGAGGAGAAATGAAGATATTTCTCCTCGCTGCGCCTCCCCTAGGGAGGCGTAAGATTTTGATGCATTCCCAGGGTTACAATGCCTTGTAAATCTGTGAACACGCCACAACCCATGGGAAACCCTTCCACAACACCCATGGAACGATTCCCTGACACATTGTAAGGCAACGCAGAGACTTGCACTGTGTTGTCTTCCATCATAAATACAAGGCCATGAAAAGCCACTCAAAGTTGCTTTGCGTGGTCTTGTAGACATGGGCCGCACAATGCGAAGCCGGTGCGTCAGAAAAAGTGACTCACCGTTGGCGCACGGGGCTCATATATAGCCCCTCTAGGCCATATTTATACTTTTCGACGCACAACTGCGCCAACGCAGTTGTACGTCAAAAAACTTAACGCCGGCTAACGCCATTCTGAAGCGCCATGCGGGTGCCATATTTATTCAATGACATTAGCCGGCGTTAGCCGGCGGAGCTGCCTGGTGTGCGTCAAAAAAAATTACTTACACCAGGCAGCGCCGGCGTAGGGGAAAATGGAGCTTGGGCGTCCAAAAATGGGGCAAGTCAGGCTGAGGCAAAATTTTCGCCTCAACCCGATTTGCGCCATTTTTTTTTACTCCCAACCCCCATTGAAATGACTCCTGTCTTAGCACAGACAGGAGTCATGACCCTTGCCCAATGGCCATGCCCAGGGGACTTTTGTCCCCTGGGCATGGTCATTGGGCATAGTGGCATGTAGGGGGGCACAAATCAGGCCCCCCTATGCCACAAAAAAAAAGAAAAAATACTTACCAGCACTTACCTTAATGTCCCAGGGGTGGGTCCCTCCATCCTTGGCCGTCCTCCTGGGGTGGGCAAGGGTGGCAGGGGGTGGCCCTGGGGGCATGGGAGGGCACCTCTGGGCTCCTTCCGAGCCCACAGGTCCCTTGCCCTGACCAGGCGCTAAAAAATGACGCAAAAGCGGCTGGACGTCATTTTTTTGGACCCGCCCACTCCCGGGCGTCATTTTTGCCCGGGAGTATAAATACGGCGCACATGCCTCGGAATCATTTTTTAGACGGGAACGCCTACCTTGCATATCATTAACGCAAGGAAGGTGTCCACGCTAAAAAATGACGCAAACTCCATGAACTTTGGCGCTAGATGCGTCTAACGCCAAAGTATAAATATGGAGTTCGTTTTGCGTCGAATTTGCGTCAAAAAAATTCGGCGCAAACAGAGTATAAATATGGCCCTCTGTTTTTATAAGACCCGTGTGCCTTCGTTAGATCCTCTTCACATGAAAATGGAGCAGCATGAATTCTTCCGCATGTCCCAAGCATTTCACTTAAAAAATGATGTCCATCAGAATGTAACAATAGCAACAGAAACAAACAGTCGTCAACATGTCAGCCCCTGAGTGACCAGATAAACCATAGAACCTGGAGATAAGCTTCGTGAACGGTCAACAGGACATATCTTATTTCCAGCATGTTTATCGATTTTACAAGCATCTGTCGGAAGTAAAATGAATGCAACATTGCCATCTAGTGACCTCAAAACAAACATCAGGCATGCTCACAAGATCAGCCCCTATGCTAATGATGCATTTGGTGTGTTCTACGGCCTGAGGTCTTGAAATGTCCGCCTGGCTCCTGTCAGCAGGCTGATAGGTCGTACTCTCATTGTCATGTTGCGGTGATGGTGGCAAACTAATGATTCTGTCAGCCTTATGATTACTGACAAAGATGCTGAATTAAAAAGCAGTTAGCTTCTCTGTTTCTTGCTCTCATAATGGAAACTGTTCCCTAGAGTGAGGTCCTCTTCCTGCAGTTGGGCAAGCTGCTTCAAAATCCCTTATGTTGCAGGAGGTTGCGACACACTGTGCCACTGGAGCGTCATTTTTCTTAACGCTCCAGTGGCGCCCTGTGCCACCGGAGCATCATTTTTCTTAACGCTCCAGTGGCGCAGTGTGGCAGCCCATATTTACAAGACCACGCAAAGCCACCTTGCATGGCTTTTCTTGGCTTGTGAATATGGACTCTTTTCCCGCATAACATTATGCGAAAAGGGCGTTCCATGGGTGTTGCTTGGCGTAAGAGTGAATATCTTTATATCTCCCCATTTTTTCCTCTTTCTATGTGTGCTACTTTCTGCATCACACATAGAAATAGGAAGCCACATCTTGTTTTTGTGCAGGAAAGTGTCCCTTCCTGTACAGAAACAATCATCCTAATAATACAGGCACCCTTTCACCATGGTGCAAGGGTGCCTGCGTTGGTGCTAGGCAGCAGTTTGTGCACCAGGGCAAAGAGAGACGACACAAATGCACTGTATCTTGTGGATACGGTGCATTTCTGCCCTTTCTGGGTGGTGCAGGGTGGCCTAGCAAGGCACTTGCTGTGAGGTCCTGCATCACGGGCCTTGTAAATGAGGCCCTGAGTATCTTACATAGAGTGGTAGCCTTACCACTGACATTAGTGTTATGCAGGCCGGGGCAGCACACCACAATAAACACTTCAGATTCATCCAGGAAAGAAAACACTCTGGAGTATCAAGACAATATGAAACAGCTGAAATTTAGTCTTGAAAGAACCAAAATCAATGTGATAGTAGGCACATATAAAATAAACTAATGACTTGCAGTTGTGTCAAGTGGGAAAGGTTCAGCACAAATGAAACAGTGAATGCCTGAAGTAGAATCTGTGGTTATTGCATCATTTGTTCCGGAACAATGCCCTTTCTTAGAGGTGTTATCAAGTAAATGCTGTCTGTTTTTTTTTGTTTTGTTTTTTCATTTTTTTAGATCTGACAACAAGCCATATGCCACATGAAAAATATTTTGGGGTCATGGCCTAGCATGTGGAATCGTGTACTGTTTGTGGAGTGACAATGCCTGACTACAAATATTCTGCAGGGCAAAGAGAATCTATATCACTTTTGTTCCTAGGCTCATTGAATGCATTTCGCATAGGAAAGCACTTAGGGGCATATTTACATTATTTTGGCTCAGGACAGTTCTGCAAGGCTTCTTGCTACACTGCCCTGTGTCAAAAGAAAAGGGCAAGAATGTACTGTATCTATAAGATATGGCGCATTCCTGTCCTCTTCTCCTGCACTAGCGCACAATTGCCTGCCATGCACAAATGCAAGCACGATTGAACCATGGTAAAAGGGTGTCTGAGGTGTAGGAATATTTGTTTTTGTGCAGGGACACCTTCCTGCACAAAAAACAATTAATGCAGAGTGCAGCACACATAGAAAGAGTAAAAACAGGGAGAAATAAAGTTATTCCTCCTTGTTACGCCTCCCCTTTGGAGGCGTGGGCTTTTGATGCATTTCCAGGTTTACAAATCCTTGTAAATTGGGGAATGCGTCAAAATCCATGGGTGTTGAGTGGTAAAACCCACTGCAACGCCCATGGAACTCCTCTTCAACACAGAGTAAGGCAGTGCAGCTGCTTGAGCTGCGTTGCCTTACTCCATCTTAATAAGGCCATGAAAAGCCATGTAAAGTAGCTTTTTGTGGCCTTGTAGATATGAGTCAGCAACCTGCACTGCCAGTGCATAAAAAAAAGTGACACACCAGCGCAGCAAGTCACTTGTACATATGCCCCTAAGAGACTGACAGTCCTTGTCTTTCATCTGACTTACTAATTGGATTCAGAACAAAATTACATGTTTGTAATAGGATTTATATTGACTGCCTGATTGATTTGCCTGAGGTGGACTTCAGCTGTGTGCTCATTTTGCCCAGTTTTAAAAGCAGAGGTGTCAGTCCACAAGGATTGCTAACATCGGTGCTTACATGCATTGAGCCACTTTGTAGATATGGAGAACGGTGGAGGCCTCCTTAATGCCTCCTTAGAGTAAAAAAGAATGTGGCTAAGGTGGCGCAAGGAGGCACCAGGGGCTAGTAAATATGCCCCTTTGTGTTTTATACCATATTGTTAAGACATATTTTGCTATGTTTCAAGATGTAGAATAGTGTTAATATTGACTAAGTCAATGCACTTTCCAGTGCAAATGCACTCCAGACAGGGCTGTTTTCTAAAAGAAAGGGTGAGGTCTGTCAGCTAAGCAACACCACAAAACACTAAACCATATAAACATATGTTTAAGGCGTCGATTTGAATTGTTTTATCTATTTTTGCTATTCACAAAAGTGGCACGCAGTCTTCAGTGTCATACACCTGCCAGCACTAAGCCTTTAAATGCTGATGTTCCACAAAGAGTAAAATGCACAAACATTGGGTCATGAAAATTAATTATGCAATAACATATTTCCCATTTTTCTCTTGGTTTTCTCAGATGGAAATCACTTTCCCCATGACTACATTTCCTCTCCATCTTTCATTGAATCATGCACTGAATATTTGGAGGTGTCCCAAGCATCCCCAAATTTCATGGGATACTTGGGATGCCACCCCATACATTTTGTACAACTTAGCAGGTGTGTGTTTAGAAGTGCAACACATGTGGCTAGATGCTTTCAATTGTTTATGAATATACTGAATGGTATTCATCATCCTGTAATAACAAGGGCCATATTTACAAGAAAGTGGTTTACAAAGTGGTGGCACAAATAAAGTACTGTGCCACTTTGTAAATATGGTGCGGCGGAAGAGCCACATTAGGGCTGCCTTAGCGTCAAAAAAATGATAGTATGGCAGTGCTAAGGTGGCTCAAGGGGCTTGCAAATATGTCCCCAATTGTCAATGGCATTGTCATTGGAACACATATTTACCCTGTCATTAGTCAAGTTTACCACTGCTTTATCTGCCATCAGCATTCAGAAAAATTGTATACCCTGATTTTTTTAAAATATAGGGCCGTATTTATACTCTGGTTGCGCCGAATTTGCGTTGTTTTTTTCGACGCAAATTCGACGCTAAACTAACGCCATATTTATACTATGGCGTTAGACGCTTCGGGCGCCAAAGTGCCCGGAGTGTGCGTCATTTTTTAGCGTGAACCCCTTCCTTGCGTTAATGATATGCAAGGGAGGCGTTCCCGTCTTAAAAAATGACTCCCAGGCCTTTACGTGGTATTTATACTCCCGGGCAAAAGAGACGCCCGGGAGTGGGCGTGGCCAAAAACGGCGCATTTGCGCCGCTTTTTAACGCCTGGGTCAGGGATGGCGTTAAGGGACAAGTGGGCTCAAAATGAGCCCAGAGTGCCCTCCCCTGCCCCCAGGGACCCCCCCTGCCACCCTTGCCCACCCCAGGAGGACACCCAAGGACGGAGGGACCCATCCCATGGACATTAAGGTAAGTTCAGGTAAGTATTTTTTTTTTTATTTTTTGTGGCATAGGGGGGCCTGATTTGTGCCCCCCTACATGCCACTATGCCCAATGACCATGCCCAGGGGACAGAAGTCCCCTGGGCATGGCCATTGGGCAAGGGGGCATGACTCCTATCTTTACAATGATAGGAGTCATGTTGATGGGGGATGGGCGTCGAAAAAAAATGGCGCAAGTCGGGTTACGACGATTTTTTCGACGTAACCTGACTTGCCCCATTTTAAGACGCCCATACGCCATTTTCCCCCTACGCCGGCGCTGTCTGGTGTACGTGTTTTTTTTCCACGCAAACCAGGCAGCGCCGGTCTGCTTGCGCCGGCTAACGCCATTCCATAAATACGGCGCCCGCATGGCGCTTCAGAATGACGTTAGACGGCGCTAAATTTTTTGACGCTAAACTGCGTTAGCGCAGTTTAGCGTCAAAAAGTATAAATATGGGCCATAATCTCTGATTTGCTGTGATGTGAGACATTTTTCCCAGAAGCATAATATACCAGATAAAAAGCATGTGAATCTGCCATTGGCAAAACAGGGCTTTCTGAACTAGAAAACAAGCAAATCAAGACCGGTAGGCCTAGCTTTACCTCTCCAGTCAGGTGCAGCTTGGTTCCAATGGCACAGTTAACACGGTTCACACTCTATGCATACCCCGTGGTACTTATAACACTTACAGGCATATTTACAAACCCCTAGAACCACCGGATCGTCAGTTTTTGTGACGCCCCAGTGGCGCTGTGCACTGCACCGTATTTGTGGCTTAATGCCACCTTGTAAATATGGCCCTTTCACACTCAGCACTTTGTGTGAAAGGGGCATATAATGGGTGTTGCTGTGGGTGTCCCACAGCAACACCCATTGCATTTTAATGCTGCCCCAGATTTACAAGAAATCGTAAATCTATGGCAGCGCCAAAATCTAACGCTACCGCAAGGGTGGCGTCAGCATGGTGCAACAAGGAGAACTGCTTTAATTTCTTCTTGTTTTTCTATGTGTGCTTCATTCTGCCATTGAAGACTGTTTTTGTGCAGGAAGGTGTTTCTTCCTGCACAAAAGCAATCTCCCCCACAATACAGCCATCCTTGCACTATGGGGCAAGTGTGGCTGCATTGGCTAGGCAGCTAATTTAGCAACAGCGCAGGGGGAAACACAGTGATGTGCCGTATTTCTGTAAAGAGGGCGCATCCCTGCGTTTCAGAATTGACGCAGCACAGAGCACCAATTTTGGTGCTGCGTCAGTTCTTTGTAAATATGTCCCCTAGGGCGTTGTACTGAAGTCAAAAACGTTATGAATGGTATGCTCAGCCACTATTAATTGATGGTAATGACCGCATCCTAGTCCGTCCAAATTTTTAGCCCGCCAGGCCGGCTACCACCCTTTCATGAGTAATTTCAGACCATAGCCAAGAGCAGACCTTATTTATTTCCCTGATTAATTGTACGAAAATATTGACACAGTTGTTAATATAGTTGCACATTATTGAAAATAAACATAAGAATAAGCTTCCGTGATAACTATTAATCCAAACCTGAAATATTTTTCATTCATTGGCCGTTAGATGGCGAAAGAGGACAATGCATAAAATACAAATTATATTGTATCGCATACAAAATGCAGAAGATGTAAATGATTACATGGATAATTTGTTTGACTTTACTCTTTTCATATACGAAAGCTTAAGTATTTTTTATGTCAAAGGCCGTTTTTTAGCTGGATTGGGAATCTTTACAATTACTTCCGATACGGATTACTAATTTTAAATCAATATCACGGGCATATGTTGTTTCATACCCAAACTAAAGGACCCGTCAAGCCATGTCCTATGGCCTTCACTGTGTTCCAACTGAAAGACGTATTAGAGTCAAGATTGCTTGCCGTGCACGCATGTCCTTCTGGAAACAAAGGAACCATTTTACTTCACATATTATACAATCGTAGGGTGACCAGATTTTAAAACGCAAAGACTGGGCCATGAGAAATAGGGGGTAGGTCTAAAGGCTAGCAATAAACATGGATACAATCAATACATATATTTTTTCACTGAAAGAAACAAAGGCTACAGGAAGGTTACAGTTAGGAAACTGAATAAAAAAAAAAACGTAGAAATTAATTGAAGAAACCAAAGGTTAAAGGGATGTTATAGTTAGGTTCTAAAATTACTGTACAAAACCATAGAATTCAACAGTTATATTTAGAGTTCTTTCAAGTAAATATAACTTGCTCCGTAAGGTAACTATAACTCGCGCTCCCCCATGCAGTTTTTTCTTCAACATTTTGAGATGTAATTTTTCATTTATATTTTTAATTATGTTAAAGAAGTTGTCATGAGTCCTGTAATATCTGGGGTAATTAGCAGTGGATGACGAGTGTACCTTAAGGCACAGGTTATAGTTACTTGAAAGAAATCTAACTATAACTGCTAAATTTCTATGGTTTTGCACGAGTAAACTGAGAACCTAACTATAACATACCTGTAAACTTTGTTTTTTTCTGTGAATTTCCATGGTTTTTAAATTCCATTTCTGAACTATAAGGTCCCTATAATCTTTGTTTTTTTAGCAAAACATATATAAATTACCTACTGGCAGTGCAGTAGGTGGTCATAATTAGGACCATATTTCCATAGAAGAAGCATTTTTTAATTTGCCTATATTTTTGGCACCATTTGACGAATCTTTGTGAAATTTTCCCCAAAAAAGTGCCACGGTGATTCTTGTTGCATACAGAAAGTTTCAGGGTGATCCGTCAAGCATGGGCCATGAAAAAGGGGGGGTCAAAAAATTTGCATTTCCCATGTTAATTCCCATAGGACCTTTGAACACTACTACCACTACTACCGAACCACTGGTTCTTGACCGCAGGACTTCAAACCAGTCAGAAGTGCAAGGAACCAATGCTTCGCACTGAAGCCACCTCATCTCCATTGCTCCGTAGCAAAGACCCAACACCTCACACCGACACCTCTGCTCAGCAGCACCAGAACCGACGCTGCACCGGATCCAGTTATGTCTCAATCCCTGACTCCATGCACTGGCTTGTTTCCTCATTTTCACAAGGTGCTGTACCTGGGGGTCCGTGCAAATCTGTGCAACTCTGTGACATGTGCCATTAGCGTTGGATGGTTGGGAATGACTCCGTCATACACTGTGATATCACCAAATTGAAGCTTTTATGTTTCTAAGCGCTATAGTGAAGTTTAATCTTTAAAAATGTATAACTTTGATTGTGTATGTTGGATTTTTGTTGTTTTGTTCTTGTTTAATTTAGATAAATATTTGCAATTTTTTCTAAACTGGTGTTGTGTCAATCTTGTAGTGTTTACACTGTGTTACTGTGTGTTTTGGTCCAAATACTTCACACATTGCCTCTGAGATATGCCTGACTGCTTGTGTCAAGCTACCAATGGTGTGAGCACGGGTTATCCTAGGTGTGTATATCCCTTGCCCTGACTAGAGTGAGGGTCCCTGCTTGGACAGAGTGCATACTGACTGCCAACCAGAGACCTCATTTCCAACACTTTGCTTTACTACTAGGGTGGACAGTACAGGGCCAAGGGGGCGCAGCACATTTGCATACTCATAGCAATTTCAAAGGAGAACCATGGATTCTAGGGGAGGGGCCAGGCCAGGGGCCCAGAGCCAGGCTAGAAACAAATGGAGAAAGGGGGCCACGCATCGACCCTCCCCCGGCCAATTTTGCCCCTGGGGACTGACTTGGCCTTTATTCAATAGGAGGAGGGCCACACGGCTGCCCTCCCTGGGCAGATTTCTGCCTGGGGACCCCATCACCTGGGGCCCAGCCAGGTCTCCTGGGTGCTCTCCAGGGCACCAAGTGTGCAATGGGACCAAGGGGGAGCCTCAAGGCCCACACAGTCCCAGCTGGCTCCCCGCCTCCTGCAGCTCCCTGTGTGTGAGAGCAATCATATCATCTCTTATCAGGGAAAGAGATGAAACCTCCACTTCCAGTAGGCAACAGCACTTTGACAGTTCTAACCCGCTGGAACCAAACCAGAGTGTTTGCTCTGAGTTTGCAGGAGCTGTCAAAGTTCCCACCAAATCAGAGAAAACAGCTATGTCTCAGGGGTGGGCACCCTGGAACATAGCAGGTGCCAGCCTTGGGGGGGCTGTCCCCAGGGCCATTATTTGCTCCACAAGGGGGGTCGTGTGGCCCCCCTCCATTGTTTCTATCTAGCACCTTATTTCAGTGCCAGGGAGGTGCCATTCCCCGGGGCTGCAGGGTGGCTGTGTGGCCCCACCTTTTTTGTGAATGAACTGTCTCAGGGAGGTGGCAGTCCCCAGGCCTGTGGGGGGGCACGTGCCCCCGCATATAATAGAAACTTAGTCCCAGGGAGGTGCCAGTCCCCAGGACCCAGGGGGTAAACTGGACCCTCCTACTCTTATAAATGTATCTTGCCCAGGGAAGGTGGTGGTCCCTTTAGTTAATTTAAGCCTAAGGAGGGGGCCCTGTTTGCCCCCCCCCTTTTTTAAGCCCCCAATGCCCCTGGGACCTGACCCACTTGGGGGCAAAAGAAAAGAAAAGGGCAGGGGATTGTCCATTTGTTTTTTAAATCTCAGAAAAATACACAGATCCATTCATGGATTTTTCAGATATTTTTAGGCGGGGTGTAGGGGACTCCTAGACCAAGGCTAGGGGCTCAGTGTGACCCTATCCTGGCTTCTTTTCTTTTTTGGTATCTTCTTTTGTGGGACTCGGCTGAAGCAGAGGTCTAAAATGGCTGCCAACACTTTCTTGGTGAAGTGTTGGCAGCCAATTAGATATCAGCACGATGACAGTTGGATCCAGGGAGGATCCGCATCCCTAGATATCTATATTTTTTCAACTCTACTATCTCAAAAACTACAGAACAGATTCACACCAAATCACAAAAAGCACACTTTCTGGACCAAGAGCTAGCTTTCTGTCAAATTTGGTGTAATTCCACCAAGCGGTTCGGGCTGTAGTAATGTTCAAAATCCCTATGGGAAAATACATGGGAAAACGTGTTCTAGGCCACTTCTTTTTCTCAGCCCCCACTTGATGGATCTCAAAACATTTAAGACAGCAGCTGAACCGACTGTCATATTAGTTTTGAAAATGTTATGAAGATTCATCAGGCAGTGCCAAAGTTACTGGCAAAACAAAAAAAACTCTTCCTATGAAACTAGGGCCCATATTTATGCTTTTTGCCACAAAACTGTCCTGACAGTTTTGCGGCAAAACGTTTAGCGCCGACTTGTTTCATTTAACAATGCCAGCCCGGTGCCATTTCTATTGAATGACCCAAGCTGGCGCTAAACTTGGGATAGCGTCTTAGAAGAAGATGCTAGCTGGGCAGGGATGGTGGTAGGGAAGGAGGGGTTGTGCGTCAGAAAATGACGCTAGCCTGGTTAGAGGAAAAAAAGGCCTCTAACCAGACTAGTGCCATTTCCTGGCACACAACCACCAAAAGCACGACTCCTGTCTTAGGAAAGACAGGAGTCATGCCCACCACCCCAATGACCATCACAGGGGACAAGTGTCCCCTGGGCATGGCCACTGCACCCTGCGCCATGCAGGGGGCCCCAAATTAGGGCTGCCGAAAGCAACAAAAAAAATACTTACCCGGACTTACCTGGGATGGGGTCCCCCATCCTCCAGTGTCCCCCTGGTGGGGGTGGGGGTGTTCCTGGGGCTTGAGGAGGGCACCTGTGGACCCATTCCATGGTGTTTAACCATGAAAATGGGTCCACAGGTCCCCTAACGCC
The DNA here is from genome assembly GCF_031143425.1 of Pleurodeles waltl. NCBI lineage: Eukaryota > Metazoa > Chordata > Amphibia > Caudata > Salamandridae > Pleurodeles > Pleurodeles waltl. Next base: position 718,232,637 of record NC_090436.1, on the reverse strand, counting down.
TGGTCTGACCAGGTGTAAAATAATGGAGCAAAGTAAGATTTAAACCATTATTTAGCCCCTCCCTCCACTCATGCATCATTTTAGCACTGGGGACAAATAGGGGGCTATGGGGATAGCACCATTTTTTAGATGGGAACGTCTATCCTGCATCTCATTGATGCAAGATATGTGCACGCATCCAATAAATGGTGCAAACTCCTATATTTTGACGTTAGACGTGCTAACATCAAAATATAAATATGGAGTTAGCTTTGCGACGAATTTGCATAAAATAAAAGGATGCAAATTTGGTGCAAAGAGTTTATAAATATGCCCCTAGGTCCTACCTGCCTGTCAAACTGTCCCGCTGTCAGTAAACAGAGTTTTCATCTGTCTTCCCTACACGCAGATGTAACTATAACTCGTGCCCTCGCCATGCACTGCTAATTATCTCCCAAATTACAGCACTGAGGACATCAATGATAACATCAGTGATAATATCAATGTAATATTTGCAGTAAAAATTTTCACGAAAAACTGTGCCTGGTGGGGGTGTGAGTTATAGTTACCTTAGGTCACAAGTTATAGTTACTTAAGATAACTCTAACTGGTGAATTTCCATGGTTTTGTACATTTAAAATGTGAGCCTAATTATAATGTCCATGTAACCCTAGCTTTTGTAAGTGAATACAAAAAAAAATATATATATATATATATATATATATATGCAAAAATTGTTTCTCCTGCTCCAAGTTCCTTCTCCAGGGTTCCCCCACGATGAACAGTCGTGGCCACAGAGTTTTCTAGCAGTGGAGCATTTATTGGTGAATGGCAACAAATCACCAGAAGCATTTCGGAGACTACAATCCCTTTATCGTGGGTTAAAAAGCATCAGTGCACAGTGTATTCTTTAAAGCCCCATTGTGCATAGAATGTTAAACATAAAAGCCAGACTTCAGATAATCCAAGTCTAGAAACTTTGCTTAATTCTGATGGCCATTTTTTAACTATGCTTGAAACATAGATTAAACCTGTTTTTAATCCGACACACAGTGCTGTGTATGAAAATTATAAAAGACAGAGCTACATATTTCAATCTCCAGGAGTGTGTCATAATGGTGCTGATGTTAAAAGGTTGTAGGCTGTTCTGATTTCCATCATCACCGATCGTACTTTCAACAATAGATATCAAAAGTAGACTTTAGATCACTCAGTCAATAAAAGGAGTTATGGCTCAGGAGGCAAGGATGGATACGCATAACGAGGACAGCGATAACAGTGAAGATGACGCCTCTGTACAATCTGATACAGTTGGGGTAAAAACACAAATTTTAAAGGAATACAACCTTGTGGCGCAGGGAAGGCTTGCAACACAACAAGGAAGAGGGGTGGAAAATTGCAGAGGTCATGGAGGGAAAGGCTCCTACAGAAGAGGTGCAAAAAGAGATTACACCAAAAGCCCAGTGGGAGTTCAGACAAGGGGCAATGTGGCATCAAAATGACAGACAAAATGACTGTGGTAAATCTTTCAAATGTGTCCCTTACTGGTTCACAGATGGAAGTGCTGTCTTTAGGGTTATCATTTTGTTCAACTGTTCAATTTGACTAAACACAAAGCAGAATCATCCTTTTTCAATTCATTAGGAAATTGAAACTCAAAAAAATGGTGTGCTACCAAGCCCACTGAGATGATCGGGTCAAGGAAAATTAGTCCATTTAATTTAAAAATCAGTGATATCAAAGTGTTGCATACTTTGTGCGAGTTAGATGAGAATGTGAAACCAGCCCCCGATTCTTATTTGAATCTGGTAAAGGCCAATTTAGAAAGGCCAAAATCAATATTTTTACCACCTGTTGTTAATGATGCTATTAACATGTTTGGAAAGGGAGTGATTAAAGGCCTTAAGGAATTGAGATATATGGGAAATGCACATTGAGACAACTGAGAACCAAGCAAGAGGGATGCAATAAGATCAGTGAAGAACAATAGGAACATTGTTTTGAAAAAAAGTTCACAAAGGAGGGAATGTAGTTTTTTGGCCTTTAGAAATGTATCCGCAGGAAGATTACAGATAGCTACATGACACCACTAGTTATGAGATAACCAATAGAGAGGAACTAGGACTGGCGAACCAGTTTCATTATGAGAAATTGATAGATTGGAGAGATCAGGACCTCTACCTTAATTCCTCAAATGCGAATTTCCCAAGGTACCTGCCTTATATTTTTTCTCCAAACTACATAGAAACCCAGATATTTCCCCATGCAGACCCATTGTTTCTTTCAGAGGCAGCCTACTAGAAAATATGTCCAAATATGTTGATTTTGTCATACGTCCCTTTGTTGAGACATTACCATTGTAAATCAAAGACACTGAAGAATGTTTACGTCTCATCAATGATATCACCCTGGGAGCATGATTATCTACTAATGTGTCTTGTTACTGTTATAGGGTCAAAGAAAATGCTCTTGAGAATCAAAAATGACCACGCAAGCTCTTCTTGGCAATCCAAAGACAATATTTGCTGACTGTCGCGACAGAGAGAAAACACTGCGGACTGCACCTCAGCCCTGCCTTTCGGTTTTTCTAAAATGTCTGTACCCAGACATGCATTTTTATACACATCAGTACAATACTTTATCACACATGATCAATAATAGATAACTTGCAAGTTTACAGTTTAAAATGGAAAAACACTCAAAAACATGTGACCCTATAACCCTGAATTCCTAGGCTAAGTCATTACTTCCTCTTTATTATACGTTCAACTAAGATTTATGAACGAGCATTCTTTGACCTACGAATGAGTACCTGCTCTTTTGTAAACGTCATTTATTTGAAGTATGTGCTGACATCATTGTGTGTTCGAGACTTCAGAGGTTTCAGAATTTGTTTTGTTCTTTGCACCCTTTGTAAGTCATGCACCTCTGTGCTTTGGACAAATTCCATTATGCACCTCTTGTCTAATCAGTCTGTAATCTGTTTGCAGGCACGAAGAGTGTGCCTCAGACTCGTGTGCTGATGTTGTAAATACTTGCAGGTTGGTTAGACATGAATTAGACTTTAACAGATGACCCTTTCATGTTCCTTATTCTACTGCATCCTTGAATTAATCTTTCACCTTGCTTGTGTCAGTTTGGGGGTTAGGCCTAAATTGTTTTTTGATTGTGAACAACTATGTAGTTTCTACTTGTGCTTGATGTTTTTTTTTTCATTTCATATTTACGGTAGTATGCTCATTTTTTACATTTCCTACATTTCCTAGTTGATATTTAAACTACCTTATCTAGATCTTGGTCTGCCTTTGGTGCTAGGTGATACATGTTGACTTGGGAATCCACTACTTTTGTTGGTGTCCTAATTGAAAACATCACTCCTGCCTTAGTGGCTATTCTCCTAACACATGCTAGTATTGCCTGCAATACACAGTATATTAGTAGGAAGATTACAGTCATTGGTAACAGAAGCCCCAACAAGCCTGACATCCAGAATGGCAGTGATGAAAACCAACCACTGAACCAATGACCTGGGTACCTCCTTCACCTATCATTTTAGTTTGTAAATTATGATTTGTCTGTATTGCTTCTGACAAAGTTCCATTCTCTGTGTCATTACCTGGAATAAAGATGCAGCTTGTGGTACCTATCATCTTCCAAACACCCCTTAAATGGCCATCATAAGGTCCGGTACATAACGGTTTTGCAGCACCATTATCCTTAAGGTACGCAGTTCTTCCTTTATGGCATTGAAGCCCTCATTCATGGTGTTCATGATGTTGAGGAGTTCCCACCTTGCGATCTGGAGCCCAACGAGCTCTTACCTTAGCTTGGAAAAATGGCAAGATGCTCCGAAAGAAAAGTTCAGCTTTATTGAACACGCAGTACTCTTGAGGAATTTAATTCCAGTTGCTTGTGCCATAGTATTCTGCAGTTCTCTTCCTTCAGCAGTGATGTAGCAAGGCCGTTGGATAGCTCGTGGGGTACTTATGCAATGTGAATATGTTTATTCCAAGTATTACTAAAACTGGACCATGCTAATTTAATATGGAGCACATTTCTTCCCAGTTAGCTGGTAGCTGGGCATACAGTGCTTCTCCACAATGTCAGAAGAAATCCATAAGGCTTGAGATGTCGGCGTGCAAGTCTGTGACCTTGCAACCAATATTCCAACCTACGTCAATGGACCATTTCCCCTGAAACATAATGAGACAGAAGTTAGTTTCATGACAGTCTGAGGACTTACAATGCTATCTACTCAGGTATAGCATGGAATATTTTCATCCCAGATAGGTGTACATTTCCTTTTTGCATCCTAGCTAACATCAGTGCCAGTATATAAAAACATGGCCCTAAAGGACAATTCAATGTTGGGATGTCACTAAGCAAAGACTGCCCCTCTCTCTCAGAACCTTGGCTTACAGACACAATCAGGAGGTAAGGGGTTTGCAAAATAGCTATGACATTTGGTTGGTGGGAATGCTATTCCTAGGAAACCTAGATCCAGGGCCATCTGGGTCCAATCTACAATGGTGGGGTGCCCTGTCTTTCTCATGCATGTTATTTAATCTCTGTTATTTTGTCTCTCTGTGAGGATGTATAGTGCATCCAGTAAGGTATTGTATCTTGTGGCATTGACTAGGAAGTGTACTACTTTGATATGCATCAACTGCATTTGGGCATTTATACTACACAAGTACAAGTGTAACAGACAGTGAGCTATGTCTGCTGATACTTCCTTCATGGAATGTAGGCTATCTGAACCAGCAGCATGAGCAGTTAAGGAGCACACAAAGCATGACTCATTCATGGTATCTGCACCTATTTCTGACATGTGCTAATACCACATGTTGTCTAACCATTTAACATGGGCGTTATGGGTCACATTGTTACTAGAGAGCTCTCTCCGGAAATTAAAGATATTAGAATTTGAAGGTACTTTGCTAGCAAAGAGAAGAAAGATTAGAGTTAAGAGACAAAAGAGAAATACAAAAACAAAAAGGTAAAGTCCATTAAAAAAAAAAGTAGAAATATAATAACGGAGGGGGTGCCTTTTAAGGTGGCACAATCTTCATCTCTCCTCTGGAACTGTCCATTATTTTTTGTGAGCACCTGGGTTGGCTGTGATGAATCCAGGTTTCCTTCCATCCACTTTGAGAGCTGTTGGTGTAACCATGGTGACTGTTTAGGGGTCCTCGAAATGTTTCTCTTTCCATTTGAGTACAAAATTGCGTATGAACACTTGTTCTCCTAATTTCACTTCTGGGAGGTTGACTTTGGCATTGGCGCACTTCTCTTTTCCTCTGGTAACCTATTTGGAGATGAACCTTGCACAGCTGCAAAGCATTTTTTTGTTTTGATATTCAGACCTTGACTTATTGGATGCTTGTCAAAACTTATATTGTACTTCCATTGACTCATTGTTCTTTTTTAGAATTTTTCTAGACACTTCACTATGTGATTGCATGTACCAGCTTTTTCTACATTCCTGGATTGCCCTATTTTTGCTTACTTGACACTATGTTGATATTATGTGGACCTTAATCTAGCATTGATTCTCACATCCAGCTCCTATCTTTCCTACAAAAGGACACCCCGCCATGTAGGAGACCCGTCCAAGTTGGAGGCTGCAAAATTTGCCACCAAAACCAGGAAATAGCTGAAATACAGCCTGTGGCTGATGTGCTGAGAGCAGGACCATCAAGCCCAAAATGGCGGTTGTGTGAGGTGCTGCAGAAATACCCGCCTCCGCAGCCCTGCAACTCCAAAATTGGATGGCACTGCTAAAACAAGCACAGCTGACTTAGAATTGCACCATGGCTGGGGGCTAGAGAGAGGCCAGCAAAGACCCGAGCGGATTGACCAGCTGCGGTGCAGCTACCGACTGTGAGCGGCGGGGTCCTCTGCCTAATTGCACTGATGTGATCTGGCTGTCTATGATCTGTGATGACTCACGGAGCAGCAGCTGATGAGGGCCAGTGGCTAGACAGGAACGCAACACTTTGGCACTCAGCAATCAAGGCCAAAGAGGCCTATTCATGGTGTCCAGAGGTGCTGTTAAGCAGCAGCAGCTGGAGACCATTAACAGGCCCCAGAGCCCCTGGCAGATAGCACTGAGCAAGGACAAGACACACAGCTGTGAAGCAAGCATTCAAAACCGACGGGGACCCTTGATAGACTGCAGAGCCTGCAGCAGATGTGGCACCCCTTGCCCCTGCCCTTCTGTCCTGAACGTGGGAATTGTCAAAGGTTTTCTTCACTACAAATTCCTGTGGGAAGTACAATGAGAACACAGGGGAGCATTTCGGTGCTCATGGAATTAACAGAGTTAACTCAGGCTGCCCTACATCCGCTGCTAGAGGAATCAATAAGCAGAGGGATTGCTGAACTGCGGTGATACATTGATAGGCTGCTTGCTAAGGACTACATTCTGAGTTAACCCCAGGTCACTGTGCTGTGGACCCGCTGAGAGGAGAGTGGAGTGGGCCTCTGCTTGGAAACACGAGAACACCTTCTGGCCTGTAGGCCCCTTGTGGGATGTGAGAATCCCAGGGATCATCCCCCATGCTAGCTGCACAGCCCCTGCTGTAACCAATGGGAAAAACAGACAGGACTCAGCCGCAGCTCACATTCGAAGTGCGACGCACCACCAGGACTCCGCAAACTATGGCTACAAAACAAGAAATGGACATGCCAAGTCAAGGCACTTCAACAATTAAACTACGCTACTTGTCGTGGAGCAGAGTCTACAATCAATTGATGGCAAGATAGACACCCTGAATTTATTTATGGATAACCTGTCCACAAAGCTGGATAAGCAACCAGTCTGCATAACGTCAGTGGAACAACGCATTTTGGCGACATGCACTCAATGAGCATGAAGTACCTGAAAATGGAGAAAGTGCTGGCTATAATACAAGCTAAAAACAAAGGCTTGAAAGCATTCTCCCTCCATAATAATCTATGCATCACAGGTGTCCTGGAGTCGACAAACACTGGCAAGATGGAGCTGTATGTAGAACATATGCTAACTGACATCTGTGGCTCTGATAACCTGTCGCACTTGCTGGAAGTGAAAAGGGCACACAGGTCCCTCATGTCGAGACTACCTGTGGGGGCCCCCATACCTCAAAATAGCCAAATTGTTAAGTTACCATATTTGCAACATAGTACTCCAGCTGTCTAGTGAAAAGAAAGGCATCAATTACCAAGGAAACTGTGTGGCGTTCTTCACAGACTTCACAGTGATGGTACAGGCAGAATACTATGCATAGAACATCATGGGATCACAAGAACTTTCACAACACCTAAAGTAGCAAAGGAATTAATTAAAAACTTTTACCATGCTGCGGTTAGCAGCCAGGTGCCTGGATTGACAATGAGAGCAATTAAGTAGCAGACAACACGGTAAACACAGATGTTCTATATCTTCTATACCTTCTAATACCACACATTCTCAATTACTCAAGAACTAGACTGAGCGATGGGGACCACAAGAGTAGCCTTGTGCTCCAGAAAGGATAAGTGAACATGGGGGAAGTTTACAATGATGCCTCACTCATCCTGACCAACACCTTTACACCGACTCCTGACTGGCCTGGTACTGGCTTGACCCCTGGCTAAATGCCTTAATACTCTTCCTCATGCATGTTTAGTGTTCCAACGAGAAATTTTTACATAGCCAGTAGTACATGTGTTTCCTGGCTACTCCCATCCACCGGGAGGGATACTGGGACTCTGGCTACCCCTGCTAGGGAGCACCCTGCATGTATTTTCACTGTGTGCACTGATGTGCCTTTTGTTTCTAAGTTCTGTGGATGTCTTGGGCATATTTGGGATGCTGAAGTGATGGGGGAAGGGAAGGGTTTAATGTTTTTTGTTTAATTATTGTCTTTCAATATATGTATTGCCACATGTTGCTTAGCATTGCATACAGCATACCTCACATTGACATAATGCTATCATGGCTCACCACCCGGACATATACCCTTTTAAATCTGGAATGTACGTGGACTTAACAATCACCATAAAACCTGTCAAGTGCTACCCTACTTAGACAGACATCATATTCAAATTGCTCTCCTCCCAGAGAGCACCTGACACAGCACACAACGAACACTTTAGGTGCCCACTGGGCAGCGATTTGTCTAGACTCCTCTTACTCTTCATATTCTAGGGGAGTGATGATATTTGCTATGAAAGCCGTGCCCTTCACTGCCACTTGCACTGAGATAGATGATCAAGGTAGGTATGCAATATTAAAGGGTAATTTATGTGGCACCTTGGTGACCATAGTGAACACCTACAGCCCTAACACTGACAACCCTGAATTTTAGACCCAGCTTTGGAATAGACTGCATACCATGCAACTGACCACCATCAAATTGGTTGGAGACCTTAAGATATACCTAGACCCTCCGCGAGACCGCTCATCATGAGTCAACTGGCATGGTAGACACTCCACTAGGGTCCTGTGTGAGGGTATGGAGGAACACATACTGGTGGACATATGGAGATTACAAAACCTAAACATGAAAGAGGGCACCTTTGTCTCCTCGTACATGGCTTGTTGTCCCGATTGGACTACTGTCTGGTGACCTTGGAGGTGAATAGATGGGTGGTAGAAAAACTACACCTTGCCAGAACCGTGGCGGTTAAGCTGGCAGTCTCATTCCCCACACATATCCCCATGCAATTTGCATTGAAATTCCAGGCAACAGTGCTGCTGGACCAAGTATGCTAGGAGAGTTGATGATCAGCCATCGTAGAGTATTTAAAAAAGAATGTGGGGTCTATAGAGTGAGCAGATATCCTCTGGGAAGTGTTCAAGGGCACAATCAGGGTGTTTGCATAAGCACATGAGCTGGTATCTTAGGGGACATACACAAATGAATGAGATAGAAAACACACTGAGGACACTGGGGAGTTACTATGAGATGGTGCCTCGACCTAGCAGACTTGCCAACATTAGAGAGCACCTTACGAACTGCAAAGATGTGGCGGAGAGTAAGCTGTGAAATCGCTCTTGTCATTATGTGGCAAGGGTGTATGAGAAGGGGGCCTGCCCTGGTCACAACCTGGCCACTCAATTAAAAACCACATGGATGCCTAACCACATCATCAAAATTACTGACATTAGGGGGACAGACAGATATAGCACATCGGAAATCTAATTCACCTTCTTGGACTTCTACGCACATCTCTATGCCACTAAGGGCTAGGCCTCGAAGGCGGAGATCACTGAGGGGCATATTTATACTCTGCTTGTGCCGGATTTGCATCATTTTGTTTTACGCAAGTTCGGCGCAACACTACGACCATATTTATACTTTGACACCCGCGAACAACAACATTTCTCAGTGTGCAACATTTTCTGGATGCGTAAACCCGCTTTGCATTAATGACATGCAAGGTAGGCGTTCCCGTCCAAAAAACAACTTTAACGCCTGTGCACCATATTTAACCAACTGGGCAAAAATGGTGCACAGCTGGGAGGCGGAGCCAGAAAATGACGTAAATCCTGATGTGAGTAAAGAATTAATGCCTGGGTCAGGGCATGCGTTAAGGGACCTGTGGGCTCTTTTCCATGGTGGAAGACCATGGAAGCAGTCCACAGGTGCCCTTCCCTGCACCTAGGGACACCCCCTGCCACCCTAGCCCACCCCGGGAGGACACCCATTGATGGGGGACCAATCTATGGTGAGTGCAGGTAAGTGCAGGTAAGTATTTTTTTACATTTATTTTAAGTGGCATAGGGGGGCCTAACTTGGGCCCCCTTACATGCCACTGTGCCCAATGGCCTTGCCCAGGGGACAAAGATCCCCTGGGCATGGCCATTGGGCAGGGGGAATGACTCCTGTCTTTGCATCAAAAAACATTTTTGACTCTAACCTGACTTGCACCATTCTTTGACGCACAACCCCCATTCTTCCCTACACCTCCGCTGCCTGGTTTGAGTAATTTATTTTGACACAAACCAGGCTGCAGCGCTGGCTAACGTCATTCCATAAATAAGACGCCCGGCTGGCGCGTTGGAATTGCGTTAGCTGGCGGTAATCTTTTTGACGCAAATCTGCTCAAGCGCTGATTTGCGTCAAAAAGTATAAATATGAGCCTGAGTTTCTAGATAATGTGGCCATTGCATGGCTTTCCCTGGGTCAGTGAGAATATCTAATGGGGCCTATCACAATGGAGGAAGTGGAAGAAGCTATACGCTTTCTCCCCAGTGCAAGGCACCGGGTTAGGGTGGCCTGACAGGCACATTTTAAAAAGAGTATACAGACCTGCAGCACTGCATCCTCATGCTATGTAGGAAGAAGCATACACTAAGCATGTGCTCCCTTCCCCCGGAAGCCTTGATTATCATGTTATTAAAGCCCAACAAGAAACCTAAATACTGTGAGTCCTATTAACCGCTATCACTGATAAACACAGATCCTAACGTACTAGCGAAAATTCTGGCCACTAGGCTCCAACCACTGATTTGGTCCTGCCGGATGTTGGACTTTTTTGCTTATGCAGGGTCATCCCCAAACTTTTTGCCTCCTGCCTCCTATTTTTTCTGACCTGTTACTTTTGGCTTTTGAACTCTGAGCACTTTACCACTGCTAACCAGTGCTAAAGTGCATGTGCTCTCTGTGTAAATCGTATGGTTAATTGGTTTATCCATGATTGACATGTTTTCTTTACTTGTAAGTCCCTAGTAAAGTGCACTAGAGGTGCCCAGGGCCTGTAAACCAAATGATGCTAGTGGGCCTGCAGCACTGGTTGTGCCACCCACATTAGTAGCCCTGTAATCATGTCTCAGACCTGCCACTGCAGTGTCTGTGTGTCCAGTTATTAACTGTAAATTCGACTTGGCAAGTGTACCCACTCGCCAGGCCTAAACCATGCATTTTCTTACATGTAAGGCACTGCTAAGGTAGGCCCTAGGTAGGCCCTAGGGCAGGTTGCAGTGTATGGTTAAGGTAGGACATATAGTAATGTGTTTTGTATGTCCTAACAATGAAATATTGCTAAAATTGTTTGTCACTGTTGCAAGGCCTGTCCCTCTCATAGGTTAACATGGGGGCTACCTTTAAATATGATTAAAGTGTAGATTCTCTTTGGGACCGGATAGACATGTGGAGTTTGGTATCTCTGAGCTCACAATTTTAAAATAAATCTTTTATTAAATTTGGTTTTAACATTGTGTGTTTGAAAATGCCAGTTTCAGAAAGTGGGCATTTTCTTGTTTAAACCATTTCTGTGACTCTGTAGTTTGTTGATTCCCTGTCTGGGTCAGTTTGACAGTTGGGCTGTTTGCACCACTCTCTAGACAGTGACACAAAGGGAGCTGGGGTGTAGACTGCATTTCCTGATGAGCCATCTGTGCTAGGAGGTAGAGGAGGAGTGGTCACTTACACCTGAAAGGGCTGTGCCTGCCCTCACACAATGCAGTCTCCAATCCCCTGGTGTGTGTCTGGGGCCTGGCTTGGGCAAGGCCCGATTTCACAAACAAGAGAGACTTTCCTTTGAAGTAAGCCTACTTCAAAGGGCAAAATGGTATAAGAAGGGCACCCAAAACCACAGACTTTAGAACACTTCTGGAAAGCAAGAGGAACCTCTGCCGGGAGAAGAGCTGAAGAGCTGAGGAAGAAGAGCTGCCCTGCCTAAGCTTTGTGGAGCTATCCTGCAGTTACTGCTTCTGCCAGAGTAAGAGGGCAAAGACCGGACTTTGTTTGCCTTCCATCTTGTGAAGATCTCCAAGGGCTTGATTTAGAGCTTGCCTCCTGTTGTTTGAAGTCTCAGGGACAGCAAAGACTTATCTCTGCCTACACCTGGAGTCTCTGGAGAGACTCCCACTCTGCCAAGTGGTGCTCATCCAGTTCCTGGGACCCTGAAAGGAGAAGCTGGCAGCCCAAGAGTAATAAATCCACTCACAGAACGACGTGCGGGGAAAAGATCGACGCAACTCCAATCTGTGGCTGAAAATCGACGCTCGCTTGCAACGCGACCCGCAGATCAACGCCCGGGGCTGGAGAAACGACACACAGCATTGCTGACCCGTCAAAAGGAGAAACGACGCAAGGTCTCGCTCGTGAGTGAAAACAACACATCGCAAGCCCTTTTTGACACACACTCACCCGTGCAGGGTCATTTTCACGCTAACAGTGTTAGTGTGTGTTTAACATTACATGAAGACTCTTTTTGCATTTTAATTGATAACTTGACTTGTGTATTGTGATTTTTTTTTGTTTTGGTCTTGTTTTGTTTAGATAAATATTCTCTATTTTTATAAACCTGTGTTGTGTCATTTTGTAGTGTTTTCTTTAAGTTACTGTGTGTGTTGGTATAAATACTTTACACCTAGCACTCTGAAGTTAAGCCTACCGCTCATGCCAAGCTACCAAGGGGGTAAGCATGGGTTAGCTGAGGGTGATTCTCTTTTACCCTGACCAGAGTGAGGGTCCTTGCTTGGATAGGGGGTAACCTGACTGCCAACCAAAGACCCCATTTCTAACACCGGACCAGTCAGGCTTTATACCAGCTCGCTTCACAGTGCACAACTGGTGAACTGTATTTGTGTTGTTACATCAACTCAACCCTTCCATGGCAGCTGCAGTACTGCTGGACTCAGCTAAAACCTTCGACTCCAATGAGTGTACGTAGATGTTCACAATACTGAGCAGCATGGGTATGCCCAAGACTTTTCCTAGATGGGTGCGCCTGTTGTACACAGATCCAGTGGCTAGGTTGTGTGTTAACAGCCACACTTTGGAGTTACTATCTGTTCAAAAGAGGCACATGGTAGGGCTGCCACCTCTCCCCAATTTTGTTGACACTTGCCCTTGAACACCTCTCATATGATTCTTGCCAGTGCTTTGCAGACTCCACACTGCACTTTTGGCTGAGGCCCATCAGTGTCTCCCTATCTGCGAATGATATGGTACTGTGTGCTTGCAACCCCACACTATACCTTGCACCAATACTCTGGGAATATACCCGTTTTGAATGTTACTCTGCCCTCAGTATAAACTGGGCAAAATCAGTTGTACTTCCCCTGACTGCGAACATGCAACCTCATTCACTGGACTTTCCTCTAGAATGGAGTACTGATTCTGTCAAATACTTGGGGATCTAGATCCTTAGAGACCCAGAGCAGGTAGTCAGTGAGAACTATGGGAGGACAGTGTCAAAGCTAGAGGAGCATGTAGCTCAATGGTCCAGAGCACCACTGTTGTTGGTAGATAGAGAGGTGATCATGAAAATTAAACTGCTCCCCAGGTTCCTTTACCTTTTCACCAACATCCCCATAGTGTTAACGCAACACTTCTTCAAAACTGTCCAGTCGCACATGATAACCCCAGCTTGGGCAGGAAAAAAGCCCAGGATCAGCTGGGGCACAATGACAATCCCCTACGCACTAGGGGGATTTGATTACTGGCTCGATATCTATATTTCTTATGCACCCAGCCACAATTTGCACATTATTGCTATAGCCCACATGGCTACACAACACACTTAGCAGTTAAGATTGATGACACACATCTCATCCAACTCAGCACTATTTTACTACATCAATCCTCAGTTGTACGCAAAAGGGAGATTAACACTATCCATTGCACCACCTTGGCATGGAGGACACTAGGTAGTGTGAGCCAGGAAGCTGCCTTTGTACACCAAGAGCTCCCTCTGAAACACCACCTGGCCATATCAGTCACCAACGAGGCTGGTGTGCTTGCAATGTTTTTCAAGTCCGGGTGTACCCAACAGTGCAGTTAATCACTTTGGTGGATATTCCATGCAGTCAACACCAGACACTGCTACTGAAATTCATATACAATTTTGTTAAAACTGCTATGAGGGAGCTATATCCTTCTTAATCAACAGCCCTCTTGCTGAGAATGCTTCCAAATTTGCTAACTAGCCCCATACACAGGAATATTGTCACAAGACTATATAATGCTGATCAAAGCGACGGGCAGCTAATCCAGAACCCGGCATTATGTAACAGCAAATGTATTATACCCCTGTCAGGCTGTTTCGATAAGTGCTACAGGGAGAAACAGACTGTTTGCGATGTGGGGTACTAGAAGCAGACTTTCTGCAGTTACCCCAGCTACATGCCCCGGTTCAGTGATTCTGGGTACAAGTTACAACAGACCTATCAACTATGGTAATTGAACAAGTAGACTGTACCCTCCCCCCCCCCCAATGTACTTGCTCGGACTAATCAGATGATTACAACCCACACATCATAAATTTGTGGCAATAGCATTGTTACTAGCAAAACGAAGAGTTATACAATGGGGCAAGAGACCTGCGCCTAAGTCTGCACAGTGGCTACTAGATGTGATATAGTGCAAGGAACAATAGGACCTATTTGCTGAGGAGTTGCCATTGCTTTCACACCTGAGGGACATCTGGAGTCCACTAACAACCTATCTGCTGTCAGCTCTTGAAGTGCTGTAAAGTATTGTGTGATACAGGAGGTGTTTTCCAAATGTGATTGGGTTGGAATGATTGTACTGTCACCATGAATAATGTATCACAACTGGGATATGTTTAGCTACATGTGGAAATCAATGGCATATTGTTGAACCTAGTTCCTATATGCTGAAAACCTTACTTAAAAAAAAAAAACTTTTGGACTTCCCACATCTCGAAGGAGACAGTGTCCAGCAAGAAAACTTTCTTATTTGAATAACATCCCCATGCTATGGGCTTCTTGTCGAGCTTCTTCAGAAATATGGCAGAATCCTACCCATTTTGAGAAATCTTACATTTTCTTTGTTGGCCAGCCTGCTATGTTTCAACACCTGCTTGAATTGACTAAAAAGAAGTCAACCCCAATACAAAATAAATAAGTAAAATAAATGTAGTGTATATTTACAAAATGTATATATATATTTATATATATGTATATATACACGCACACATACATATTTACACATATATAATATATATACATATATGTGTACATATGTATATATATATAATAGAGTCATTTTTGTGTGTGTGTGTGTGTATGTATATATATATATATATATATATATATATATATATATATATATATAAACACAATGCGACCACAGCACAGAGGTACAGTACAATCAAGTAACAAGGATTTGTATCCCTGGTAAGTCGCCTTGAGTTGAAGAAAGAGTACGTAGATGTCCCAAATTCATTGGAGGAAGTTTCTTTAATTGAAGGCACAGTTTGCCTTAAACAGACAAAGCGTTCATCAAACACAGCCAACACGTGTTTCGTCACACAGGTGACTTCCTCAAGGCTAGACCATCCAGCCAGCTAGGTAATGTTGGAGTGCCTACAAGTATTACCAGGGATACAAATCCTTGTTACTTGATTGTACTGTACCTCTGTGTGCTGTGGTCGCATTGTGTTTATTGTTATTGTGTATGTTTATGCTCAACTCTGTGGCTACTGGGTAGTAAGACACCTGACCACTGGCACCAACTTTGGACTGTGTTAACATTTGTTACTATTACATACTGTGTATACTCCCTGGAAGTGCGGCACCTTTCACCCTTACTACCCCCTTATTCTTGCCCTAGGCCTATATATATATATATATATATATATATATACACACTAAAGTTCGGCGTTTCCTTTTCCAGCACCAGAACGTCAAAGGTGCTACTCATGATACGCGCGCCACCGCGTATTATTCCAGCACAATTTTCCCATGTTAATAAAGAATGACAGCACTCCACGGGCACAGCAAGTTAATAATTTAATCGTCTACAGGGACGCATTTCGGCGTTACCGCCTTCTTCAACCTTGAAGAAGGCGGTAACGCTGAAACGCGTCCCTGTAGACGATTAAATTATTAACTTGCTGTGCTCGTGGAGTGCTGTCATTCTTCATTAACGTGGGGAAATTGTGCTGATATATATATATATATATATATATGTATATATATATATATATATATATATATATATTGCCTACCGGTGGTTGCCAGTAAGTATTTATAGTTAGGACCATGTTTCTATAGGAAAATCGTTTTGTGACTTGCATGTATCTTTGGCGCCGTTTGACGGATTTTCATGGAATTTTCTTTAAAAAGTGTGGCAGTAATTCTTGCTGTGCATGGAAGGTTTTGGGGTGCTCTGTCAAGCGGGGCTGAGGGAAAGGGGGGTCAAGAAAGTGTGTTTACCATGTTACTTCTTATAGGAGTTTTGAACACAACTACAGCTCGAACCACTGGATGGAATTACAGAAAGATACATTTTGTTCAGCAGATTGTGCTTTGTGTTATGTGGTGTCAAATCAAATTTGTATATATAGGAATGCAAAGGCTCTGTAAACCCTCCCAATCTCATGCTGAGATCTGATTTGCTGCCATCACTTCAACCAGGAAGTGATAGCACAGCTCTTGCTGTGTCTCGGGGTGCCAACCCCTGGGCATAGCTGTTTGGTCTGGCTTGACCTGACCTTTGACTGCTCGTCTCAGGGTAGAGCATACACTCTGGTTCCTGTGGGCAAGAGCTGTCAAAGTGCTCTCACCCGCTGGAAATGGAGATTTTATCTCTTTCCCTGCCTGCAAATATATAGGTAGGGAATGAGATAAAACAACTGCTCTCCCACACCGGGAATGTCATGTTTAGCAGCTCCTTGTGTGTGTGAGCAATGCCAGCTGGCACAGGAGGCAGGGAGCTGAATGGGACCGTGGGGGTATTGAGGCTCCCCCATTGCCCCCATCGTTCACACTGGGTGCCCAGGGCACTCTTGTGACATGTCCGAGCCTGGGGGGTGGGGTCCCCATGTCAAAATCAGTCAAGGTAGGGAAGCGGGGCAGCCCCCTTCTCCCATTAAGTTGTGGCCAGGTCACAGGGGATAACATTTCCATGGCTGTTCTGGCCCAGATGCTCATTTCACAGAAATTAAACCCCACCAGAAAGCACTTACAAATATAAACATGGCAGGTGCCTCGGTTGAAGCTCCACTTCTGCAAAGGACAAATGATTCTAACTCCTGGCTAGGTGAAGACAAAGCAAGTGTGTTTTCTCAGCAATTTCATAATGAAAAACGATCTGAAATCCTTTGTGGAGGTGAATGCATCATAAATCTATTAAAGCACAGATTGTATGTGACTGTGATGAGTGGGTTATTTCTTGTCCTCTCTTGGTTAGAGCAGAGTCCATGGCTCTCCCTCTAAATTGCTATGAGCATGCAAATCGGCAAATCACTTGGAAGTTCTGCCCTCTAGGCCTGCGCTGTCCACCTTAGTAGTATGCAAAGGTCTTACTACCATTTCTGAGGATGATGGACAGCTTACCAAAGGGCCCCTCAGTGCGTTTTGGTGGTGCATTCTTGATGCAGAGGGATATGAGGACATCGCCACAAAACAAAGAAACACTTGCATCATAGAGATAAGAGGAAGGTTCCTGGTTTGATTTAATTTATGTTTTTGTAGTCTTGTTGGCTGCTCTATAACAGTATTCATGCTATCTCATATGTCTAGATAAAGGGGCACTAGGAACAATCATATTGCCAAAATACACACAAGGTCACTGGTGAAATTTCCTTGTGTTCCGTTATGCAGCTGTAGTGTAGAACACGTACTGGATATTTACCCAAGGAGGCAGAAAGAACTCCAATTGCGTAGAACTGTGGACTCTTGCTGGATAAAAGGGCAAGTGAGGTTCCTTTGTGGCCTAGTCACTTACACAGGCACTGACACACACACACAGACACCCACATACCCACTCACTGATGTACTAAGATACTCATGCACCCACTCACAGACCCACTCTTACTCATGCAGTCACTCACAGACCCACTCAGAGACTCATACACCCACCCACAGACCCACTCAAGCTCACACACCCACTCACAGTCTCACTCAGAGGCTCATGCACTAATTCAAAGACCTACTCAGAAACTCATGCACTCACTCACAGATGCACTCAGAGACTCATGTAGCCACCCACGGACCTACTCAGACACTCACACGCCCATTCATAGATCCATGCAGACACTCACACACCCACTGACAGACCCTCTGAGACCCTCATGCACCCATCCATAGACCCACTCAAAGACCTATTGTTAGACCTGAAAGCCTTAGGGTGGTCACCACTAACTTTTTGACAGCCCTCCTCCACTTTTTAGATACTGTTTTTGCTGGTTTTAAGACTCTGTGCACTTTACCACTGCTAACCAGTGCTAAAGTGCATATGCTCTCTCCCTTTCCACATGGTAACATTGGATCATACCCAATTGGATTATTTAATTTACTTTTAAGTCCCTAGTAAAGTGTACTATCGGTGCCCAGGGCCTGTAGATTAAATGCTACTAGTGGGCCTGCAGCACTGATTGTGCCACCCACTTCAGTAGCTCCTTAACCTTGTCTCAGGCCTGCCATTGCAAGGTCTGTGTGTGCAGTTTCACTGCCAATTCGACTTGGCATTTAAAAGTACTTGCCAAGCCTAAAACACCCCTTTTTCTACACATAAGTCACCTCTAAGGTATGACCTAGGTAACCCATAGGGGAGGGTGCTGTGTAGGCAAAAGGCAGGACATGTACCTGTGTAGTTTACATATCCCGGTAGTGTAAAACTCCTAAATTCATGTTTACACTGCTGTGAGGCCTGCTCCCTTCATAGGCTAACCCTCATATATTGTTTGAGTGGTAGCTGCTGATCGGAAAGGAGTAGGAAGGTTATATTTAGTATGGCCAGAATGATGATACACAATCCTGCTGACTAGTGAACGTGGATTTAATATTACTATTTTAGAAATACTACTTTTAGAAAGTGAGCATTTCTCTGCACTTAAATCCTTCTGTGCCTTACAGTCCATGTCTGGCTGGGTTTAGTTGACAGCTCCCTTGTGCATTCACTCTGACACACCCCAAACACAGTGTACTCAGCCTCACTTGCATACATCTGCATTTTGAATGGGTCTTCCTGGGCTGGGGGGTGGAGGGCCTGACAATTACATGTCAAAGGACAGTGGCCTGCCCTCATACAAAGGACTGCCACACCCCCTACTGGGACCCTGGCAGACAGAATAGAACTGAAGGGGAACTTGTGCACTTCTAAGCCACTCTTTGAAGTCTCCCCCATTTCAAAGGCACATTTGGGTATTTAAACAGGGCCTCTGCCCCTACCAACTCAGACACTTCTGAGGTAGACACTGTACCTGAAAGACACTTCCTGGAGAAGAGAACCTGTAGCAAAACTTGCATCCTGCCAAGAAGAACTGCCTGGCTGCCCAAAGTACTCACCTGACTGCTTTCTGTGAAGGACTGCTGCCTTGCTGTTGCCCTGCTGCCTTGCTGCTCTTTGGCTGTGGTGAGAAGTGCTCTCCAAGAGCTTGGATAGAGCTTGCCTCCTGTTCCCTGAAGTCTAAGGACCAAGAAGACTTCACCTCCACTAGAAGGACTACTTGTGTGGCGACAATCAATGCACAGCATGCCAGAAATGATGCACAGCCTGCACTGCAGTGAAAAATTCACTGCACGCCGAACCGGAACAACACAGCCCGACTTTGCAACAAGAAGATCAATGCAGCACCTGCGTAGCGACTGGAAATTCGACGCAGAGCCCACTGGATCAACGCACAGCCCAGCTGGAACGATGCAGCCTGACGTGCGGTAGAAATTTCCACGCAACGCCCACCAGATCCACTCAGCCCCTGTGACTTCATCCTGTCAGTGGCGGAAATCCACACATCGACCCCGGGGCATCCGAAAACCCACAACCCGAAGAGGATCCATGCCTGAGTGCCAGAAATTGACGCACAGCCGCCACTGTGTGAAAACTAAATGACGCATTGCTGCGTGCGGCCTGAAAAATGTACTCACACCCACTTTGTTTCCATGCATCTCCTCCTCTGCGGTTCTTTGCAGAGATTTTGTATGCAAACCAGGTATTTGTGATTGAAAGAGACATGTATTGCTTTGTAATGACTAAAGACACTTCATATCACTTTTACAGTGATATCTCAACATATACTTATTGCATTTTAATCGTTTTGACCTGCGTCTTATCCGATAAATATTATAATTTGTTCTAAACACTTTGTGGTGTATTTTTGTGGTGCTATACTGTATCATTGCATGATTTATTGCACAAGTACTTTATACATTGCCTTCTAAGTTAAGCCTGACTGCTCAGTGCCAAGCTACCAGAGGGTGGGCACAGGATAATTTTGTTTGTGTGTGAGTTACCCTAACTAGAGTGAGGTTCCTTGCTTGGACAGGGGTAACCTGACTGCCAACCAAAGACCCCATTTCTAACACCCATGCATCCACTGACAAACCCACTGAGTTACTAATGCCCACATTCACAGACCTACTTATGCTTAGGCTAGTCCCTTTGGTAAACCCCTGCCGGGCACAGCCGAAAGCCGAGAGCAGCAGTAGCTGGATTAACATATAGGCCCTCATTATGACATTGGCCGGCGGCGAAGGCCGCCTGCCAATGCCATACCGCCATTAGGTCGCCTGTGCGACCTGAACCTCACTGGCCCTATCATGGTTTCCCCGCTGGGCCTGTAGGTGGAAACAGTGTTTCCGCCCGCTGGGCCAGAGGGGAACAGGGCCTTAACATTGCAGCCTGCAATGTGGCGTTGCAGTGGGTGCAGTGAGTGCAGTGGGCAGTGGAATGTGCGATAGGGCTGTGCATGGGGGCTCCTGCACTGCCCATGCCAAATGCACGTGGGCCCTCCGAGTCCCCCATTCCATGAGCTTTTCCATGGCAGTGTTTACTGTCATGGACAGGCTGGCAGATGTGGACTCGTAATCCCCAGGGCAGCACTGCTTGCTGCGCTGCCCTGGCGGATTACAACTGTTGGGACCGTCAGGCTGCAGGCTGACAGCAGCCTGGCGGTGTTGGTGGTTGGACCATAGCGGCTCTGCCATGATCATAATGTCGCGGTCAGACAGCCCACTGTGACCCTTACAGTCTAGTGACCGCCAGGGTCATAATGACGCCTATAGTAATTGAAATTACTTCACGTTGAAAGAAAACCATAGAAACATGAAAAATCAAAGATTACAGGGACATTGTAGTTAGGGATTAGAATTAAAAGAAACTTAGAAATTCAGTTATAAACCAAAGGTAACATGTATGATATAGTTAGGAACTGAATTTACTCAAATAATGCCATGGAAATTCAGTAGTTATAGTTATGGTTAGCTCAACTAACTATAACTTGTACCCTGAGGTAATTATACCTTGTGCACTCACCATACACTGCTAATTACCCCACATATTACATCTCTCATGACATTTTTGATAACATTGTTGATATTATCAATGTAGCATTTGCAATAAAATGATTTAGGACAAAACTGTTGTTAGAAATGGGGTCTTTGGTTGGCAGTCAGGTTACTCCCTGTCCAAGCAAGGACCCTCACTCTAGTCAGGGTAAAGGAGAATCAGCAAACCACCGCTCAGCCCCTTGGTAGCTTGGCATGAGCAGGCAGGCTTAATTTCAGATTTCTAGGTGTAAAGTATTTGTACCAACACACACAGTAACTTAATGAAAACACTACAAAATGACAAACACAGGTTTAGAAAAATAAGAAATATTTATCTAAACAAAACAAGACCAAAATGACAAAAATCCACCATACACAAGTCAAGTTATTAACTTTAAAAGCAAAAGAGTCTTAAATCCTTTTGTAAACAGGTAAAACACTGTTAGCATTGAAAAGTACCTAGGTAGCGTCAAAATAACATGCACGGCGAGTGAGTGTCGAAAAGTGGTGCGTCGATTTCTCACCCCCAAGCGAGATTGTGCGTTGTTTTTACTTCTCCGTTCGGTCGGCGTGTGTCTGTTTTCCTGTCTGCAGGAGAGCTATGCATCGATCCGGGCAGCACTCGGGTCCGGGCAGACGTTGCATCATTTTTCCACGCCCAGCATGGTTTGTGTCGCAAATCCTGCAACTAGGTGATAGAAAAACCGAGCTGTGTGGGTTGTGACATTACCAGCCTCTGTTAGCGAAGCAGTGCTTCATTTCTCCAGGCATGTGTGTCGATCTTCCAGCCACGCTGCGAGCGCTGCATCGATTTCAGCCACGGAGCCGGCAGCACGTCGTTTCTTTATCCGTGTCTCAGAGGTTGCGTCTGAAATTTCCCTGCACGGTGTTCAGTGTATGGATTTTCAGTCTTGGTCTGCCAACTTCACCTGTCAAGGCCACAGGAACTGGATATGGCACCACTTGTCAGGGCAGGAGTCTCAGCAGAGTCCAGGTGCTGTGAGGGGTAGTCTTTGACGGCAATGAGACTTCAACAATAGGAGGCAAGCTCAGGACAAGCTCTTGGAGATTTCTTCACAAGCAGGAATGTTCAACAAAGTCCAATCTTTGGCCTGTTTCACAGGGCAGAAGCAGCAACTGCAGGATAGCTCCACAAAGCACAGTCACAGGCAGGGCAGCACTTCTCCTCAGTTCTTCAGCTCTTTTCCAGGCAGAGGTTTCTCTTGATATCCAGAAGTGATCTAAGGTCTGTGGTTTTGGGTGCCCTTCTTCTACCCATTTTGGCCTTTGAAGTAGGCTTACTTCAAAGGAAAGTCTCTCTTGTTTGTGAAATTCTGCCTTGCCCCGGCCAGGCACCAGACACACTGACACACACCAGGGTGTTGGAGACTGCATTGTGTGAGGGCAGGCACAGCCCTTTCAGGTGTGAGTGACCACTCCTGCCCTCCCTTCTAGCACAGATGGCTCATCCGGATATGCAGGCTACACCCCATCTCCCTTTGTGTCACTGTCTAGAGAGAGATGCAAACAGCCCAACTGTCAAACTGAACTGACAGACAGGGAATCCACAAACAGGCAGAGTCACAGAATGGTTTAAGCAAGAAAATGCTCACTTTCTAAAAGTGGCATTTTCAAACACACAATCTTAAAATCAACTTTACTAAAAGATGTATTTTTAAATTGTGCGCTCAGAGACCCCAAACTCCACATGTCTATCCGCTCCCAAAGGGAATCTATGTTCTAATCATATTCAAAGGCAGCCCCCTTGTTAACCTATGAGAGGGATAGGCCTTGCAATAGTGAAAAACGAATTTAGCAGTATTACACTGTTAGGACATGTAAAACACATTAGTATATGTCCTACCTTCAACATACATTGCACCCTGCCCATGGGGCTACCTAGGGCGTACCTTAGGGGTGTCCTACATGTAAGAAAAGGGAAGGTTTAGGCTTGGCAAGTGGGTACACTTGCCAAGTCGAATTGGCAGTTAAAAACTGCACAAACAGACACTGCAGTGGCAGGTCTGAGCCATGTTTACTATTGTGGGTGGCACAACCAGTGCTGCAGGCCCACATCAACAACCTGGGAAACAGAGGCAAAACGTTAGGGGAGACCACACCAAGGATGCCCAGTCTAAAAACTGTGCATGGGAAGTGCATGAGTTATAGTTACCTTAGTGCACGGGTATAGTTACTTGAGCTAACCATAACTATAACTGCTGCATTTCGATGGATTTGTGTGAGCAAATTCACATCCTAACTATAACATCCCTGTAATCTTTCATTTTTTAAGTGAATAGATAGATAGATAGATAGATAGATAGATAGATAGATAGATAGATAGATAGATAGATAGATAGATAGATAGATAGATAGATAGATAGATAGATAATGTTGTGTGGGCATTTTAGTTATAGCTCCATACACCTTATTTTGGCAAACCAGGCCTGCTGCTGTGCACTTTAAACCTAGACATATTTTATCTAGATTTGTTTTATTATTTTAACAATAGACACATTTGCGGTCTTATTGTAATTTCTCTTTCTAGCTGTTTTTGCCTAGGCCAGCACTGCATTCTTAAACAAGACATTTCATTCACTCTGTGCTGTTCTCAAGGTTGCAGTAAGATAGGTTGCCGACCGGCAAACATGGTAATGCTTTGTCTCTAGTGTTCATAGAAACATACACACTCTTACGTGGGGATCCTTTCTTGGAACGTCATCTGTTTTATTATAAAACGACAACTCTGACCCATGTACGTTAGAGGGAGATTCCGGCCAGATGACCACGACTATATGCTGATTGCTGATTGCTTCGCTGCAGCTGCTGTTGTAGACTACAGGCCTCTTGCTCAGGTATGAGGGATGATGTCTCCCCAGGGGAACCCAAAGGGCAGAACTAGGGCTTAACATGCTGTGCTCTAACATAGTCTAGGTAGGAACCATTTTAATGACTCTAGAGACAATATGGTAGTGTTATTTTTATGCTTTACTCTCCTTGTCACAATCTTAATCCTGCCATGTTTCATTGTCCTAGTTATTGCAGTACATGCTTTATTGTCTAAGATGCAGTTGCTTCAATAAAACCTTATTCAATTCTATTCTGCCTCTGATTGTCCTTGTATATGTGAGACTAATGTTACTGAGAGAAACTGATGTGACCTGAGTTACCACGATTTCCCTGAGGAGTCAATTGTCTCATGCGCTCGGCTGCCCAATCATCCCTGCTCTAGGATGGAGATAAGGCACTGCTAGTTAGCTGGAGCAATATCCGGATTAGGCCGATAGGTGTCAGCTGCAGTGGGTTCAGACTCAGTCCCCCACAGTGCAAGCAATTCTGCCGCCCATATCCAGGAGTCTCATTAAGATAATGAAAGCCTATGCAATAGATAGATAGATAGATAGATAGATAGATAGATAGATAGATAGATAGATAGATAGATAGATAGATAGATAGATAGATAGATAGATAGATAGATAGATAGATAGATAATGTATTCACTGAAAAACCAAAGGTTACAGGGACGTTATAGTTAGGCTCACATTTTAATCGGTCCAAATCAGAGAAATTCACCTGTTATATTTAGAGTTATCGCAAGTAAATATAACTTGTGCCCTAAGTAACTATAACTCGTGCCCCCGCCATGTACAGTTATCTGATCAATACTTTTACTGCAGATTTTATAGTACGGCTCAGATTTTACACACACAAAACCATAGAAATTAACCATTTATAGTTACCTGAGCTAACTATAACTTATGCCTTTCATGACATGGTCATAACTCAGGTAACTATAACTGCTCAATTTCTGTGGCTTTGTGTGTGTAAAATCTGAGGCTGAGTATAACGTTCCTTTAACCTTTGTTTTCTTCAGTGAATATATATATATATATATTCATATGTATAATGCCTGGTGCTGGTTACCACTAAGTAGTTATAGGTAAGTCTGCCTTTGCACAGATGTTGCATTTTTGATTTGCTAATAGCTTTGATCCCACTTGACAAATTTTCACAACACTTTCCCCCTAAAAATGTCATCCACCTCAGCTCCTTCCTGAAAAGGTTTGGGGTGATCCTTCAAGTGGGTCAGAGATAAAAGGGGGTTCCCGTAATGTAAACTCCCTATGCATTTTCCTTAGACTTCTTTAACACAGATTTTAGTAACAACTATTGAAAGGAAATACACCAATTCAGCAGGAAGCTGGATCTTGGTCTGCAGATTGTACTTTTTGTGATTTGGTGTAAATCC
Organism: Pleurodeles waltl; assembly: GCF_031143425.1. Taxonomy (NCBI): domain Eukaryota; kingdom Metazoa; phylum Chordata; class Amphibia; order Caudata; family Salamandridae; genus Pleurodeles; species Pleurodeles waltl. The sequence continues at coordinate 718,207,195 of NC_090436.1, read as the reverse complement.
GTTCAGCAGTTTTTAAAAGATGATGGGTTGCAAATAATTGCATATTTTTGCAGTTGTGCTCACGAAAGTCTTGTGGGTGAGTTGCAAGAGTGCAAATAAAAAAATGGAGACCTGTCATTTGATGAGAGACCAGTGTTTCCCATGAGCCTTCATGCTCTCGCAGGACCAAGAGCCTCCTGTGAGTCCCACGAGAACGAGTGCTATATTGATTGACCCTTGGAATGTTAGAAATGAAATGGCAGCTGGCCTGGTATGTGGTGAACACCTATGGTGTTATTATCCCCTATTCGTGAGGTGTAGACAGTGTAGGAATCCAGGGCTCTCTAGAGGTATCTGTGTCTGAGCAGCCAAGACTTATCTAGGAGACATGCAAAGCTTATGCAGTACCACTACAGTCACACAGCACTTACTCACTTGAAAGAACCACACAGTGTCACAAAAATAAAGGTACTTTATTATGGTAACACAAATACTATAATACTTTATAGGCAATATTCCACTAGGAGGTGAGTAAACACACTACTTTATACACATTAGAAGTCAGTGATTGGCATAGAAAGCAATAGCAAACAGTAAAACAATAAAAAATAGTGAAGGTCCTAGGGGGAGACCAAACTATATACTAAGTAAGTGGAATGCGAAAGGCAGTCCCCGACCAAAGGATTTGGAATCGGTAGAGGGGAGCTGGAGGAACTACGAACCCCAAAAGGTAGGCACCAGGGCGCCCCTAGCGACCAGGATAGAAGAGGTAAGTCCCTGTTTTTTCCGCAAATCCACAGGTAAACTTTGAAAAAGGATTGTGCTAGACCCACTCAAGACTGGAAGAAACTAAAGGTGGATCCTGACAGAAGAGAACTTGAAAAAGAAGGGGACCAAGTCCAGTTCGAGTTAGGGTGACTGGTTGGAGCAGGAGCCACTACCCACCCTTCTTGAGATACAGGACCAGGTTGACAGTGGAGACAAGGAGGCAGCTGTGCAGCACTAGAGCAGGGGAAGAGTTCCAGAAGTGATCCAGGTGATGTCCCACAACGGAAAAAGAGTTGCAGTCAGTCTGTGGTACGGGAAAACTACCAACAAGCCTTGGCAAAGGTAAAAGTCACAGATGAAGAGTTGCAGAGCTGCTGGGGACCAGCAAGGTCCAGGGGAACTCAACCCAAGGAGATGCCCAGCAGAGAGGAGGGCCAGAAGATGAGGATGCAGCCACAACAGGCAATTCACAGGCAGCAGGAACAGGAGTCGCAGTGAGGCCCACTCAGCACGCCTGGGGAGGAGTCCCACGTCACTGGAGCAGCAGGCACGAGACTGTGCTTTGCAGGGAACAGTGCTGGAGGTTAGGACTACACAGAGCCTGAAGATCCTTTGGAGGAGGAACAAACAAGCCTTGGTAGCTGCAAGAGCCACAGTGCACAGGGGTACTGTCCTGCAAGGAGAGGTAAGCGCTCACCATCTCCCAAGTTAGACACCTGTTGCAGAGGACTGAAGGGACCACTCCAGAACACCATCTGCACTGCAGGATCCAAACAGGTTTGCTAGAGAGAAGATCCAAGAAGCCAGACTTCATTGCAGATGGTGTCTGCGGATTCAGGGGAGTGACGCCTTCACTCCAAGGGAGATTCTTTCTTGCTTCTTGTGCAGGATGAACCCTCAGAGGATGCACAGCAAGGGAAATGTTGCAGTTCCTGGAAGGAGCCGAAGAAACAATGTTACAGAGCAGAGTTGTTGCTGGGGTTGCAGATTGTCAGTTCCTGGAGGGTCCAGTTGCAGTCCCGGTCACCAGGAGATTAAGTAAATGATGCAGAGGAGTCCTGCTGGAATCTTTCATGTTGAATCTGAAGATCCACCATTGAGGGAGACACTAAATAGCCCAGGAAGTGGGACTGGTCACCTAGCAGGGTAACCACTTGCCAGGAGGGGCCTTGATATCACCTGCCTGACTGCTCAGATGCTCCCAGGGGCCTCTGCCCACCTTGGATTCAAGATGGCAGAATCAAGTGGCCACCTGGAGGAGCTCTCAGCACCACTCCTGGGGTGGTGATGGACAGGGGAGTGGTTACTCCCCTTTCCATTTTCCAGTTTCGTGCCAGAGCAGGGACCTGGGGTCCCTGGACTGGTGCAAACTGGTTTATGCAAGGAGGGGATTAAATGTGCCCTTCAGAGCATTCCAGTGGCTTGGGGAGGCTACCCTCCCAAGCCATGTAACACCTATTTCTAAAGGGAGAGGGTGTTGCCTCTCTCTCCCAAAGGAAAGCATTTGTTCTGCCTTCCTCTGCTTGAGCTGGCTAAGCAGCAGGAGGGCAGAAACCTATCATTGGGGTGGCAGCAGCGCGGCTGCCCGGAAAACCCCAGAAGACTGGTGGGAGCAATGCTGGGGGTCCTCTAAGGAGCCCTCTCAGTGCATGGAATCGTACAACCAATACTGTCAACAGTATTGGGGAATGATTACAACATGTTTGATATCAAACAGGCCCAGGTTCGGAGTTACCATTATGTAGCTGGACACGGTTAGTGAGTGTCCAGTACAAGGGTAAAATGGCTTCCACACACTTATGATGTCCAGTGTAATGGAGCTGGAGTTCGTAGGGGCAACTCTGCTCATGCAGGGATGCCTTCACAACCAGGTACCTGCACCCTGCCCTCTGGGCTAGGAGGGCCTAACATAGGGGTGACTTACAGTGACCTGGTGCAGTGACCTGTAGTAAAAAGGGTGCATGCACCTTTTCACACAGGGTGCAATGGCTGGCCTGCATACACATTTTTCATGGGCTACCATGCAAAATGAGGAACCTCATGAGGAACCTCTGGTGCCCCAATGCCCTGGGCACCTAAGTACCATATACTAGGGACTTACATGGGGGCACCAGCATGCCGATTGTGGCAAAAGTCCCAAGCAACCATATTTAGATGGAGAAAGCACAGTCACTGGGGTCCTGATTAGCAGGATCCCAGTGAACATAGTCAAAACACACTGACAACAGGCAAAAAGTGGGGGTAACCGTGTCAAAAAAGGCTACTTTCCTACAGCAGCCATGGAAATTAAGTAACAAAGCTATATAAGGGGGCAGTGGAAGGGTATGCTGCCCCCCTAAATTTAGAGAGGAGTTTTTTAAGGGATAACCACTGTGAAGAAATGTATAATGTTTGTAACTCATTTTCACGATCTCGTAGGACTCAAGTGAGATCTGTAATAGTGAAAAGTAGTACGTGAGTTCTCAAAACACTTTACTAGTAGAAATGCATATTGTGGTCCTTGATATTGAGAGCAAGTGTGTAAGAGATAAGAATTGTGATAAGCTGAAGGTTAATTCTGTTTTAAAAAAAGTTACAATCTTGTGAGTCTCTCAGAGGATCTTGAAAAGTAAGAAGGAGTAGCCGATCTTGGAATACAATGTGTTATACCCACTTTCTACTAAGGGAAGGAGTATCACTGGAGATGCTTTTTTATCACAGTGTACTATTTATGCCCATCATCTTGTTAAGAGTTGTGAATAGAGTATAGACTTTACCCACACCCTACTAGGCATGCCAGTTATCAGAGAAAGGGGTGTTGGCAGGAAGACAGACTCTTACCACTCATGGCTACACACACCCATCATCTGAGAGGTCTCAATGGAGATGCCAGTATTTGTATGCAGAGCCTACCATGCACACCCATTCTCTGTATGAGAGGTCTGAAAGGTGAGGCCAATAACTCATCACACTCTACTATGCACACTCATCATCTGAGACAGAGGTCTGAAAGAGAGGCCAGCCTCTCCCTAAATCCTATTAGGTACAGCTTTCAATTGAGAGACAGAGCTGAGCAGAGTGGCCAATCTCTCTCCACACACCCTACAACACACTCCTGTCACCTGAGGCAGGGATCTGAAAGGTGAAGTCAGTCCCTTCCCACACACTACTACACATACTCGTCATCTGGGGAAGAGGTGTGAAAGGACAGGCATGTCATTCTCCACACATTACTATGCATACCTGTCTTCTGAGACAGAGAACTGAGAAGAAAGGCCAATCCATCCACACACCTACTATGTACACCTGTCAACTGAGAGAGATGTCGGAAAGGAGAAGTTAGTCCCTCCCCACTCACTGCTATGCACACCTGTCATCTGAGAGAGAGGTCTGAAAAGAGATGCAAGTTATTCTTCACACACTACTATGCACACCTATCACCTGAGACTGAGGTTTGAAAGGAGAGACTAATCCCTTCCCACAGCCTACTATGCACAGCCATCATCTGAGAGAGAGGTCTCAGCGAAGAAACTAGTCTTTCTCCACACAACTTATTATGCACAACCGTCATCTGACAGAGAGATCTGAAAGGAGAGGCAAGTCCCTTCCCATGCACTACTATACATACCTGTCATCAGAGAGAGGGCAGTGAAAAGACAGGCCCATCATTCTCCACACACAACTATGCACATCCCTTTTCTGCAATCGAGATCTGAAAGGAAAGACCGGTCTATCCACATAGCCGACTACTCACACCTGTCATCTGAGAGAGAGGTGTTAGCAGAGAGGCTTGTCTCTCTCTTAATACTGAATAGAGATTGCAGTTCTTCCTCACATCCTACTATGAATATCCATTATCCAAGAGAAGGATGTAAGTGGAGAGGCTAGTCCCTCTACACACACTACTAGGCATTCTTATGACACCGTGAAGTGGTATTAGTGGAGAGGTTAGTCCCTCTCTGTACCCCACTACATACTTCTGATACCCTGCAGAAAGCTGTAAGCAGATAGGCTAGGCTCTCCACACACCCTCCTATGTATACCCAAGAAGTTAGGGAGTGGTCATAGTGGAAAAGATATTCTCTCCTCTCACTCTACTATGCACACCTGTTTTTTCTGAGAAAGGACTCAGAGGAGAGGTCAGTCCCACCACACACCCTACTATGCATATTTGTCATCAGACAGAGAGGTCTCATTGGAGAATGAGAAAGGCAAGTCTCTCTACATACCCTACTATGTATAGCGGTATGCAAGAGAGGAGCCTCAGTGAAGAGGCCAGTACATGAACCCATCCTACTCTGCATAGTGGTCAGTTGAGAGAGAGGTTTGAAAGCAGAAGGTAGTCCCTCCTCATGCTCCAGTATGCACACCCATTATCCAATAGAGGATTCTCAGTTGAGAGGCTAGTGCTTCCCAAAAACGACTATTTTCCAACAATTGTGTTGCGATCTCATGAGAGTCTTGTGAGAGTAAAGTTCTAGCTTCAGGGAGTGAGGCTTACGCATGAGGCTCATTCAATCCTGCAAGATACTCACCAGACCCGAATGGAAAATTGATGAGCCTGACATGAGGTGTTTTGCTTTCCTGTGAACCACTCACAAAACTTGCATGGAAAAGTACTGGGCCTCCCGCAAGGTGTTTTACGATCCCAAGAGAGTCTTGTGGGATCAAATGGGGGAAAGTAAAACAAAAAAGGGCCAAGGCTCAACTATTAGTTACCATTCTTATTACATGTTTGAAGAAATGCTGTGATGTGATTGGCTGTAGAACCAGAGATAGCTAAGTTTGTCCTTGGTGCTTTGGAGGATAAGGAAGTCTGTTTGAGTTGTTCTCAGCAGAAGTGAATTAACGTGAAGCTGAAAAGAATTGGTGTCTTCATCTGGAATTAAGAAATAATTTCAAGTTCAGGTATTTAATAATATATTTTGTAAACTTTGTTGTGAAGTGTCACTAAGTGTACTAATATTGGTAAACATATTCTACACCATGTTTACAGAGTGAAAAGCTGTTTGGGTAGGTGTAGATGTGTTATTACAGTTTTTGAGAGGTGAACATTATAGTGTAGGGAGATGTGAGCACGATTTGCATATAGTGTTAAAAAATGAAGTGTTTCAACTGTATATATTTGTCAGTAAATTAAGTATTTTTTCCTAAATTCTAAAACAAAGAATGTAGTAATACAAGCTCTACTGTTCTTATGAACCTCATTGTGTATATATTTTAGTCCCATGAGATGTTTTAGTGGTGATATTATCATTTCTAGAGTGAAACACTTTGGTGGGTGTTAGCAAAGGTGTGTTAAGATGGTGGGTTACTTTAGAAACTGCTATGGAAGCAGAGTTCATGGCATTAATTTGATTGTGGGTGAAAAATGTAGTAAAGCTTAGACAATATAGTATCACTGTTATATATTACTGATCAGTGTTAGAGATTGGGTCTCTAGCTAGAAGAGGTATGCACTCTGTCCAAGTAGGGACCACAAACTTAGCCAGGGTAGGTTAAATACAGGAATTGAATTAACCTGTGCTCACCATCTGGTTGCTTGGTGTATAGCAGGCAGGCTTTATTTAGAAGGCAATGTGTAAAGTATTTGTATAGCACTCATGCAACAATCACACTAAAAACACCACAAAAAGACTCCACACCAGGTTAGAAAAATAGAGTAGATTTATCTGAATAAATCAAGACCAAAACAACACAAATCTGATCAAAGTATCAAGCGACATTCACTTTTAGAGTATATCAAAGCAGTGCTTCACACAGGGCTCATTTTAGAGCCTTCAGGGCACTATGCAGAATACGTTCAGTTCACTTCAAGGAGCACAGCAGGGAAATGTTGGGACCACTTGGATCCAAGTGGCTAATAAAGGTGGAACTACCTGGTGAACGATGAGGGTGCAGAGGAGAGCGGACTCAGGCTGGAGTTCCTCTTGCAGATCCAGTGAGGATCAGGCATGCACAGCACATTACCGTTGCCTGGGTAACCGGATGGGGAGCTTCTGACTGTAGCACTTGGAAGGGCTGGAAACATGAACTTCAGGTCTCAGTGAGGTCCTCGGGGACAGGCCGATCTTGAGGGTAGGGAGGAGTGACATGTTGCGCTTCCCAGCAGAGCATGGCTCCAAGGATGTTCCCCTTCACCTGGAAAGTGATGAACAGGGCAGGTGTGCGCCACACTCTGGCTTTGGCCGTTCGGACAGAAAGGCGCTCCCAAGGAGAGAGTGGGTCTTAAATGAACCGTGCAGCAAGTTTCAAATACACTGACCGCTGAGCTTGTGGTGATCGGTCTGGCAGAATCCAATTAGCCTCTCACGAGGTATTTGATATCCCTGCCACCTAAGGGGAGAACATGGGGGAAAATCATCAAGCCTTTGGAGTCACTCAGGGGTATTCTTGGTCCTTGGTTTGAAGGGCAGAGATCAGCAGGCAGCACAACAAGGCAGAGCAGCAGTTCTTGGGAACAGTCAGCACTGGCAGAGTGGTGATCCTGCCACACAACAGTCTTTGCTCCAGCAGGGTTTCTTGAAGTCCAGAAGTGTCCTGATTTTAGGGGGTCAGAGAGCCGGTACTTATACCAAAAAGAAACTTTGATGGAGGGGGTGATTTCAAAAGGTTTCTGTGAAGTGCACAGGTCACCCTTTCAGCCTCACCCCTGCTCCAGACTATCAGTGGGAGGTAATAAGCTGCCTTTTGTGGGCTCTGGCCACTACCATTTGAAATACCTTCTCTCAGAGAATACCCATCAGTATGGAGATGAATGCAGGTGCAGTTGTGTATCCTGTGTTGAGGGTGTCTAAAGGGAATGAACAAGTGAAGCTGTCACTTGGCCCAGGCCAGACATGTATTGGAGACAGGCTGTAGACACACTGGATGGTGAGGGCAGAAAAATAGCCACTTTCTAAGAGTGACATTTCTAATATACTAATAATAAATCTGGCTTTACCACTAAAGAGGATTTATTATTATCATTCTAATGATACTAAACATGATGTAGATACTCCTCTCTAATCAGGAATTACAGTCTAAAAGTATTTTAAGGAACTCCAAATGCGGGCCTAAGAGGGCAGCAGGCCTCACAGTAATGAAAAACAACTTTGGGAGTTTTTCAGTACCAGGGCATTTAAAACTAAAAAGTATATGTCCTGCCTTTTACTTACATGGCACCCTCCCCTACGAGCTACCTAGGGCCTACTTTATGGGTGACTTATATGCAGGAAAAGGGGTGTCTAAGGCTTGGCAATAGGTTTTGAATGCCAAGACCATGTGGCAGAGAGACTGCACACAGAGGCTCTGCAGTGGCAGGTCTAAGACATGTTTACAGGGCGACTTAAGTGTGTGGCACAATCAGTGCTGCAGGCCAACTAGTAGCATTTAATTTACAGGCCCTGAGTATATGGTGAATCACTGTACAAGGGACTTACATATACATTAAATAGGCCAATCGTGGATACACCAATGTTACCAGGCTTAGAGGGGAAGCACATGCGCTTTAGCACTGGTTAGCAGTGGTAAAGTGCTCAGAGTGCTAATGCAAGCAAAAGGTTACAGCAACAAAACAGGAGGTAAAGGGAAAAGGTCTGGGGTAATACCACCCTATGGATGCCAGGTCTAACAATCTGTATGTAACTTTTATCTTTTTTGTTACTTTTCCTTTTATAGGAGGAAAATGGAAACTTGTGTCTGAGGAATAAAATATCTGCTTACATACACAGCAAAAAAGAGACTTGTTAATACAAGCATGATTATTGTGCTGTTGAGGAATAACTACATCTTGAAGCATACATTTCAGGTTGGAAGGATACAGTGGTGACTGGATAGTTGTGCAGTTCAGCAGCATGAGCTAACTCTGCCCGAGCTAGGCTTTGTGAACTGTTATTTATAAACATGGTGTTTTGTTGAAACGTTCTTGCCTCATAGCTTGCTAATATGTACTTGTAACTGAGCACTTTTTGGCAGGCTAAGGTAGCTAGAAGGGTGGAAAAGAAGTGATACCTGAATCAAAATCCAGTAGGCAAATAAACTAAAATGGTGGAGACATTGGGGCTTGCTTATGAGTGTGAATTTTTTTTATAGTATATAGTTTTTTGTTTAAAAGTTGTTCATATAGTTTGTTAATATAGTTGTTGTAGTTCTGCATTGTTGTTCAATTGTTTTGTTGTAATAAAACATTTTAAAGATACGTTTGATAACTGGCAGTTCCATCTTCAGGGACTGTAAATATGCTGCTGCATGTATATTTATCTCTATGGTAGTATGCACATATTTTATTCTACAGGCACATGATAATGAATAAGCCAATTATTTTGTTTTACAACTATGGTAACTTGTCATGTAACTGTGAGGTGTTAGTAGAAACATCAGTCCTTGTCCACGCTGTGGTATAGGGACATGTGATACAATAGAGAGTATTAACACAGAGAGCAGTCCAACGCATTGGTCAGAGCAACTGCTTCAGGAGCTGGGGATCAGGGTTCCAGGTTTAGTACAACTTGCTGTGATTCTGGGTAAATCACTTAGTCTCCCCGTGCCCATGGACAGCATCTGGATACCCTCACATTTCATTTCATTTTCTCTTCATACTCTAATAAGCACTCCTATCAGCTGCTGTGCACACAGTTTTACATATGACTGTCACCATGGGAGATGTCTGAAAGAGAGGTGAGTATGTCTCAATCAAGTATGGAAAACAATTGTGCAAGGCACAGTTTTCAAAAGCGAGGATACTCCATGTTATGTTCTGCTATGGACATTCATCCCTATGAAGAGATGTAGGTGCACAGAGAACAGTTTGTAACCGCAGTCTACTCTGCACATATGTTACTTTGGGGAGATGTCTTAGCTGAGAGGACAGTGCCATAATCTCTATAGTTGTTATGCAAAACAGACTACTCATCATAGAGGTAATTTCATCCCTTCACCTTACTTGTACATCTGTCATCCTGGAGAGCTGTGACCAGAGAAATAAGCCCCTTTTCAGACCCTAATTTGGACACCAATCATCCAAGACACAGGTCACTGGAGAGGAGCCAGTCTCTCTCTACACTGTACTATGCAGATTTATCACGCAAGACAGATCGATCAGCAGACAGGGCAGTTCTTCCATACAGCCTACTATTTATACCTGTCAGCATGGGAGGAGGTATGAGCAGAGGGATTAATACTATATGTTAGAAATGGGGTCTCTAGTTGGCAGTCAGTTTGCACTCTGTCCAAGCATGGACCCTCACTCTAGTCAGGGCAATGGAGATATACACTTGAGATAACCCTTGCTCACCCACTTGGTAGCTTGGCACAAGCAGTCAGGCTTAACTCAAAGGCAATGTGTAAAGTATTTGCACCAATACACATTGTAAAACTGTGAAAACACTGCAAAATGGATACCACAGCAGTTTAGAACAATAGACAATATTTATCTAAATCAAACAAGAACAAAACAACAAAAATCCAACATACATGTACAAGTAAAGTTAGGAATTTTTTTAATAATAGATTCTTACTCCATAGAAAACAATTGAAACATTGTTGTTACACAAAGTACGTGGTTTGCATCAAACATAAAGCCACAAGGGTGAGTGTGTGTTGAAAAAGTCAACAATGCGTTGTTTTTCTCTCCTGCAAGGGAGCGTTGTGTCGATTTCTGGACGAGGCAACTCGGGTCCCCACAGGTTGACATTGATTTTGATGCCCAGAGATGATGTGTGGAAAATCTGGCCATGCGATGATGGAAAACTGTGCTGCATGGGGTTTGCATTGTCTTCAGCAATTGCAAGTGGGTGTTCCCTCATTTCTCCAGTCGCAATGCAGGCAATGCATCGATTTCCCAGCTGTGATGCAGGTGGTGCATCGAATTCAGCCACGAGGCGGGTTGCGCATCATTTTTACAGCCTTGTTGCAGGTGCTGCATTGAAATTTTCCCCGCATCGGGTCTTGTGCGTGGATTTCCACCTTGGTTCTACCAGTTTCACCTTCCAAGGGCCCAGGGAGTAGAATGGATACCACTTGGCATTGCACGAGTCTCAGAAAAGAGTCCAAATGCTGGCAGAGGAAGTCTTTGATGGCCCTGAGACTTCAAAACAGGAGGCAAGCTCAATCCAAGCCCTTCACAAGCAGAAATATACCAAAAAGTCCAGTCTTTGTCTTCTTTAGGGCAGAATCAGCAACTGCAGGCCAACCCCGCAAAGTACAGTCAAAGGCAAAGGGGCAGTATTCCTCCTCCAGTTCTTCAGCTCTTCTCCTTGGCAGAGGTTCCTCTCAAGTCCAGAAGTAATCTGAAGATCTGGGGATTTGGGTCCACTACTTATACCCCTTTCTGCCTTTGAAGTAGGCAACCTTCAAAGGAAAGTCTCTGTTGTTCACAAGATCCTACACTGCCCAAGCCTGTCCCCAGACACACCCCAGGCGGTTGAAGACTGCATTGTGTGAGGGCAAGGACTGTCCATTCAGGTATAAGTGTTAGCTCCTCCCTCCACTCTAGCCCAGATAACCCATCAGGATATGCAGGCTACACCCCAGCTCTCTTTGTGTCACTGTCATATAGAGATTCAAAAACAGTCCAACTGTCAGGGTGACCCAGACAGGGAATACAGAAGCAGGCAGAGTCAAAGAATGGTTTAAGCAAGAAAATACCCACTTTCTAAAAGTGGCATTTTCAAACTGACAATCTAAAAATCAACTTTACCTAAAGATGTATTTTTAAATTGTGAGTTCAGAGATCTCAAACTCCACATCTCTTTCTGCTCCCAAAGGAAAACTGCAGTTAAAGATATTTAAAAGACAGCCCCATGTTAACCTGTGAGAACGAGAGGGCTTGCAACAGTGAAAACCAAATTTGGCAGTATTTCCCTGTTAAGACATGTAAAAACACACCAGCGCATGTTCTACCTTTAGCATACACTGCACCCTGCCCAAGGGGCTACCTACTTTATGGGTGCCTTAGATGTGTAAAAAGGGAAGGTTTTGGCCTGGCAAGTGGGTACTCTTGCCAGGTAGAAGTAAAAGTTTAAAACTGCACACACAGACACTGAAGGTTCAGGTCTGAGCCATGTTTACAGGGCCACTCATGTGGGTGGCACAATCAGTGCTGCAGGCCCACTAGTAGCATTTGATTTACAGGCCCTGTGCACATCTAGTGCACTTTACTAGGGACCTACTAGTAAATCAAATGTGCCAATCATGTAAATGCCAATCACACATATAGTTTACACTGGGAGTACTTGCACGTTAGTACTGGTCAGCAGTGGTAAAGTGCCCAGAATAACGAAACCAGCAAAAACAGAGTCCAGCACAAAGTCAGAACATAGGAAGCAGAGGCAGAAAAGACAGGGGAGACTATGCCAAGGATGCCAGGTCTAACACTATATATATTAGTAAGCCTGGGAAAAGGAATTAGTGGGGAAGCAGTGTAGTGTCTCTTTAAACCCTACTGCATAACTAGTTACCCTCATGCAAGCTCTCAGTGGGCAGTCCAGTGTATCCCCATGGTCTACTATACACAGTTTTTAGGCTGAGGAGCGGTGTGGGTGAGACCCCCAGTTTCTCCTGACACACCCTTTGCTATACTGTGAAAAGATCTCATATGAGAATCTACTCGTCTTGCAGGACAAGGTGGTCATTATGATGAACGTCCACTACAGATTCCTGCAACAGAATATAGATCCAGTAGATTGTATTCTGAAGTTCCCCGCTTTAGGCAAAACATGTCGTACATTTTCCTACTCTTGTTTAAATTAAGAAGGATTTCTCAGTGCTTTCATATGCCATGGGGAATGTTAAGAGAACAGGCAAGCGGTTTAATGACATCACTGTAAGAGAGTTTGTGGAAACAATACAAACTAAAGATGAGCTACAAGAAAGTAATTTGATGAATGTTATGGTTTGCCAACAAGGTACCAATGGATATTGGTTCCATCTTCATGGTGAGATAAAATGTATGTTGCACAATCTAGGTACACCTACTTGGTTTGTTACTTTGAGCTGTGCAGAGTATGGTTGGGATTATCTTCATGACCTTCTCAGGCAAGCTAATGTGAACATCCCGGGCATTGATTTCAAGCCTGCAGGTAAATTGTGTTCCATTGATCCTTAAAATATTTGGAGATACTTCAAACACAGATTTGAAGCCATGCTTCATTTTATCTGCAACAAAAATAATCTACCTCTAGGTGAGGTTATGGACCTCTTCTGGAGAAAAGAATACCAAGCAAGACAAGCACCACATATACATCAAAATCAGGCCCTTTGTGCTGTTTCAGATTCCCTGGGCTTGTAATCTCTAAAGGAAGAGTGAACAGTTTTATGTCTGCAGTCAGACACATTGTTGCTGGGAGATCTCCTCAATCACATATAATCTGAAATGAAGTGAGACTTCAAAATTTATCTATGATTACAATCCAGTAATTCTGTCCATGTGGAATGACAAATTGGATATTCAGTTTGTAGCAGTCAATTCTATTGCTGGAGCTCCATACGTCACTTCACATATAACAAAGTCAGAAAAAGACAGAAATAAAGGACATATGGCAAGAGAGACCAGCAGAGAATTCTTTAAGTAAAAAGCTTTTCAGTTGCAGCTTAAAGATGCTCTTACACAGGTCAATTAGATCCTTGATCAAGCTTGTGACAAATGTAGTTCTTCAAGCCTATACGGGAAGTCCAAAGCAATAATTCGAGCTTGTTTAAGCCTGGTATCAACACGGAAATGTGTGTTGAGACTGTTTCCTGAAATTGAGTATCTTGCTCAGTTTGATCCAGAAGTACTGAACTCCTTAAAACAAATATGATGGACACATATTATTGTAATCAATGTTTCTATCTAAAAAACATGCGATTGCATGAAGTAGTACAGTACTATACATACAGAAATAATGTAGATGAGAACTTTGAGAAAGAAAAGAATATAGTGACTGGCTGTCACAGATGTTTAGTGAGACATGCAAAAGTAAATCTCATTAATCATTGTAAATTGAGCTGTCAAACAGATGAGAAAAGAAATTCTTTTACCTGGCTCTATCACAACTATTTAAATATTGGGGTTTAGAAACTGAACTGCTAGGTGACTATGACTGCTATAAAGATGCGTTCAATGTAGTCAAAGATAGCATCCAATGAGAAGTGTATCCAACTTTTCAGAAAATGTAAAATGGTAAAATTCAACAGGAGGAAACAATTGCTATAGATTATGCAAAAGACAGCTCAAAGGCATATAGAGATCAGGGCCTAATAATCAGGAACCCATTGGTCAGCCCACCATTGAAAGTGAGGAATCCATACCTATGAATGAAGTAGAAAATGCTATGAGTCAAGTGAGAAGTGAGGCTATTGATTTAGAAAGTTTATTCCCAAACATTTAAGCCTATACTTCTCTATGATAGTGATCAGGCAGGTACAGGGAAGCATTTTCTGATTAAAGTGCTCACTGCCTTTGTTCATAGAAAAACTAAATGTGACCTACCATGTGTCGAGACTGTTCCTACCGGACTAGCTGCTCACAACATTAAAGGAATTACATTGCACAGACTACTTGTGTTGCACGTGGAACATGACAACAAACTAGAATACCTAAGGTTATCTGAGCATTCTTGTCATGAGGTGTCTAGAGTTCTCTTGGAATTGAAAGTTCTGATTATTGATGAGGTTAGCATGGTATCTAACCGTATGCTAGCTTTCATTCCTGTGAGGAAGCAGGAGGTCCTCTGAACTGACTATGATGTTTTGTATGGAGGTAAACAAGTCATAGTTGTTGGTGACTGTCTACAGTTAACTCTAGTAAAGGTCAACCAGTTTAAAAACAATGTGTGCATGAAGAAACTAAAAGGTCAAGGAGTATTGGCAATGTTAACATATGGTTACATTTCCAGTACGCTGAGTTGACAGAAAGTATGAGACAGGCAGCATATCTAGAGTGTGGGAATATATACATGAGAATAGGAATAAATAGCAATCAAGCTAAAAAAAAGCTATTGTTTCTTGCATCGTTAGGTCCTTATTCATACACAAGAAGTCATCAGCTTCTATAGTACAACACATTGTGATAACTCAAAAGCATATTGTGTGCCTAATGCCAGTATAGGAAGAGTGTGCACAATTGAACTTAAAATGCTTCATTTGGAGAAACATAATAGTGACTCTTACTAGTAAAGACAAAATAGAACACCATTTAAACTTACCACTATATCAATCAATGGTAAAGAAACTGACATTTTTAAAGAATGCAGTTTCACATACTGCTGGTTTAAAGAAGACTTTAAACCTCTGTAAAAATTTCAAAATAAGTTTGCAAAGAAATCTGAATGTCGAAAAGGGATTAGTGAACTGTGCAATAGGGAATGTGATAGACTTCACTACATATCCCAACAGAACAGAGTATGAATATTTTTTGATTACATTTGATCACATTGAGAAAGTAAAAAAATAGGAAGGTGCACTGCCAGATTTCTCCTGGGAAAAGATCTGTATGTGAAAAGATTACAGTTTTCTCTGTGATTGACCTATGCTTTCATCATTCACAAATCTCAAGGATTAAATTCCTGATTCAGATCATGATGGTTTTATTGCCAAGCCACATTGAAGGTGGGCTTGAAAAGACCATCAAGTCAACGGTTTGCCACCTGTCGTTTTTATAGGTACTGTGGCTGAGCCTAAGACTGCCATGATGAAGTCCACTCGGTCGCACAAGCTGCATCCCTCAGCCAATGTGGCAGATTCCAATGATGATGAGCAGGCCCTCTGGTTCTTGATACCGTTTCACAGAGGGAGAGCTGTTTGTCATGGTGGATGAAATCATTAGAGTAGAGCCAAAATTGTTTGGAGCACAAGTACAATATACAACCATATCTCAGAAAAGGCAAATGCAGGCCAGAATAGTTGACACAGGAGGAGATTGGAAGAGGTGCAATGACCTGCAGGGGAGAGTGAACTCCCTGTCCTCCAATGTACAAATCAGAAATAACACATTTGCATATCAGGGCATTTCTACAATGTCTTCACTGGAGTTGGCATATGTGTATATCGGCCTGCATGTGTTAAACAATGAAAATCACACAAAGGCTTAACCAGTCTATCAGTATGTTTTTCCTTTTTTAGGTTGTCCCATTTGTAGATAAAAACACATGAGAGACACATACTAGATATTAATTTCATATTTTCTGCATTTTCCTCTGGTCCAACCTCCTGGGCCAGTGGACCACCGTCCGCCACCCAAGAAACCTCCACTGCAGACCAGGATCAAAACTTTAGTGAGGACTCCCTTCCTGCAAGTCCAGATGATAGGTAGCCAGCTGACCCATCTGGTCAATCTGGCCAAACAGCTCCACTAAATCACACTCGGCCCACACCCACACTACCACCCCAGCTGCAATACCATCTCAGCATGAGTAGACCTTCACTTCCTGGGTATCGAGGAGCTACACTCCAATTCTTTGCCCCTCAGTCTTGGTTGCTGTTGAGCCAACACTGCCTCCAGTTATGCCAGGACCCAGAAGGATGTGGCACACTGCTTCAAGGGCACAGGGATGCAGATCCTAATTTCCTCCAGTGTGTATCTACCATTCACTCTGTGAACTATTTCAGGAAAACATTTACCTTTTCTGAGGAAAGTTATATTTTGTACAGTGAACTCCAAGCTGTTTTTAGCTCTACTACCATACATTCATCTACTATAAGAGTTTGTTTTGTTTTCTCATTTTTGACTCACCTTTCTGTTCTTTTGTATCATGCAAATAAATCATAAGGACACAAACTACAAGACCCTTGTTGCATTTATTGTGGTGTTTCTTTTGTCATATCTGTCTTCCACCATCATATTGTCAAATCTTTTGAACATGCATTTGAAAAGGGAAACTAGAAGTGTCAAAGCGGTAATGTGTTACCCATTTCATTCAAACAAACAAAACAAAATCACAATGTAACACACATATGTCAGTAACAAGTCCTTGAAGAAATCAGAGCTGAGTTTCACAAACCATGCATAAGCCCAATAGTATGTGCCATTTAGAGATGGACACACCACCACCCTGACACCAAGAAAATAAATATTGCATAGGAGCAAATTAAATAGACAAACTATCATTGATTCATGACCTCAGCCATACATTTTGCCCTCACAAAGGAATCCTACATCAATAACACCAATATTGTTTGCCACTGTTAGAAATGTCTATGCATGGAAATCTAAAGTCAACTGGTAGGAGAAACTGTAATATCTGTCCATATAACTCACAATTCCAGCTTCATCAATAAAACTGCAGGCCCTTTACTACCAGCGACCAGTAGAAAATGTACCCATAGTACGAGTGACAGTATACAGCCAATATCAAAATGAGAGTGATGTTAAGTGGCAGAGTGACAGTATACAGCCAATATCAAAATGAAAGTGATGTTAAGTGGCAGAAACTGTTTTAAAGTTGTGGAGTTGTCTGAAGCTGTCCTATCAAGTGGGATTATAGCCCATATTGTGGAATAGGATGCTCTGTATGGATCATGGTGCCACACATCGGGAATCCCTGCTTTTGCTGAAACAGTGTTGGCATTCTATACTGCCCTTAGTTACAACATGTGATGAAAACCATGGTTTCTGACTCCTAGAAGTTTAGTCTTGAAGCCAATGCAGCTGTGCATGGGGTTATGTGCGAGGATTATATAGGCTGCTTAGCCTGTAGTAGCTCACAATGATTGTGAGTAACCAGGAATGGGTCTCACAACAGGAACTGTTTCATAGCCCTGGCCTATATCATGTTTTGGACCTGATTTGATAACATGAGGGGATAGACATTGTTAAGGGTGCTCAAACGAACACTGCAAATCAGTATTTCCTAGGAAGCTCTAAACATTTTCGGAAATGATAGAGTTACTGTTTATTGAATACATGTGAGCCATGCTACAAAATTCTGTTGCAGCACTACAGACAAAACAAATCACTCAAAGCTCCTCTTCTTGTTTTTTTCTATCATCCATTCAGGTCAAAAGTGGGAAATATAGAAGGCCATTGCCAAGAAGGTGTGGACCCTGGGAGTCTATAAGCGACACAGTCTGCATTGTTGAAAGAGGTAGGAAGTCCTGAAACTCTCAACACCCAAGTCTACAGAAGACCAGCTAGGGCTGTCCTTCCAGCAATCGAATCGAGTGCACTGCATCCTGACCCCGCTAATGCCCCACATCATTGCACTGCCCTACCCGGAGCTTCATGGGCAGTTGGTGGCCCAACTGCAGCACAAAGGGGGTAAGTCATTGTCTGTAGCTATTTTTGTTGTTTGGCCTTTTAATTTCCAGAAATGTTGGATGGCATCAACATGACCGTTGACCCACATTCAATGCACATGATGATTTCTGGAGATGTAAGTTAATCAGACAGTGTCTGATGCTATGTCTGGTGTATTGCATTGTGCTGAAGGTTGCCACTAGATTCCCAGTCACAAGCCAATTACTTTTCTGCATGTGAACAAAGGGGTACCTGCATTTTCTCTATGTAATGAGGGACAGTTGGACCAAACATGCCTTATTTAATGATTGGGTCAAATGGGAGGCTCCATCACAAAATTGAATATGTCATATATGCCCTGTTATTGGTGACATGACGAACTGCACACTTATGATGCAGTTGATGTGTCAGACTTGACATTGGTAAGTTGTTACTATAACACAATGATAATGAGCATCTGCTCCAAAAATACCGGAAACGTACAGTTTCATCATTCCTTATCTGGAACATATTTAAATCCTGTTTATACAGCAAATTTCTATTCAGTTCATGTGGACAGTAGCAGTTTGGCAGGATGCCTTAGTCCTGCACAAATGTGCATGTGAGGCAGTGTGTGAAACAAAGTGAAATTGTATGCCAAACTGTATAGGTTCCAACAGAGAGGAATGTGTCCACCTTGGTGAGAGAGTTACACGTTCCCCAAACAACACCTTGGTGTCCTTAGTTCTGTCCAGATGAGAAATCAATGTCGGTGAGAAATGCAATAATTAAGGGGACATTTGCAGATGTAAGGTTACACCAAAAAGATGTTATGACATCCCATCTTCAGAAGTAAATTTCAAACCCAACACATGCCTCTTTTGGATATGTGGATATAATTTAGCTATGTACTGCAGTGGTTTAGGAATGTCTAAAGACCTACGTGTATATTCATACTGTCAAAGCCCTTAGTCATTGAGGGGATTACAAATGGATAAGAGACAAAATCATACATGATTTAGGAGCTAGAATGGGGAATTTCAAGACTTTGAGCAAATGTTGTGTGATTGAAGATCATGTCTAATTAACCTCAAACTGTTGTATCTGTCTTTTTAGCATCATCTGGGCAAGGCAAAGGTGACAGCGGCCATGTCAGTGGGGGGGAAGCTGTGCACTTTGGGTCCACTGCGGACACCATAGACACTAAGAGAGCTAGTGGCACGGAGGGTAAGGGGACTGGCATGGAGGCCATGGGCAATTCTACATCTACTTTAGAGGCCTCCAATGAAGACCAGTCTCTAGTGGCAGTGGACACTGTAGTGACTGTTACACCTGAGTTGTCGTCCACCACCCACATTTATATCTCCACCATCTCTCTTGCTCTACCCAGTTGGCCATAGCCACCCTCCTAAAAGAGTTGGCATAACTTTTGCTGGAGGCATCTCCCCAACTTGCCCGGTTTTCCAGGCTGTGCTCAGTCAGGAGGCTGTCGCTCTTTTAAGGAAAATCGCTTTAGGCCAGACCACATTAATGAATGCCATCCAGTGGCTGACCAGCCAAAATACCAGCTGCTGGCTTACCTGGATGACATTCATAGTGCCCTGTCTGGCCTACAGTGGTCATTCAGGGTTCTGGCTTCATCTTTCAGTACAGACTCCCACAGTATCATACCCATACTCTCACCCCTTCCCAATCCGAAATCCCTCTAACCTGCCTAAGTACACTTAAACATTTGGATGCACCCACTACAACAACCACAAGCAGCACGTTCTCACACCAACATAGCAAAAAACGCAGACACACACATCCAGACACCATAACCCCACCACCACAACTACCACAAGCATACCCACAGTCAGCACACCCACCACGACACAAACACATACACCACCCACCAGCACACCTGCAGATAGCACACCCACCATGACACAGACATCCATGCTCACCACCAACACACCTGCAGACACCACATCTACCACTACACCAACACTCACACACAATACCAGCATACCCACAGTCATCACACCTACCACTACACTAACACCCACACACACCAGCAGTATACCCACAGACAGCACAACACACACCACATCCACAGCAAACACATACTGAACACAAATGGTCACTTTCACCCACCCAACAGACACCCAGTAAGAAACACAAATCAAAACATACAGCAAATATAAAAGAACAGGAGGCACCCACACCTTCAACAGACACATGCACTACAGACAAGGCCACTTCCTCTACCTCCCACCCAGAACTCCCTGCCAACCACCCTACCCATTTTCCAATGGAGGACCTTCTTTTTCCCTGGCCCTGAACCCTTCTATATCAAAAGCCACCCCTCCCAAACATATGTCCACCCCTTCCACATCCCAAACTACTCCTTCCACATCCCACCCCACCCTTCCCAAATAGAAATCCACCCCTCCCAAATGTATTTCCACCCCTTCCACATCCCAACTCACTCCTTCCAAATCCCAGCCTACCCCTTCCAAATTCTAACCCACACCTCCCAAACCCATCCTGATCAAACCCAAGCATACCCCTTTCAAGCCCACCCCTCCCCTACCCAAGGACCCCCACCCACTAACATCACTGAGGTGCCTGCTCTCTATCTCATAGATTCCCCTTCCAGAGGAGGTTTATTTTGGCAGTGCCATTAGGAGGCACGCTGTGTGCAATCACCCATATTGTGGACTATAGGCTAAGTGCCCTTTTTTATTATGTAATGTTTATTTAACTTGCTGATGAGAGAATTATCTTATTTCTATACACATTTTTATTTTGAGAATACCTTTGCCCTGACCTTGTTTAATGAATGTTACTAATTGTTTGCTGATAATGTTATTTCTGCTAATGTGTGTGCCATGCACTTACCCTCGTGACAGTTACAAGCACAGTTTGTGGATTTTAGTTATTTGAGTCAAGTCTAAAAAATCCTATGGAAATTAACATGGGAAACGCAACCTTTTTTCAACCCGCTTTTTCTCAGCCCCAACTTGATGGTTCACCCCTAAACTTTCAATGTGCAACAAGAATCACTGTGACACTTTTTTCAGAAAATGTCATTAAGATTCATGAAACAGTGCCACAGATATAGGCAAGTACCACAAAAAAGCACTTGTCCTATGGAAACATGGTCCTAAGTATAACTACCTAGTAACAACTGGCACTAGTTAATATATATATATATATATATATATATATATATATATATATATATATATATATATATATATATATATGGGAACAGAAACAGGAACTCAAAGATAAAATCAGTTACTAATACACTCACTAAATCACCCACTAACCGACAAATAAATACACTATTGTGACTACTCAGTTCCCAATTAAACCTGTCACGCATACATAATTACCCATACAGCTACTAACAGAGCTTCTTTCTTACATGTAACCCTTCTCACACACACACACTTACTGTACCACACAACATGTAACAGAACCGCTTACTTGTGGATACATCCACTTATAAAGACATTCACTCATCCATGTTCTCCTTAACAGACAGAGTTACACACTCACACAGTTGCTGAAACATACAGGCAGTATTCTATACAAACACTCACACATCCATTCTCTCAGCTTTATAGCTACTCAGACCCCCACTCACTGTACCAATACATACTATCACACAGAAACTTCCTTGTATTTACACCTAGTAACACATGCACTTACGGTTTCATACAGAAACTAACTCAACCACTAACTCACCAATACAAGCACTCACTTCTTCAGTCATACATAAATATAACCATTTACAAATACTGGATGACATCTTGAGATGTCCTCAGTGATGTTATGAGTGATGTAATATGTGATATCATAAGCGGTGCATTACAGGGGCGCAAGTTATAGTTAGCTCACATAACTATAACTGTGGAATTTCTCTGGTTTTGTGGCAGACACTTCAGGACATAACTATAACGTCCCTGTATCCTTTGAATGTTTTCAGTGAATTTCTAAGGTTTTTTTAAAATTCTATTTCCTAACTATAACGTCCCAGTAACCTTAGTTTTTTCAGTGAATTTCTATGTTTTTACTTTTAGAAAAAGTCCCTCTCTTCCGGACATGTTAAGTCAGAGTCTGGTACCACAGAAGGCTCAAGGCTTATCCATACAGGGTTTCTTTGTCTGTGGTGCTTTTCAAGCTTGTAAATTCTGCAAGAACTGTAAAGAGGTGAAGTTTCCTACAGAACCTGGAATGTATCAAATAAGGAAATATTTGACATGCAACTCTGATTATTGTGTGTATGTTTTGCTCTGCCCATGTGACAAATAATAACTGGGCAGCACAAATCATAAGACAAAGAAGCATGTGTTGGAGCAAATGAGGGCAGTGACTCATGAAGATAAAACCTATCCAGTGGCAAGACATTTTAAGTTATACCATAAAAATCAGGCTAGCTGGTACAGTTCATGGTACTAGACAGAGTTCCAATCTCAGAAAGAGGAGGCAATAGAATGTTAGAGCTCTGTAGGTTGGAGTCTAGAATGATCATTAGGTTTATTACACTACACCCTGCAGGTTGGAACCTGGATGAATTACCAGTACATATTTGATGAAAGAGGGAAGATACCAAACTATTAATTGTATTAATGTGTATTTTACATGGGATGGATTTTCCTTGCCATTATATGCCATCTTTTGATTTTAGATGAATTAGGGTTTGATATTGGGGTTTCATCATTTTTTTCTCTCACTTGTTTTTAGATTTGGGTCGACTGAACATGAAGCAGATAATAAGAACAATGGTTGTATCACTACCTCCACTTTATGTACAAAAGAGCTATTTTATCTCTTTTTTTGAAAATGAAACAAAAGTATTTGTAATCTTTGTTAAAATAAAGCTGGAAATCACGCACTAGGGATTAATTGTTTTGTTGTAAAAAGTTTGTTTACTAAACACTTCCTCTTTTAGTAAGTAAGGTTATTCACTATGGGAGGTTAGTTTAAAATGGCTGACATGATTTTGCTGTGTACATTAGTAGAAGGGAGTCCATATTTTATGTTTATGTTATGCTGCACTTGGTATTTAAATGCATTATATTTGATGATGGCTGACCTGTGACCAAGGGGATGAGATCCCTGAAACGCGTCTGGTGTTTGCTGTGTAACGTGCTAATAAACCTTTTTTCACCTCTAAAAGGACGTTGTGACCATGATTGTTTTTGGGGGCCAAGGGAACTGTTACGGTGAACCCGGTGAACCCTGGGGCTGCAGACACACGCTGGTATATACATGTATATATATATATATATATATATATATATATATATATATATATATATATATATATATATATATATATATATATATATATATTTTGCCCAGCTTCACTGCCTAATTTCACAGACATGAGGATTGAATTGTACAAATATGTACGGAAAATGAAGCTGCATAAGTACTGCTCAATAAAATCAAGGAGTGTGAAGACTTTCGGAACATAGGACCTAAACTTTCTAGCTTTAAGATATCTGATGTTACACAACTAATGGAAATTCAAGGATTGGCACAGGAGACCACTAATTATCCACTTGTAGACAGCATATTTGGAGTATCCTTGGAGCATGGTCCCAATGAGGGCTTTACTCCAGTTTGAAGGGATGGATCCCGGATGGAAATAGAAGAGGGAGTGGGATCAATATCACAAATACGAACATTAAAGATGGATACCATTAGGCAGATGGGCTTTAACACCGATGGAACAGAAACAAGTGGGTGCAAGCCCAAGTACATGTTTTGCCCTCTATTGCCTCCGGGCAACAGAATAGATTTATTTCATGAGTCAGTAGTAGAGGACCTAAATGACCTAAGGAGGAGATGGGACTATGGCAACCAAAGGGGTAATTTCTCATCAAGGGATTGTAAGGACATTATGGAGATCAAAAGATATCCTTGGCTAATTATAAAGCCCTCAGGGGGCAACATTGTATTGATGGATAAAAGTATGTATTTGATGGAGGCAAGAAGGCAGTTGAATGATACAACATATTACACCTGTATATCCATAAACCCCATGATGAATCTTAAGAAGGAATACCATTTTAAACGACAAATTTAGCATGAGCAAGAGTTGCTATACTGGGATGAGTATCAATATCTACAAGTAGTCACAATTTACTTCCTTCCCAAAATTCACCAAAACATCGAAATCCCACCGGGAAGACCTATAGTAAGTTCAATGGGATCCCTCTTGGAGAACACTTCAAGATATCTGTTCTTACAGCAATATGTGATTGGTTTGCCATCATATTTGCAAGATTCTGGCGATTTCTTAAGCAAACTGTATGGGATATCCTGGAATTCAGACTACATCATGGTGACACTAGACGTGATGTCTCTCCATACTTCAATTAACCATGAAGATGGATTATGGGCCTGTGAGTACATTGTTAGGGACAGGCCCACTGAACAATTGGAACACACCCAAATGATGATTAGTGTGCTTGAATTCTTCCTCATCCATAATGTGTTTATCTTTGACAAGAATTATTATCATCAACCGCAGGGTACAGCGATGGGCACCTCCTTCGCCCCCACCTACTCAAATGTATTCATGAGGTGGTGGGAGAAGGAGGTGGCCTAGGCTGAGAATAATGATCACTTTATGGACAAGGTGGCACTATGGTTATGTTTTATAGACAGTCTCTTCATTTTGTGTGAAGGGGATGAATTGGAATTACAGGAATCCATACAATGTTTAAATTCTAATAGTACAGTATTAGATTCACCCATGTGTATATTGAGGTTCATTGTTCTGGATGGCAAATTGGTTAGTAAAATACAGTAGACATCCAAAGTTATTAAAGTGGAGTATCCCCTATAGCCAAATGATAAGACCAAAAATAATTTGCTGTAATGAAGAAGAATGTGACCAGGAAATTGAAATGACGATGGAACGGTTCCTCGAATGGGGTTATCCTGTGGGTGTGTTGGAGAGTGCTAGGTAGAGGGTCACCACAAAACAGAGACAGGAACTGTTGTACTGACAGAGAAAGGACAGTGTGAAGGATGATGAGGAGATGAAGAGATTATTTTTGGAGTACAATACAGCCCAGTCCAGTGTGAGGAAGATCTTGCGTAGGAACTGGCACTTATTGCGTAAAGTTGAGCACCTAAAAAATGCTGTGGGCACAGGTCTCCTTATAACCTCTAAGAGAACTAGATCACTGAGTGACATATTAACGTGCAGCTTTTTTGACCCTAGAAAAGAAATGGGAGCAGATAATTGGTTAATGAGTGTGAGAACACTGGGCTGATTGCAAAAGCCCCCTAACTTTTTTCCCCCATTTTTAACTTTTTGCTGGTGTTTTCCTGACTCTGATGGTGCCGTGGGTACTGCTAACCAGTCTTAAGGCATGTGCTCTGATTAAAAAGAGTATGCAAATTAGGCTAATTATAATTGTAGTATCAACCTACCTATTAGTCCCTAGCATATGGTAGGGCATATAGGTTTTAGCGACCCCAGCATAGGTAGTGTCCCCATAGGTGCACTGCTGGGGTGTCTAGGGTCATTTTGAGGCTAAAGTTACATGCAAATTTAACTTTGGAATTAAAAGTACTTCCAAAGTCGTAAACTACCTTATGTTTACATAGAAGTCACCCCTAAGGTGCTAAGGTGTGCCCTAAGTGCCCCCAGGGTGGGTGCAGTGTAACTATAAGCAGGGACCTTATAAAATATGTTTTATAAGCCCCGGTGAGGTAAAATAGCCAAATGTGATTTTCCCTCATTGTAGTGAATAGGCTCCATAGGCTAAAATGGATAGAATTAACTTTAATTAATGAAGTTTCTAAAGGAGCTAGACCTGTCAAGTTTGGTATCAAACGTAATGTTATAATGCATTCAACAACTTGCTACTGTTGAATTTAATATATCTTTCACCAATTTGACCAACTGCAATATGATATTTTGTAAGTATATTAACTTAAAGAGGAGTGTAGTGGGAGAGTGTAGCTGAAATGAATTTTATATTTGCGCATTGTAAGTGTTCTCTAGGATGTTAATTTGATTCACTCCCGGAGAAATAACCTGCATTCCTTGTGTTATGGGTTAATCGAGAATGATGTCCGATATGATTAATGTGTTGAAGAGCTATTAGTCTGAACAGTGGCAATTATTTATGAGGGGATGCCATGATAAGCACCAATAATTGTTTTCCAGTGCATTCTGTTGACTTGCGCTTTAAGAAAGTATTTAGTACTTTATAAATGCTTGATGATGGTTATTAACGATGGTCTCTCAATGTATCATGCAAACATATTGAACAGTAGCATTTACTCATGTGGGATTGCGATGAGAAGCACCAATAATTGTTTTCCAATGCATTATGTTGACTTGCACTTTAATAAAACATTTAGCACTTTATAAGCACTTAATGAAGGTTATTAATAATGGTCTCTCAATGCATCACACTAACTTGCAAGGAAGCATTAGCACTTTATAAATATTTTTGAGACTGAATATCAACACCTTTACTTTAAAGTTAGGGGATGCTTTTGGAGACCTGGAATCATTCATCGTGACATATATAGGGAGGGATCTAGAAGATGAACTTTAGGTGATTTAGGTGATAGGTGATTGCTTTCTAATTAGCCAGGTTGAATAGCACTTTAAAGAATGTGTTAGCATCTTATATGCATTAAATGAGGATTACCAGTAACTGGTCTTTAATGCACTATGTTATTTTTGCACAATACCAAAATATTAGCACTTAATATGTATTTTGGACATCAACAATAGTGCTGGTACTTTTCAGGTGGGTTCACTTTGTGTAACTTTGAATCAGCTATTACGACTAACATATAATAGACACTGGATTGTGTTATTTTAAGGTTTCTTTTATGCTTACATATGAAGTGCATATGCCTGATAAGACTGTCTGGTGCCTGTCATGGCATACACACAGGTCCAGTAGAAGGCATTATGCTGAAATGTGTTTGTCGTGATTAGTTTTAAGTTCATTATGCCTAAAATAATAATCCCTTTTCTTGAATAAGTAGGATCCACGCTGTAGAATGCATTCATGGTAGTGCCACTGATCATTGGTCATGAAAGAAACCGAGTGGCGAATATGTCATCAGTGATGTCATATGAGATGTCATCAGTGATGTAGCATGTTATAGTTTGCTCAGGTAACTATAACTGCTGAATTTCTACGGTTTTGTATGAGTAAATTCAGAACCTAACTATAACCTCCATGTAACCTTTGTTTTTTTCAGTGAATTTCTAAGGTTTTGTTTTTATTCTATTTCCTAACTATAACGTCCTTGTACCCTTTGTTTTTGTTTCAGTGGATTTATGACTTTTTTTATTTCTATTTACAAACAATAACGTCCCGGTAACCTTTGTTTTTTTCACTGACTATCTAAGGTTTTTTTAATTCTATTTCCTACCTATTGCATCCCTGTAGCCTTTGTCTTTTTCAGTGAACTTCTAAGGTTTGTTTTATTCTATTTCCTAACGTTAATGCCCCTTTAACCTTTTGTATTTTTATGGAACTTCCAGGGTTTGTTTAAGTGTATGTTAAAACTATAACTTGTGTATAATATTTGGGTTTTTTAGGTAATATTTTCTTTCTCATACATACCTAGATATTAACACCAGATGTCTGGAGAAAAAAGTGTTAGGAATCCTTTCATTAAGCTCTCTTCCTCAATGAAACCCTGTTCAGTTTTGCAAATTGAATAAAAAAAAAGGCCCAATCCTTCTTATAAAAGTGCTACTTTATCTAGTATTCAGCAGTATTTTATACTTTATTCAGTATTTATACAGTTCTGAAGTAGTATAGTAGTATTATTTTTTTTGTAATTAGTTTGGGAACCGCGGTGACATCAGCGCTACCATAAAAGCAGAGCAGTGAAGCTCTAATCCTTCAGTTCCAATCATGTGACCGGAATGAATCTGCGGTTCGGATCTACAATATATATATATTTTTTAAATTACATTGTGTGCCCCATCCTTTCCCAAATGAACAGAAGACTCAATATATTTGCAACTCACCAACATATTATATTTATTTACAGTAGAACACAAAACTTACATTACACATTTTGTGGCACTGCGACTCCAGTTCGAAACCCCAGAGCCGCTCGATGTGTGAAGAGCAATCTGGCATTTCATTGATTACATTTGAACCACACCTAGTTTTGGGTAGGGCCACTCCCTAAAACAGTTATACTTCTGCTACCTCTTGAGGGAGAAGCATCTCAACTGTCATCCTCCTGCTACTGAAGTTTCCAGAATGCCTGAATGGAGTGCTACACCACCACCTGGAGAATCTCAAGATATTCCTGAAGAAGATGATTCTCAACAGGTGTCTTCGTCATCTAGAAAAGAGAGTGATGTATGGATTTTATTTTTACCATATCTAGTGGAAAAAAAGTCAGTGCAAGAATTCTGAAATACAACCTCTGTTAAAAAAATCTCTCTTGTGGTACATCAAAGAAATACAGCCACGGATAGGTGAGTATGTGGTAACATCTGCACACAATCCACAAATGGGCATACAGATGAATGATGAGAGAAAAATAACTGACACATTCTGATGGAGAACCTGGTGCATCATCATATAGCCAAGATGCTGCTCAGAATATCAGCCACATGTACTGAATTAGGTCAAATGGTAACATACTGCAGCATCTGCCATAATTTTGTGGTTGCAAAAGTTGAAAATGTCAATGACATCTTTTTGCAGGTCAAAAACCACTGTTGCAAAAAAAACACGTTTTTCTTCAAACTAGCTTTTATTGCACACTATTGTGCTTTCATAATGCAGAAGTATTGCATTCAAATTTTCCCCAAGTTTCCAATACATTTTCTGAAGAAAAAAAATAATAATAATTAAAACGTGTTCTATTAAAAACTACAAAACAACTATTCTGGTTAGAACCACCACTGAATCAAGCAAAGAGCTGTGTTTGAGTCTTTATAACTCATCAGTACTCCCATACCTGTCTGAGTGCATATATAACTTTTCATTTCCATGTATATGTTTATTTATCAGTTTCTGTCTAGGTGTCTCGATCTATCCATAAATGTGTCTCTGGGTGTGTTAGTGTATGTGTAACTCTTATCTGATCCTGGGTAGGTCAATGTCAACCGGTATGTTTGAATGGAAGCATTACTATATAACTGGCTTTGTTTCTGCATTAGTGTCTGCCTGGGTCTCTCTGTATATGCATCAGTGTGTATCTCGGTATGATAGTGTGTGTATTAATTTTTTTCTGGATGTATTAATCTATACATCAGTGTACATCTGAGTGTGACAGTGTATGCAATCATGTGGGCCTGGGTTTGTCAGTGCATGTATCATTTTGCATTTGGGTGTGTTAGTGTATGCAGTAGTATCTGTATGGCTGCAGACATTTGTACATGTCTGTGTCAGTGTATGCATGAGTTTCTGCCTGGCTATGTCAGTGTATGCATCAGTGTCTGCTAGTGTGTGGTAGTTTATACATCAGTGTACTCCTAGGTGTATATCACTCTATCCATCTCTCTCACCCTGGGTGTCTCAGTGTATACATCACTGTACATCTGAATGTTTCTCTGAATACATCAGTGTCAACTTGGCTGCATCACTGCATGCACCAATATGTGCCTGGATCTGTCAATAGATGTATAATTGCATCCCTGGATGTATCAGTATATGTAAGAGAGTGTGTCTGGATGTATACCTGTAAACATCAGTGTGTACGTGGCTCTCTCAGTCCAGAGATTGTGGCCCACAACATGCATTACTGAAGTGTTTCAGTGTATATATCAATGTATCCCTGGATGTGTCAGTGTGTACATCACCATCACCTAGCTATTATAGTGTATGCAATACAGTGCACCTGATTGTCTCAGTGCATGCAACAGTGCATGCCAGGGTGTATCACTCTCCTCATCAGTAGCAGCTGGGGGTGTTAGTCTATACATCACAGTGTGCATAGGTGTGTCAGTGTACAGATCAGTGTGCGCCTATGCGTGTCAGTGTATCCATCAGTGCCTCCTGATTGTGTTATTTAATCTATCAGTGTGATTCCTGGTGTATGCCATGGTATATTAGTAATACACAAGTGACTTTATGACTATTTCACTAGATACAAGACTGGCTGTAACTTTTCCTTGTTAGCTATATTAGCATATATACATGGGCATAGGCCTCTACAACCTTTCATCACAGTCAGTAAAACTTAGAACAACATGCTTCATCTTTTAACAAAAAAATACACTCTCTTCTATAGTCTACGTGCACGTCACTTAAGGGTGACATTTCTCACAGCAGACAGTATAAACCTATTAGAACACGTTTTCTAATGTGCAGTGTACTTAAAAATAAAACTGTGTACCTATGCTCACAATTTGCACCCTAAACCATATTTAAACCACAATTTATATAAATAAGAATCTATATTATCAATCTACAAAAATACATTTTGCATTCAGTATATTACATCTTAAATACATCTCTTACTGCAGCCTATGTACTTAAATTATCTATGTCTACATCAATATACAAATGGTTGTTAATGTCTCTAAATGAGTATAAGCCTCACTTTATATTTGTATTATTTTCCATCTCCTTAACAGTATACATCAGACGGTATACATACCTGAACATAGCAAGTGTAGTTTTAACACAATAAAAATTAACAACACTTTTTTTTCTCTTCTTAAGACACAGCCACAACCTCTTCAGCCTACATACAGTACATCTGACCCCTTCACCTTCTACAGTGAAAAAAGTTCAAGCTGCTCTCACCCAATCTTTTGTCTTAGCTTTTGAAGTAATATGCTTCACTCATATCGATGTCTAACTCATAGTGAAATAACCTCTATCATCTCTCAATACATGTGACTATCTGCATGACTTCAACATTGCTTTTATACATACCCATTTCTGTATATACAAGCACAAAAAGGTTGTAGAAGTCAATGTAACATTTTACCATTAGCTTATTCATTAGTGTGTTCTACATACTAACTTCAGCATACACAAGAAATCACTTTAATATACTGATAGAAACTGGAAATATCGTTATCCAAGGTCAGCTGAATACCATTCTTATACAGGGAGTGCAGAATTATTAGGCAAATGAGTATTTTGACCACATCATCTTCTTTATGCATGTTGTCTTACTCCAAGCTCGAAAGCCTACTACCAATTAAGCATATTAGGTGATGTGCATCTCTGTAATGAGAAGGGGTGTGGTCTAATGACATCAACACCCTATAACAGGTGTGCATAATTATTAGGCAACTTCCTTTCCTTTGGCAAAATGGGTCAAAAGAAGGACTTGACAGGCTCAGAAAAGTAAAAAATAGTGAGATATCTTGCAGAGGGATGCAGCACTTTTAGATTTTTCTAAGGTTTTATGGACTGATGAAATGAGAGTGAGTCTTGATGGGCCAGATGGATGGGCCCGTGGCTGGATTGGTAAAGGGCAGAGAGCTCCAGTCCAACTCAGACGCCAGCAAGGTGGAGGTGGAGTACTGGTTTGGGCTGGTATCATCAAAGATGAGCATGTGGGGCCTTTTCGGGTTGAGGATGGAGTCAAGCTCAACTCCCAGTCCTACTGCCAGTTCCTGGAAGACACCTTCTTCAAGCAGTGGTACAGGAAGAAGTCTGCATCCTTCAAGAAAAACATGATTTTCATGCAGGACAATGCTCCATCACACGCGTCCAAGTACTCCACAGCGTGGCTGGTGAGAAAGGGTATAAAAGAAGGAAATCTAATGACATGGCCTCCTTGTTCACCTGATCTGAACCCCATTGAGAACCTGTGGTCCATCATCAAATGTGAGATTTACAAGGAGGGAAAACAGTACACCTCTCTGAACAGTGTCTGGGAGGCTGTGGTTGCTACTGCACGCAATGTTGATGGTGAACAGATCAAAACACTGACAGAATCCATGGATGGCAGGCTTTTGAGTGTCCTTGCAAAGAAAGGTGGCTATATTGGTCACTGATTTGTTTTTGTTTTGTTTTTGAATGTCAGAAATGTATATTTGTGAATGTTGAGATGTTATATTGGTTTCACTGGTAATGATAAATAATTGAAATGGGTATATGTTTTTTTTTGTTAAGTTGCCTAATAATTATGCACAGTGATAGTCACCTGCACACACAGATATCCCCCTAACATAGCTAAAACTAAAAACAAACTAAAAACTACTTCCACAAATATTCAGTTTTGATATTAATTAGTTTTTTGGGTTCATTGAGAACATGGTTGTTGTTCAATAATAAAATTAATCCTCAAAAATACAACTTGCCTAATAATTCTGCACTCCCTGTATAATGTGTTTCTTGTATAATTCCTTTACATAAATCACAAACCTTGTATTTATATCTTTTATAGCATGTTATGAACACACTGCGTACTTTTTTAAACCTAATATTTATTTCTTCACATAATAACACTTTGTAAAATAAAGTACATTTCACCAAACACATCTGATGATTCTCTTTCAGTATCAGTTAGAATGTCTTCACACTGAACAAACCTCATTAAACCAACCACAAAAATGGAAGGCCACTCTCATAGCAGGCAACCAATAATGACAACCTCTTCAACTCTCCTTTTAAGGGTACTGAGTCAATAAACCAATTACAATCTCCCTTTCATGTTATTACAATTTTCTACAACTTCTTACTGGTTTGTATCTATTACTCGTATACATATATATTTCTATTTATCTACTTTTTTTTTCAAATATCCCTCGGATCTGTGAATGGATTTGCAGATCTCATAAGAGGAAAAAACACCTTTTTGGATGCGAGGGTGGGTGTGACAGTGAGCGTGAGACTGTCTGTGTAGGTGTGGGAGTGCTTGTAGCAGTGTCTACCTGGATGTCAGACTGAGAGTGAGAGTAGCTGTCTAGGTGTGAGGGTGTATGTCAGAGTGTGTCTCTGGGTTTGGCACTACATGTGAGAGTCTCTATGTTAGCGTGAGACTGAGCGTAACAGTCTCTGTCTGAGTGTGAGAGGGAGTGTGACAGTGTCTGCCTTGATGTGAGGGTAGGTGTGGGATTGTCTCTCTGAGTGTACATGTGACAATGGATGTAACAGCATCTCTATAGGTGTCAGAGTGTCTGCCTAGATGTCCGGATGAATGTGAGAGTAGCTGTCTGGGTATAAATGTGAGTGTCAGAGTTTGTCTCTGTGTTTGACACTACACATGAGAGTCTCTGTATTAGTGTGGGACTGAGCATGAAATTCTCTGTTTGAGTGTGACACTGTCTGCCTGGATGTGAGGCTGGGTGTGAGAGTGTGTCTCTGACTTTTGAGAGTGAGTGTGAGAGTGCTTGTGTATATGTGATGGTGGATGTAACAGCATCTCTGTAGGTGTGAGAGTGGCTGTCAAAGTGGGCCTCATTATGACTTTGGCAGTCTTTTGGCAAGACCGCCACAGTGGTGGCCACCAAAAGACTGTCATGTTTGCGGTAATCTGACCGTCGTATTAGGAGTCATACTGTGTAGACTGCCAAAGAACAGCCAAATTCCCAAAACCTCCAGGAAAATGGAGGACGGAAAAGAGGCAGTCCCACCACCAGCACCACCAGCCGACGATCCACAAATCATGACAGCGGTTCTTTCATGGCAGGAAACCATCGGCTGTGCGAACTGCAGTGGTCTCAATTCACTTCTGTCAGAACACCACACCACATTGGATAGTTTGAATACCCCACACCTGATACACATCCACACACCCAACACACCTACTCAGTGCATAATATAACACACCCCTACACAACCCACAATCCTTTACAATCAAAATGCCACACACAGCCACAGACAACCAACATCCCAGAGACTGGATAGGCACCCA
This sequence comes from Pleurodeles waltl, assembly GCF_031143425.1. Taxonomy (NCBI): domain Eukaryota; kingdom Metazoa; phylum Chordata; class Amphibia; order Caudata; family Salamandridae; genus Pleurodeles; species Pleurodeles waltl. Next base: position 718,173,456 of record NC_090436.1, on the reverse strand, counting down.
TTTGTACTTCACAATGCACACATCACACGCCTGTACAACATACAAAATGCACATATTAGCACCACACACAATCCACAACACCCGTCACCCACTCACATCACAGCACTTACAGCTCACCATTTACCTAACTCTGCACCCTTTCATTTTTAACACAACAGCACCAGCTACACAACTACTATCATGTCCCCACAAAAACACCCACGTTTCACTGATGAAGAGTTTAGGGTCATGGTGGATGAAATTGCCAGGGTAGAGACACACCTGTTCAGAACACAGGTACAACAAACATCTATTGCCAGGAAAATCAAGCTGTGGAAAGGATAGTGGACAGGGTCAATTCTGTAGACAATTATCCACGCACAAGGAAGGACATCAGGAAGAGGTGGAACGACCTCAGGGGGAAGGTCTGTTTCATTGCATCCAGGCACCAGCTCGCAGTGCAGAATAATGGTGGTGGGCCCCCACCTCCATCCCCTACTTTCACCTCTTGGGAGGAGAAGGTCTTGGACACACTGCACCCTGAGGGCCTGAATTGAATACCAGGGGGAGTGGAGTCTGGTAAGTACCAACAACATTCATGTCACACAATTGTCTTGTTCTACATGCTCCCTCACCACCTATATCCACTCTAAATTATGTTCCACCCACTACAACTCTCACCTAATCACCTAATACTCCTCCCTGACATGCCATGTGTCCACTAAACACATCTGGCCTCACAATCCTTGGAAATGGTATGATTAGCACCGGCTAATCATAGTGTTACAACTCCCAGAATGCTAAATCCTAACATTGCCAACACCAGTACGCTGCACCAAATATTACTTGTCATGCATGTCAAAGCAATATCCGATCCAACCCATCTTGATTGTGCTAGTGTGGAACAGTACATGGCAACAACAGCAATGCAATGGCTCACTCACACTAACATCCCAATCAAAATACATCTTTAGCTGAGTGCCCATATATAATGGACACAGATCAAAGATCCCAAGCTAGAAACATACTAACCTGTGTTGGAAAGTCAGATTGCTGAGTGGCTGCACATGCAGTACATCCAGATACAGGACAATGACCATTGTAAACTCATATACTATGTTACTACAAGGACACCAATGTGCATTCCACAGCTCTCATTTGTGCCAGCTATCATGCCAGACAGTTCACTAGGTAACAGAGGTGAACAGCCATGTCAATTATCTGACAATACCAGATACCATCAGCTGAACAATCACTACCAACATGGTTTATCAGCATAAAACATGGTGTATGGAACTGAAGTTACAGAGTTTCATGTTGTATCCAAGTTACATAGTGCATCAGCTGTTAATTTAATTGTTGGGGATCATGCCAAGGCACTGTCTGCAACTCACACAACTGGTACAATAAGTTCATTGTAACCTGAACTCTGTGTTCCAATCCCTCCACAGGTAACCTTGCCATTGTGAGCATGAGAGGATACCAGAGACTGCCACTGCACCTCTAAATGAAGGCATCAGTGAGGACAACACCCCTGGATGGCTGGATAGTGACAAAACACCTGGCCCATCTGGGATACCTGGTCAGTCAAGAATTGTCTGCCTCACCCTGCCCATAGCAACTCCATCCAGCCCTGTAGCATCTATATCACAGGTAACCATTCACCCCCTTACCTGTGTCCCAAGGACTGTGTCATCCATTTTGTGCCCCACAATACATATACCGGAGTCTCACCTTGCCACCCCAGACAATGATGGAGCTGCCACCACTGGGAGTGGGCACACTGTGGCAAGGGCACAGGCATGTGGCGGCAGGGTGTGTGAGAGGGATGCTCTGGGCCAGAGGATAGATTCTCAAAGGGACACTACTGACCCTGATACCATTTCCTAAGTCTTGGGAGCCTACCAAATTTTCCAAGGCATGAGGGGCCAAGTTATCACCATGTTGGGGGAAATCCAAAAGCTGCAGAGGGACAACCACCAGCAAGTCATGCAGCAGTGGCAGGCACAAAATGGGCACTTGGCTTCCATTGCAGGGTCGCTGAGAGACTTGAATAATACACTGAGCAGGTCTTGTACCCATAATCTGGCCCCTTCCACTAGCAATACAACATCAGGCCCTTCTACATCTGCGATTGCTAGTAGAATGGAGGTCCTGCTAGGGGAAGGACACGCCTCAGACATCCCACCCTCTGTAGTTGAAGAACTCCCCCACAAACTTGGGCATCTACCCAGACATCCCGCAGGACCAGATGCCAAGACCAAGCCCACTGCCAGGAAGTAAACCTCTCCTGCACTGTTCCCCTTGTGTGCCATAGATACACCCTGTTGACTGTTCTGTAACCAATCTTCATTTTCCTATGGTGCAAGGACACTGGACCTCTGTTCCCAAATGGTGCTGCAGGTACCCTGATGATGTTATCTACCATGACTAAACCTATCACCCTTTTTTGTGTCAGTTTGACGTTCATAGTTACAAATGTGTTTTGTTTCTCCACAATAAATCACACTTAAACACAGGTCCTGTGTATGCCTCATTTATCAGCTATATTCATTAGTTATGCATGCCAACTCTAGTCTGATCATGTCCCACTGTATTGTACACCCATTGTTATGGACCCCATATGTGGACTCCATCAGCAGGAGACTCATTACAATAGGAATGTAACTGTATATATACCAAATAGGTTGTACACTACAAATACACATGATCAGTGAAATATATGCTAACAGCATAAAGAGCATGACTGAGAGTAGCACCAGGATGTCTGCTCAGGTGTAACACAATGCTAAACAACACGATACAGAAGATAGGGACATGTCACTCTACCAACAAGGCAGGAGCCACACAGATTGGTACTTTGTTTCACCAGGTACAGCCTTATCACATATCCATACCATTGCTTCCAAATATACATATCCCTTGGTACGGACACAGATCAGTACTGATCAACCGTGCCTGGAAACTTTTACTTACATTGGCCACATATCTTTAGGCTTGTAATTCACTTATGTCAGTCCACAGTGACATGCACATCGGTCTGCAAAGTAGGAATACACGTACAACTAGATTCAAGGTAGAATATATAAACCTGTTACCATTGTGCAGGGAGAGGCTATGGTCCCACATTTCCACATGAGCCAGACACATATTCAGACACAAATGACAGCATTAGACAACCTCATGTACCCTATAGGGGACCTTCATCGGAAAACACTTTACTACCCCAGTGTCCTGACAGTCTAAAAATGTCAGTAACACTCCACATAATCAACACTCATAGTATCTAGTATAAACCATGTTCACTTCTATGTCTTTCTGTAATTCCCATCTGTTTCTGACACTGGCTGTCATTTGCCAAGGTTGATCAGTCAAACAGGATCTTGTGTTTGTAAGAAAAGATGGATGGTACATAGCAGTATACACTCCTCAGTTCAGTTCACCTGTTCATTGTCACTGGCTGGAACCAAGGCTACATGGGTGCAATCTGTGATTCCAACCACATGTGGAGTGTGTCTCGTAACATAAAACTCCACCTTTACATAGGCCAAATCCACACATTGGGGAACCCTGATGTAGCTGCCCACGTGTTTCAACAATGCACACAGAACATCCCTCAATACCAGACTGAACATGGGCTGAGACATTCCTAGGGTTAGGGCCACTGTATTCTGAAAGGACCCAGTGGCCAGGAAATGTAGCACTGAGAAGACTTGAACGATGGGAGTTACGCTATAGGTATTGTGAATGGCAGGCATCAGATCTGGCTCCAATTGATCACAGAGATCCATGATAGTATGACGATTCAGCCGATAGGTCCGGATACAATGTTTCTCCTCCATGGTGTGCAGGTCTACTAGTGGACAGTACGCTGGAGGTTGTCATCCTCTCCTCATGGCAGGAAAACTATGTGAAGAAATTAAAATATAGTATGTGGAATGCAGACCTCTTGTAAAGTCACTAACACAACAAAGACATAGCTGCTGTCAAGTTTGGTTACAAACTCAGATAACTACATTACAGCACATAGATATTAACCCGATGACACCCTCATTGGGGCACATTCCCCCACTTAACTATTGAACTATACATACAGATTAATCAGTTACTGTACATGGTTGTCACTCCAACTGATATGACATGTCTTACACTGATTGTTGCACATCATCTATATTTTCGAGAAGCCATGTGAACATCTGACTATGTGTACATTTCTAAGCCCATATGTCCTCCTATAACACAGTATTTACTGTACAAATGCACATATTGACAACTTATCATAAAGACAGTACTTACAGTTGTACTGCATGATATGGGGTACAGTGAATGATGCAGATGATAAAACTATTTCATACATGTAATGTGCTTCAAATGGCAGCCACCTGAGCTACTGTAGTGGACACATGGAAGTGACCTAAGTCCGCCGGCTGAAGTCATCATGGCAGTAGGCGGTCACAACCATGGTGGAAGTTGCCATTGAAAGACATTGCTGCCTTTGACGGACTTGGGCCAATGGCGAGGTCAGACAGTGGTGACGGTCCTGTATGTGGCGGACGTGACTGCCATCTTCTGCAGTATTGCTCACTTGACTCCTGACTCTGGGAGCTAGCATGCCATGTCCTGCAGGTGATAGGGCACCAGCTCATCACCTGCAGGGAGAAGCTCATGAAGGAGGTCCTACCCCTGTATGAACAGCTGTATGGTGCACCAGAGGAGCAGGCGAGTCCAATGCAATATGTATGTGTGATGGGTGTGGTGAATAATGGTGTTACTTCATTTTTACGTAGTGAAGGTGTTGATGCATGCAGATGATAATCTGTAAATGAGTGTGAGTTGAGGGGATGGGAATGTTTGCCTAGTTGCTGCCACTGATGTATACTGTCCAGTACTAGTGGTATGGTGCATGTGGACATTACTTTTTCCTTATGTTTGTGTCATCCATGCATGTCAACGTCCATCAGAAGAAGGGAATTTGGCATGCCATTGGCAAGCAAGTGCGGACGCTGGGGGTCCACGGCCAGCAGAACCTGCTGTAGGAAGCTGTGGGAGGATCTGAGGTGGTGGGCCCGGAAGACGGTGGAAGCCCAGCTGGGGATGTGTCTGGAGCCTGTCGTACCTTGACCCCCCCTAATGGCCCACATTTTGGCAGTGGCTTACCCTGAGGTAGATGGGTGTTTGAGGGCAGCACAGCAGCCACAAGTGGGTAAGTACTGACATATCCCATGTAATTGCCTCTGATAGCTTAGTGTATGATGTCTGAGTATTGCAGCTGTGACAATGTAGTACATGCTACAGGTATGGTGGCTACTAGGAAGACATGGTTCTACTGTTGCCAACATACAAACACAGATGTTCCCATTGTATTGTGCAAGGGAGCATGTTAGTCAGATTTGTCTACCAAATAGTATGACTGTATGTGGAGATGCACATGTGACTGAGTCATATGTGTGACTCTTCTCAGCCATACATATCTGTAACCTGCTCTGTCATCCTTCCCACCTAGCGCTCCCAAGTTCATTTACCCAAATGGTGAGTTGTATAGCTCTTTGGTGTCTGTCCACTCCTATTGCACTGGATCCGCTACATGTGCAACATTGGGTCTGACAGATGAGTATCAGGGCCAAGTAATCCTGTGTTCTGAAATAGTTGGACACTTCAAGTAAGACTGTCATCTAAATCAGTCTTTTAGTATAGCTAACTTACAACACTCCCCATGAGGTCTGAGGTGTCCCCATTGTCATGTCAGATTCATACATTGGTAAATGTATAGTTTAATAAGGGTGGACATCCTACAATGGGGAACTTATGGTGACAATACGACATTGACATTTCAGGGTATGACATTGACATGTGTACAAATACCTTTTATTCTAATTAATTTGGTGTAGAGAAGGTAAGTGGCTAGGCTGCTGAACCCTTAGCCTATGTGTATTGCCTATGCTACATAGGCCAATCCCATACCTATATGAGTGCAACATATGGTATTTGCTGCCTACATTATGTCTCAATTGATACTTTGTGCTGATTTGATATTGTAGCCTGTTGTTTCCTAGATATATTTTTGCAAATCTGAAGCCGTTTGGACAGTTTTGCTTATGACTATGCTCATTTCTGCCTGATGTAATAGTGTAGCAGGTGTTCTATTTTACATACACCTGTTGGTGTTGTGTGATATGTTGTCATTTGATTAGGTTTACTCCTGGTGTATGTGTCATTAATGGGTACAAAAGTAATCAGTTGCAAAGGTATTTGTTCTGGAATTAGGTAGTGTGAATCACATGTCTGGACAGTTGTTAGTGATGTAGGTGTTCATATGTTGTCATATAGAGGTTTCTATTTAGCATGTATGGTCGAATGGTATGAACCCTTCATGAGCATTGTTTGGTGTCCACTTTTTTTGCTGGTGTAACTATGCTCTCTGTGGTTGTCTGTGGATGTGTTCTGTGTGCTAGGTAGGCCTCTATTGCAACACATAGGACTGTTGCCTAGATGACAATATCTCATATTAGTGGCTGCAGAAACTCCTAATGAATCTTTTCCTTGGATTTATATAGATGTTTCAATGACATGCTATGTCATTTTGTGATGCACCCTTTACGGGAATGCCACATGTAGTGTGTTCATCTGAGGTTTTTGCCATTGTGTAAGCTGTGTACAGAATGATCAGATAGGAGCGTGATTGGAAAGCAACATGCTGTGTCATATGTGAAGTGAGATGAGTTTACTTTCAAAGAACATGAGTTGAGTTTTGGTGATGGACTGTGCAGGTGTTGAGTAAGAGTAAGCGTGATATTGTGTTATCAGTCAACTGCATTTCCCTAGACTGATTGGATGATGGACAGTGATGATCTGTATTGGGGATAGATTTTTGATGCAGCCAATCCATCTTGAGCATGATACTTTTGAGTTACAGCTGATTTGATGGGATGGTAATGTAGTGTAGCCATATTTTACTGTAGCCTTTGCACGTTTGCCTAAAGTATTAGGCCTCTGTGCACTTTGTCCTAGATGCATTTTATTTAGCCTCGCACTGTTATTTTACAATAACCAGTTTCACAATCTTGTTTTATTTTCTTCTATCACATTGTTTAGCTTACTTCAGCACTGAAGTTCTCAAACAATACATTCCTGCTCGCTCTGTGCTTCAGTCAAGGATACAGTCTGGTACATTGCCGATAGACGTGGTAGAAGTTTAGTCTCTAGGGTTCGTAGAAAGTACACATTCTTACGTAGGGACGTTTCTTAGAACATTGGTGTGTTAATTATAAAAACACTTCCTAGTCCTGATACACGTAAGAGGGAGATTCCGACCAGGAACCCACAACTAGACGCTGACTGCCATGTTGCAGATGCTGATCCCGATCACAGGCCTTTGCTCAGGTATGAGGGTCAATGTCCTCCCAGGGGAACATGAAAGGCAGGCTTAGAGCTTAACATGCTGTGCTCAAAATCAAACTTAGGAGGGAGAACGTAATCTAGTTGCATTATGATAGCGTTATTTTTATGTTTCACTCTCCTCATTACTATTTCCATTCTACTGTGTTGTATGGTTCTGGTTATTGCGGCTCACGCCTTGTTATCTAAAATGCAGTTGTTTTATTAAACCAATCTATAAAACTCAAACTGCCTTTGTCATTTCTATATGAGACCACACTGTGTATGAGAGAACTGGTTGGGATCTGAGTGACCACGACTTCCCTGGGAAGCACTAAGATGTCATGCGCTCGGCTGACCAATTGTCTCTTCCCTTAGGGAGAGATGAGGCACTGCTAGTTAGCCAGAGCTCAACCCGGATTTGGGGTGACAAGGGTCCTCCACCGTGGGTTAGACTTAGTCCCCCACACTGCGAATGATCCTGCCGCCCAAAGATCAAGTAGTCTCATTAGGATTATGAGAGCCTACGCGACATGGCGGCGCCAACGTTTGGTCTGGCTCTAATTTTCGGGTCCACCAGTCTCTCTCGGTCTCATATATGATAATGATCCCTCGGTTCCTTTAACGGAGACGTCCGTGGCACAGAGGACTTCCACCACCGTGATATAGGTAACCCTGAATAGAGTGAATGGTTGTTTAAGCTTGAACCTTAAAAGGAAAGACCCCGTATTGGTGTGCCCTCTCTGAACCAGTACTGTTTTTCCAATGGCGAATCCCCAAGTAATACAAATAGCTCTTAATATGAGACAGCCGCTCACGGCACATTTGCTTGCACATGGTCTTACGATCCAGGGTGGTCCGGTCACGTTTGTGGTGGCCGCCAATGCAGCCTATAGAACAGAACTTTTTTACTCTTGGGTCACATTCCCAGCAGTTGATGGGAATACAAATGCATTTCATACATATATGGTTGCGAACGTGCCTGGCCAGTACAGGGCGTACGCATACCTAGAGATACCTCTATCTTATCAAGAACATAATAATTGGCTTGATGGTGCCCTACCCCATACTATATTGCCAGTAAGGTTAGGTCAACTGAGTAATGATGGTCTGACCTGGCCTTTATTGGCCACATATACACCACATCCTGCGGTTTCAAATATGCCGGTGGCAGAAGTTCGTTGTTTATATACAGACTTAACGGCTACATATAGACACTTAGTACAATTTGTGATGCAGACACTAAATACAAACCCAGAGCGTGCTGCTCCAGCACAACAACATGCAGTAGCTCCAGGTATAAACCCGGCGACTGTACACTCTATTATGGGTAAAGTTCCAGCAAAGCGGGAGGAGACTCCATTTTGGCTGGCACAGAAAATTAATACGCTGGAGGCGGTATTTCCTCAGGACAAACATATAATATTAACTATGTGTTTACCATTTGGCATGGTTCCCACAGTGGAACATTGTAATACATGGGGCACGGTGTTTGCCGTGCTCCACACAACGCCACACGGCACACCGACATTAGCGAACCTACCGGAAGTGCTTAACCAGATTCAGGATGAATATGGGGCTGCCCCAGCCCTAGATTTAGGAATGCAACTGATGGGCAACTTTGCCACGGTTTCTTCAATAATACTAAGTAATCTTAAAGGGGAGGCAGTTGCACTTGCGGTGCGTATGCGTCTTCGTGACGTCCCACAACTAGATCAGGAGCGGGAACTGCCTAAAATAATAGCAGAAACATATTCCAGTATTGGTCGAGATAGCCTACGGGCTAGACTGCAAAAAACACAGTTTCAGGGAAAAGTTAGTAAAGACAATGCTAAACAACAACCTGAGGGTAATAAGAAGTGCTGGGAGAAAAAACAACAGACACCTAAAAAAGAAAGGGGAGAATCTCCGCATACGGAGACCCCGCAGACTAGGTATAATCTCAGAAATAGGGATAATTTGAAAACGCCTGATAGATATCAATACACTGATACACGCCAATCTCGTTCCTTTCAGGACTCATCGGAAAAGAGAAATGAGAGAGGTGGGTGGTCAGAGCGGAGAACAGAGTACGTGAAACCGAGACAGGAATCACAACGCTCTTCGGAGGTTTCTGTCAAGAAGGAAGAGAAACCGATACAACAAAAACAACAGTTTAAAAAGAAAAAAGTGGCGGCAGTCTCAGTTAGACATGCCACTCAGGAAGAGAGTTCTCTTGAAGAACAAGACTTGGGCACTAGCACTGCTAGACAGCGCGGCAGAGGTCACAATAGTTCGCCGAAATCTTCTGGAGCATCTGGAGGCGAAAGCAACTGATGACTTCATACAAGTTGAAACAGCAGATATGAGTGTCTCTGAACCCGATAGGGTGTATACAGTGACTTTACAATTGGAAGGACACATTGAACGCACTATAAACGCGATCTTTTGGGATCGTGTAGTCAAGATATATGACATTTTGCTGGCTGAGCAGGATTGGCCGCCTGACTTTGTTCGCACTTGCCCAGTGGGAGAGGAGGTTATTAAACCTTCATTCTCATCACTTGTTCCAGGGGAACTCGCTGAGTCCTATTGCATCAAATGGGCTCAAGCACAACCACCTGCCTTATATAGAAATCCCGTAGGGTGGGATAGGGATTCTCCATATCATGTAATTCCGATTAAAGGTGAACTTCAGCCACATCCGCAGTATCCTATAAAACATGAAGCAAGGGCACCGGTGAGGGAAATACTTACACAACTAGAATACCAGGGAGTAATTGAACCCAGTGTCTCACCGATGAATAATCCCTTGTTCCTTGTAGCTAAACCAGACCATTCATATAGAATAGTCTTAGACTACATACATTTGAACGGACATACACGTACATTTGCTATACAAAATTCACATAGCGCCGCACTGATGAATAACATTGTGCGGAAAAAATACAAAACGACTTTAGACATCTCGAATGGTTTCTTCTGCCAGAATATAGCACCCGAAAGCAGGGATTTGACAAGCTTTAGCGCGTTAGGCTCCCAGAAAAATTCTGTTGTTTACCTCAGGGGTATAAGAATAGCCCGGGACTGTTTGTGGCTCGTGTGACTGCAATTTTACACGAGTTGGACCCTGAAGCATTGTCATATGTAGATGATATATATCTCATGGATGACGAGTTACTACAACATTTAAGACGGGTAGCCCGCATTGTTGTAGAGTTTGCCAAAATTGGCTACAAATTTAACTTCAAAAAATCCAAAATTGCCTTCCTCAGCGTCATATTCCTGGGATATGAGCTGTCGAATGAAGGTAAGAGCCTAGCGCCACAATTTTTAGAATAATGTGCACAATTGCAACCACCTAATACGATTAAGAAACTCCAATCATTGATGGGCTTTCTAAATTTTGGCAGAACATACATTCCTGATTATGCTACACGCATAAAACCTTTATACAAATTAATCTGTCCTGATTTTTCAAGCAAATTTTGGACAATTGAACATACACATACTCTTCGGGAGTTACAGACAGACCTAATTGCTGCAAAACATTTACATACACGGGACAATAAGACGCATTTGGTCATCAGGGTGATAGCTGGGGTCATTGGGTTTACGTATGTCACATTTAATGAAGGTGAGACAGTCCCGATTGGATACAAGTCCCACTTGTATTCGGCTGCTGAACAACGATTCGCACCGACAGAGAAAATTCTCACTGCAGTACAGATGGCTGTTATTAAGGAACGACCTCTTGCCCAGGGTAAATGCATTATAGGTGTTTCCCCTATTCCGGCCCTGGAGGCTGTTACAAAAGCGAGCGTTCCTAACGCAAAAGCACTACACCTGCGATGGATACAATTGGCTACGTCTTTAACAGCCTCTGATGTAGATTAAATTTTTGACCCAAAATTACAAACTCAGGAATTTATGCAATATGAAGTAGAATATCCAGTTCCCGCTGACATGTTGCCTATTGATCAATATTAAGTAGTCATGTACAGTGATGGCTCTGCGCAACCGGCGGTGGGGACAAAACACCAATATTCTGCTGCATGTGCTGTAGTGAGTGGCCATATGGAGGGGGAAGAGTTCAGCCCCCAACATACTTATACACAAACATTAGGGGATTGTACAGCACAATTGGCTGAGCTGAAAGCTCTACTAATGGCATTGGAACATACAAATCTGACACAGTTCATACTGTTTGTTTGTGATTCGTATTATTGTGTCCAGTCTTTTAATGAATACCTACGTTACTGACGCTTGAATGGGTTCAGAGATTCAAAGGGTAACACCATAAAACACAGACTGCTGTGGGGGAAGGTAGCAGACCTGAAGGAGATGCTACCTAAAGTCCATGTTGTCCATACTCTTGGACACCAGCGCGTTGGAATATATGTTGCTGGGAATACTTTGGCTGATGAAGCCGCCAAGTCGGCAGTGGCAGTTGCCACTGTGGCCGCAGTGACTCGTTCGAGTTCCAAACCAGACACAGAGATTCTGGACGCCATGAAAGCTACGGTTGATGGCACGCCTTTTCCTAAAGGATTTCCTAATAAATATCAGTACTTCATGGGAAGTATGCTCTATGCTGAGGTTAAAATACCTAGTGTAGGCATACTCGAGATCCCCAATAAAGTTGTAAGACCACAATTGATTAATGCAGCGCATGAGGGAGTGGCATCTGCACATGCTGGCGTGGCCGCCACAATTTCACTATTACAGGCCCATTACTGGTATCCTGGTCTTCATAAAGAGACTAAGCGGTATGTCCTTTGTTGTGACATCTGTCAACAGATTAAAGTTTCAACAGCTAAGCGCCCGCCGCAGACACCCCTCTTAATATCTAACAGACCATTACAATGTGTGTATTTGGATCATAGCGTTCCACTCACACCGGATAGTGCATACAAATATAAACTAGTCGCTGTGGATTCTTGCTCAGATTTGTGTAGGTGTGGCCACAGCGCTCGGCTGACTCTCGAACTGTTATTAAAGATTTGCGTATCTTTGTCAGTACATATGCAGTTGCGGCATTCCATTCGGACCGGGGCCCTGTTTTTGCCTCAAGGGCATTCAGGGACACCATGGCTTCGTTGGGGGTCCAGCTCCAGTTCTCGTCTCCATTTCATCCGGAGGGAAATACTGTTGTGGAGCGATTAAATCACGATTTAAAGCAATCCTTCACAGCCAGAGTATTAGGTACGGGTCGTAGTTGGCTAACCCACCTGTATGGAGTTCAGAGAGCACTGAATAACCTGCCTAGAAAGTCCCTGGGGGGTCGTACTTCATATGAGTGCCTGTTCGGAACACAAATATTTGTTCCGGATCTTGCTGGTCCTGGTGTGGAGGTGGCGGAAACACCCTTTGACATAAATGATCGTGTCACTCTTTTGCAGGAATTACAACAGTTCCGTGATGATAACTCTTCTAAAAGTGCTGCCTCCACAGGAATTAAGAATGTGCCAGTAACACCTACTGGTTGGATTCCCAGAGTCGGGGATCGTGTGCGTGAAAAGGTTGCAGTGAAAAAAGAATTTGTCCCTTCTTATCGAGCACCTGTCTCTGTGTTGTGAATTCACGGAACGAGAACTGTTGTTTTACCACCGTTGCCGGGGGCCAAAGAAAATTGCTTTGTTTCTATTGATAATGTCAAGTTACAACATGTGGCCGATTCTGCACAGCAGACCAAGAGGAACGTTCCCGAATCCCTCTCACTACTGGAGAAGATGTTCTGCTGCAAGTTATCTATACCAGCACTGTTGCCTCTCCGAGCTTGGGGAGGCTGGACGATGATCTCGCTTTAGTTCCACTGACAACAAATAACTTAGAAACATTTGATCGAGTCACCATGACTACTGATGTGGCGGGTGGTGCTATCTACAGTGTGCCACCGTGAGAAACACCAACTCCTCCATTGAATGCGACAACACCTTTTGCACAAACTGCCTCTGGGTACTTTGCCAACAACAACGATGGTCTATCGGACTCGTTTGCCTCCTCTACTACTGACCCAGGTCCACGTAAGCTGATGTCTTGGCTTAAAGATACGTATTTTGTTTTCCCTTGGAAGTATCTGTGGCTCTTATTGACTATGTCAGCATTCTTTCTTTGGATAGGGTTTGTTATTACCTTTTTTCTGTTGATACATGGTCATTTTCTTCCTGAGAGATCAGCGGTTGAACAGGTGGAGGAGGTGTTGAAGCCACATTTTTCATCACATAAGGTTCGAAGGGACTTGTCCTTTGTGAACATTTCTGCGGTGCCAATTCCTGATGGGATTGTGTGGGATAAAGTAATGTTTGATATATCCGGTCCCACTGAGATAATTCAAATACCATATGTCCTAAAGTTATCTATGAATGATATTGTTATACCAGGCATTGTATCTGATGATTGGGATGTGAAGACAGTTGATTCTATGATGACTGAATTACAATACTATACTGTCTATGAAAATGAAGATGTTTACCAGTTTAAAGAGAATTATGGTGACATGTTTTGTTATAATTATTATGGGCACCATTTTATACATAAAGCAAGTAGTCCAAAAACAATATTTGACTATACGCAATGGGAGCATTGCCCAACTCCCCCGCAAGGGAGTTCCAAAACTTATTATGACAAATTTCCGTATTTTTCTGGGCATAATCAAATGAATGCTAAGTCGTGTTATTTTAAGTTAACTCCGTCTAAAGGTAAGCAAATGTTGTTGACTAATACGAAATTCATACATTCAGATTCTTTTGTTTCCCGACTGTCGATTGAAGGTTATGAATATTGGTCAAATAATGTTGATTTGAAAAGTGTTTGGGGAACAAAACATTGGCAGACAAAGGGTAGAGAAACATTGTTTAGAGCATGTCTCATTCCCGTCCAAATGATTTTCTTGAATGAAACAGTACAACAGACTAGCTGTTTGGGCTTAGCAACAATTAGAGAATTGAATGTGCCTAGTATACCAGTCCCGGCAAAAATTTATAACTGGCAGAAATACATAAATGCCACTTTTGGTAAACTTACAGGCTGGGTCCAGAATGGTACATTTCACACTTCATTGACACGTCCGGGCGGGTGGTTGTTGTGGCCTATAGACACCAATGGATGTCATCAACGTTTTGTCACCTCCTTGGGGAGTTTCAGGGCGAATCGGGCAGACCCTTGCTGTATATTACCAGAACATGCTGAAATTATTACTACATATAGTGTGGGGAAATTGTGCCAACAGTGGTTCACATCATCCTCACTAGATGCAGTTAAGACACATCTCACACTCCTGTCTAATAACACTGACTTACAAGACTTTTTGTCAGGCCGGAAGACACCACGTAGGAAGCGTTTCTTGTACAAAGTGTACAATGAAATATGGAAACTTTCCCAGCAGGAGGCTGCAGCACGATTAAGGCAGATAGATCAGGAAAATTTGAAAAAAACATTAGCTGTTGTGGATAATGGAATTCACAACTTGTCCGACCAAATATATACGATTAACAACATTGTTTCTTCTGCTATAGACATTATACGATCTGATATGTCTTCTTTATATCATGGACAAAGTCAGACCAGGTCCATTATGCAGTTGGGTTGGACGCTTCAGACATTGAAGGCGGGTCGCGTTCCGTGGCAGCACATCAGTGCCAGGGAGATATTTTTTTCCTTTAATTTAACGCGACAACAACAACTAATGGCTAAGAAGGAGGTGACATGTCATGCTCAACATTGAAAAATTAGAAAGATTGCCTTTTACTGTTTCCGAAATACCGTCTGCAGAGTGGTTGATGCACGGGGTTATTAATCTGCCTATTTCTGCGTTACAATTCACATCTTGTTTGAAACATGTTCCGGTCGGCAGATATGAAAACCTGGGAGATAGTTTTATCCATGAGGTGTGGGAGCTTCCCTTCTTGTACAAGTGCCTCAATGGCATGAAAGAAGTCTTTCTTAGCGGTAGTGAATGTGAGACTTCAGTCAGCCATTCGATGATTTGTAAGCAGCTGTCCTTGCATGGGGCATGTAATGCCTCGGTTGCGAATTTGGCTTGCTATCTGAAGGGAGTTCCAGTCCCCTTGATTAAACACACATTCCAGGTGCTTTCAAACAGCAGCTACATCCTCCTCAATAGTGAAGACTGTTGTGGTATGCGAGCCGGAATAGTTTACGTTGTTTCGGTCTCTAAGGTCGTTACTTGCTGCGGGAATGTGTTGTTTCCCCCCACTAAATTAAGGGAGGTAGCAAATATTTGGCCTCATATTGCTACTTTACAAGGTGAATTTTGACAAGTTAAGTAGACTAAAGGCTTTATTGTTTCAGAAGCATGTGGCCCTTACATCTGCACGCGAGACCTACGCACTTCAGGTGGCAAGGTCGTCAGCAGAAATACAGTCCCTGTTAAATACCAACTTTCCGAGCCACTTTGGTGAACTCGTGGGATGTATATTTAATGAGTCCAGCACAGCTGGATTAGCACATTTTTTCAAAGCCGTTGGTGTTGGTTTCATTCATACCTTCTTTTCCATTCTTGGTTTGATACCTTCGGGTATTCATTCGATTTTCGGAAGCATTTTTGGAGGATTTCCGATAACTTTGGCTTTATTAGCTGGCGTTTTGCTGTTGCTGTTGTTTTTCCGCAATGGCTGTCCGGCCGCAACAAGGACGAATGTGGGCCGTCCCATCAGCGCAGCTGTGTCGTGAACGTATGATGCAGCACTTTGGAGCAACACTCCTGGAACATTTGGGGTGTGACTGGTCTCTGTCATTCCGACCGGTTTTGGATTGTGTGCAGCCCGTGTTTCAGTGCCATTGGTGCTCTTTTGAACATGCACTAGTCATCTGTCTCTCACAGCAATGCCCCCAGTGGTTGATGCTGCTCTGTTGATGTTCCCGATGAGGGCTCATTCCCAGACATGCGCGCTGCGGCTGCGTTTGCTTCGTGAGGCTGATTACGAGTTACCCTTCCTGGAGGAAGTTGATATTAACTCGTTCACGGACTGTGTCCGGGATGCCGCCTTGGTTGATTCTGGGGCTTTGGAACACACCTGCTCCTTGATAGTCTTTGGCCTGGATTTTTAGGTTTTGTCATCTGCCGAAGTGGAGAACCTCCTGCTTTCCATGACCACTAATTGACTTGGATCATCTAAATTGACACTCTCACATGAATTTGGCTCTTGCCACATGCTTATTTTTAAATTGAGGACTGTTGTGCCTTGGTGTCCTCATAACTTGTTGAAATTCTATAGAGTTTTAATAATTTTTTAGCTTAGGGCATTTTTAGCTTCGGCTTAAACCACTTTCTACCGACAAGGGGAGGGTGTAGTGTAGCCATATTTTAATGTAGCCTTTGCACGTTTGCTTAAAGTATTAGGCCTCTGTGCACTTTGTCCTAGATGCATTTTATTTAGCCTCGCACTGTTATTTTACAATAACCAGTTTCACGGTCTTGTTTTATTTTCTTCTATCACACTGTTTAGCTTACTTCAGCACTGAAGTTCTCAAACAATACATTCCTGCTCGCTCTGTGCTTCAGTCAAGGATAAAGTCTGGTACATTACCGATAGACGTGGTAGAGGTTTAGTCTCTAGGGTTCGTAGAAATTACACATTCTTACGTAGGGACGTTTCTTAGAACATTGATGTGTTAGTTATAAAAACACTTTCTAGTCCTGATACACGTAAGAGGGAGATTCCGACCAGGATCCCACAACTAGACGCTGACTGCCCTGTTGCAGATGCTGATCCCGATCACAGGCCTTTACTCAGGTATGAGGGTCGATGTCCTCCCAGGGGAACCTGAAAGGCAGGCTTAGAGCTTAACATGTTGTGCTCAAAATCGAATTTATGAGAGAGAACGTAATCTAGTTGCATTATGATAGCGTTATTCTTATGTTTCACTCTCCTCGTTACTATTTCCATTCTACTGTGTTGTATGGTTCTGGTTATTACAGAAGATCCATGTCTTCTTCATCTGAATCCTCCTCCAGTGTACATTCCCTGGTGGTGGCGGACATATCTGGGACCACCCCAGCTCCATCTCTTGTTATCTAAAATGCAGTTGTTTTATTAAACCAATCTATAAAACTCAAACTGCCTTTGTCATTTCTATATGAGACCACACTGTGTATGAGAGAACTGGTTGGGATCTGAGTGACCACGACTTCCCTGGGAAGCACTAAGATGTCATGCGCTCGGCTGCCCAATTGTCTCGTCCCTCAGGGAGAGATGAGACACTGCTAGTTAGCCGGAGCTCAACCCGGATTTGGGGTGACAAGGGTCCTCCGCCGTGGGTTAGACTTAGTCCCCCATACTGCGAACGATCCTGCCGCCCAAAAATCCAGTAGTCTCATTAGGATAATGAGACCCTTTGCGACAGTGAAGTAGTGGTCAGATGGTTGGTTTATGTTGTGGGTGTAACTGTTGTCATATAGGAAAGCTGGAAGTATCTTGCGAAATGATGTAGACTCTGATTGGTTTCTGACTGGGGCTTTATTAGATGTTTTGTAACAGCTGTGCATGTTGTAATGTATGTATATGTGAAGAATTTGATGACTCTCTCTCTCTCTCTCTCTCTCTCTCTCTTTCTGTGCATCAGCATTGGCAGGTGAAGGAATGGGGCACAGCCGAGTGGGGAAGCTGCCAGCCACAGGACCTGGAGTGCTGAGACCACGGACACCGAGGGACCCAGTGGCCTTGAGGGTGAAGGGAGTGCCACAGGGGTGACAAGATCCATGTCTTCTTCATCAGAATCCTCCTCCGGTGTACATTCCCTGGTGGTGGCGGACATATCTGGGACCACCCCAGCTCCATCTCTGTCCACCACCCCTCTTACTACCACCCTGTAGATCCCCACACAGTTGGCCATGCCCACTCACCCAAGAAGGTGGACATCTCCTTTGCCACGGGGACCTCTGCCCCTGCCCTTGTCAGTCCTGCTGCCCTTAGTGTGAAGGTTATTGACCTCCTGAGGCCCATCTATGTGGGTCAGTTGACCAACGTAAATGCCATCCAGGGACTGGAAACTCAAGTCCAACTCAAGTAATGCGTTCCTGGATGGCATTCACAGTTCACTGGCTGGCCTACAGAGATAATTTCATGATCTGACCTCCACAATGACAGCAGTCAGTCACCCTTTGTCTTCCATCCCCTCTCCACCTTCCTCTTCCCAATCCCAAACCCCTCTTCCCCCCGACCCGGCCAAAGCACAGAGACAGACAAGCATGCATGCACATCAACATCCATTGGTAGCTCAATCAAACACTAGCACCACAAGATATACCACCGGCATGCACACAAGCAACAAACACCTGCACACACATCAACAGTCACTACCGTCCCTCAAACCCCCACCACCCTCAGCATCACATACACAACACCTAACACACCTGCATAGACCACACCAACATTCACAGATCCAGCCACTACACCTATCTTACTCACAGATAGCACCACAGCAGACCTGCAGACATCCATCCATATCACCAGACACACAGACATCACAACCACTAAATGCTCCTACATGCAGCACATCCACCATACCTGCAGTCACCACCCCAAAAAACAGTCACCCACCCACCATAGCATCCTCCAGCACTTCCACCCCCCCTCAGTCCCATACACATAAACACTCTCACTCACCCACCCAATAGACAGCCACCACCCACAAGCATATCTACCCCACACACTCACCCACTACAAGGACACAACATGTCAGACAACCACTCCCTCACCCTCCACTCCCAAAACCCCTTTTGACGGCCATCCCCTGTGCCTAAGAAAGTGTTCCTTTCATGTTTTGACCTTTTCCCTACTCCTCTTCCCCCCATGAGACTCCTAAATGCTCCATTTCCCTCATCAGGCCTGTCCCTTTTACCTCCAAGACCTCCTCTATCCCCCTGCAATGTCCCATGCCCCTCCCCCACCAAGAAGAAGTCTACCCCTCCCAAGATAATCCAACCCTCCCCTAAGCCTAAATCGAACCCCCCCCTTACAAGCCCAATCCCAAAAGACCCTCTCCCAAGGCTAAGGCCAAACCTCCCTCTAACCCCCACTAATCCCTGAGGTACCTGCCTGACCCCTTGATGCCCCTACCTGTGGAGGTTACATGGCAGTCAGGAGTCTGTTCTGGGCACCAAGAAGTACATAAAGTGCATGTTGCATGATTCATATATGTACTGTCCTATCACCTTGAACTATTTAATATTTGTACTAATTTATATTACATATTTGGAAAACTAGTTGTTTGTTTTGATGTTACATATTTGTCCTGGATTTCTTTTCGTGGGGCATTTTATAAAATGGCTGACTTTATTTGTGTGTGAGTATTTTTGTGTAAGTGGTGCTTGTGCTTCCTGTTTTGCTGGGCTGCATGTGAGGTTGTATGCAGTGCATTTGTCCCCCAATGATGTTTGTGTGTTGTGTAATGGGCATGTGTATGTTGGGGATATGTTGTTGTCACGGTATTGAGTGATGTTAGTATTGGCATGTGTTTGTTGCATTATTGTGTGCCTTTGTGTGGTTTGTCTGTGTGCGTGTGTGGTGAATGGTGTGTCAGATACATTGTGATGTGTGTTTGCTGGGTATGTTGAATGCTGCGTTGTATGGTTGTGTGATAGTGTGCGCTCGTTCCTTGATTGCAGTACGTTGTGTTGTATGTGTGATTTGTCAATGGGTAGTGTGTATTGTCGGTGCTTGCCGATGCTTTGATGGTTTTGCATATTAAACAGGATGCAGACTTTCAAAGTCTGTAGGAACACAATGTTGACTTTATCTGTCAGGTGAACTCCATAATTTCTATATATATCCATTTCAAACCATTAGTTATTGTGGTACATAGCACACATGTTATGGTCTCTGAGGAACGCAGAAACACTTTTATTAACATGTTTCCTGGATTTGTCTATTTGTGGATTTAATTTTTTGACCACTTCCACTTTTGTCTTTGGAAAATGTTAGACAAAACAAAGGCAGTGTGTGGGAAAAGTACCATTAATTTTCCAAAAGTATCTTTCATTAGGATTTCCAATCCTATCCCAGTAACTATGCCCACGTCATTGCCCCCACAGTGCACAATCATGAGGTGTGGATGTTGGCTATGTTAACATCAGTGTTGTTATCAGATCAACCAATATACACAACCAAACACCTTTATTTACGAAAGATAAATTTTCATGCACAAAGTCAGGTTGCCCCTGAGGACTCTACCTTCATGGACTCTCCATCAACCCCACCATATAGGTACATGGTTAGACAGGCTCTGTGGCCCAGGCCAGAAGGTTAATGACTGACAGATCACAGGTGGTGTAACATTTAGCCAACAGCCAAACACACAAGCTCAGATCAGATCCCACAAATAGGCAGCAGTACTACAATGGTCACATAGGGACACATGCATTCCCAAAATACCATAAAGTCAGATAACACATGTAGTTAGGTACACTCAGCCAATTGGGACATGGCACACACAGCACATGCAGTGACCATGCACCCCTCAGGCCGGACATCCGGACATGTACTCACTGGCCCACATGGTATCCATGCCAGATTGACGCCAACCTGCATTCCTTATCTGGGAATTGTATCTGTGACTCCATGTCAATAGTTCTCATATTTCACCAGGAAAATAATGTTTTTGTGTTTATTGACCTCAAAAAAGATGTATAAAACATTGGTAATTTCGATGTTCTATGAGTGACAGTCATCAGATCCAGGTACTGTAACTGCTGTCCAAGCCGTAATGTTTAATTAAATAAAGTGTTTCCTGTTTTACCAGATGCCTCTTGTTTCTTGTGTTTATAAAGGTAAAACCTAATTCGAGCAACAACAATCCATAATGATTTCAAGCAAAGGCAGCAATTGATGCCACTTCAACCGTCTCCGGCCAACCCAAGTATTATCTACATCAGAGAAACCCAGATCTCTATCAAAACCACTCTTTCTAGCACTCTCTCTGGCCCAAAACACAAAGTGGTGACCCATAATCCAAACTCTGAGTATTCAGGAGGGGAGCTAGAGTACTACACAAGACAAGGCTGCAGTTGAAGGATGCCATTTTCAAATAAAATGCAGTTGAAATGGAGGCTGCTAGTTACAATTTGAAAGAACACATTTGAATGGTTGTTCTAAATATGTAGGTGTATAAAGCTAGGTAGTGATTTTGTGAGAAAAGTAACTATATGTTGGATTCAGTTTTGAGAAATTATAAAAAAGTATTGCTGTTCGGGATATGTTTTTTTATTTCAAATATTCAACCACACCTGCTACATTTGCTTTAGAATTGAGCATGGTGGTCCCAGAAACTATTATGAACTTGTGACCTACTGCTGCAAAAGAATGTTGCAAACTAAGTTACCATTGTATCACAGCTACAGGAGAATAGGAGGAAGGGAATAAAAATTATGAGAGTGTTACTTTATAGTTGCAGTTCTTGTGGAAGAAAAAGGTTAAAGGTCTGATTAGGTGTGTACAACTTTTTGATTTGATCAAACAGGAGTATATGTGACATTGTTTGACAATAAATAGCAAAAATGAATTATTTCTTCCTGTGCAGATTCATTGCGGTGGATCCATGGATCCAGTGAAAACCTCTATCGTTTCGGGCTATCTTTTGAGGAGTGTTGGTAAGCGCTAACTATATCAGCCAGTCAGAAGACATTTAATATAAGTTAAATATGAAAGGGAGATTGTGATTGATTTTCTGATTGAGGAACTGTTGGAAAATGGGTTATTGGTAGGGCAGGTAGGTACCTACACCTAGCAACAAGCCACAAACCTCCACAAAAGTACAGTTAGGTCTCAGTAAATTAATCCCAGCTCTACCCTTGGTAGCTTGGCATCGAGCGTCAAGGCTTAACTTAGGAGACAAAGTGTAAAGCATTCAAATATCACACAACAGTAATTAAATAAAACACAGGAAACAGTTTAAAAATCCAAAACCAATTTATAAAAATAGCTTATATTTTTATCTTTAAAATGACACAAAAACGATTAAAATCGGTTCAGGGGAACCGGAGATATGAATTTTTTAAGTATTATTATTTTCTAGCGCATAGAAACAAAAAGCGCCAATCGGGTCATCTGGTTGCACCAGGACCGGGACAAAGTCAAACTTTCAGGCCGACCGCGATGGAGCCCTGCTCGGATACAGGTCGCGGGAAGCCTCGGTTAAAAAGTTACCTTCTGACTTAGTCTTTATTTTGAAGTTTTTCTTCACCGGGACGAACCTGCCAGTTGGATCCGACCTCCTGGAGCCCTTGTCCGGATACGCGAAGTCGGTTTCCTCGGTGGTGATTTCTACCTTCGGACTTAGTCGTTTTTTCGAGATGAAAATCCTTCGACCGGGGTAAACCTGGATCTTGATCCGACGTCCGTGGAGCCCTTCTCGGATACGATGGCTGGAAGGTCCCGGTCAACTTTTTACGTTCGGACTTAGTCTCTTTTTCGGATGTTTTTCTTGACCGGGACGAACCACGAAGTCAGGCCGGGTCGCGGTTGAGGCAAGCCGGCTAGAATTTCCGCGTCGAGTCGGTCACTTTATGGAGCTTTTTTCTAAAATTTCTCCAATCTTTTCCAAACTTCTGGGGCTTCACCCAGATGTTCTTTTAAGGTTCTTTTGGGGTCCACAGCTCACCCCAAGGGTCCAGAAGTTCTGTGATGGTCCTTGGGAAGTGCGGACTTCAACTCCCAGAGTGCACCTGGCGCAAACTCCTTTTTGGCCACTGGGCAGTGGTCAGCTGGTCACTTTTTCAGGAGTTGGTGCAGGGGACTCTGGTTAGCAATTTTTCACCTGTAGCAAACAGGGAGTCCCTCCTTGAACCAGTGGAAGCCAGGCAAAGTCCTTCTTGTGGTGAAGCCCAAGTGTGCAGCTGGTGCAGTCTTTCTGAGTGCAGGGTCCAGGTGCAGGCCAGGGGTCCAGCAGGGCAGTCCTTCTTCTCCTTGTAGTTCTTTCTTCTTGAAATTTGGTGGGGATCTGAGGCGTGGGTGCAGGTCTGCCAGTTTTATCCTTGCTCCTGGGTGAAAAGCAGGGGGGCCCTGGTCCTCCAATCAGGGACAGGGTCGTCCCCCTGTGATGACCACTTCCTGGGAAGTGTGGCAAAAATCCATCCCAGAAGGCAACAGTCTCTAAAAATCCAAAATGGATGAATCTGATTTTTAGAGGAGAGATCTGGCTGAGCCCACCCACTGGTGTGGCTAAAAATCATAAACACACCCCTCTCCTGCCCTCTCCTAATCTAATCAAGGGGGCACCTAGCTGTCTGGGGTTGCAGGATGTGGGGGTGTTGCTGGGTGCTCCAGATGTCCTTCTCTGCCTTTGAAGACCAGTTTGGCAGCCCTCCCCCTTCCTGCTTCCCCATCTGCTGAGGGGAGATTCTCTCCCCCAAGCACATTCCTTTGTGTGAAGTCAGGCCACTTCACACCTCATTAAAGTAGCCTGGCAGAAGCTGCTGCAGGCTGGCCAATCAGAGCACAGCAGCAAAAACAATGCAGAGCTGAAATTGGCAACTTTTTAGGTAAAGTCTAAACTTTTTACCTGCACTAGTTATATTAAATCCAACAACTGGAAGTTGTGGGATTTATTATAACAATCAATTTGATACCAAATTCTTGGTATGTAACATTTAAGGAGACTTTAAAATTTTAAATAAAGTCTGCCCATTCTAGCCTATGAAGGCCATTTACTTCAATGAGGGAAAAACGAATTTGGCTGTTTTTACCTCACCAGGGCTTATAAATCTATTTTTATAAAGTCCCTGCTTATAGTTACATGGCACCCAGCCCTAGGGGCACATAGGGCACACCTTAGGGGTGACTTATATGTAAAAATAAGGTAGTTTAAGACTTTGGAAGTACCTTTAATTCCAAAGTCGAATTTGCATATAACTTTAATTTAAAAGCAGCCAGGAAGGCAGGCTTGCTTTTAAAATGACACTGGGCACCTCAGCAATGCACCTAGGTGTGCACCACCTATGCTGTGGTCCCTAAACCTACATGCCCTACCATATACTAGGGACTTATAGGTAGGTTTACTTAGCCAATTATAATTAGCCTAATTTGCATATCCATTTTACACAGAGCACAGAGCACAGGCCCTGGGACTGGTTAGCAGTACCCAGCGCACCATCAGAGTCAGGAAAACACCAGCATAAAGTGGAAAATGGGGGCAAAAAGTTATGGGGCCTCTGCAATCAGCCCCAGTTTCTCACACAACCCCCCCCCCAGCCCACACGCCCAGGAGACTCAGCCCAACCCTGGGAGAGTCTTCCTGGCTTGTTAGGCGAGGAAGACAGTGAAGAAAACTGGCTGTCCCTTTGCAGGGCCTACTCTGCCTTACATCCCCCTGTCAGGGTCACTCCCTCTGGGTAGGGAACCCACCCCAACAATGAAAGGACCCATTTCAAACTGAAACTTCCCTCTAGGGGGGTCTTCCTCCTCTCTCTCTGCCAACTTGGGTAGTGAGGTGCCCACCTCCCCTACTCCTAACTTTGCTAGGGCAACACCTAGCTTACCCAAAGAGGTCACCCAACACTTGAGCAACCCCACCATGACCAATAGGGTCAGGGGGCCTACTTTGCTATTGGCCCTGGGGTCTGCCTCCCAGGCCAAGTACAGTGCTGCCAGGAAGGCTAGCACCCAGCAGAGGCTACTGACAGCTGTCAGTACCCAGAACCACACCCTAAGCTCTCCACTGACAGGTGGCTGAGCTGCTTTAGGGGCATCTTTGGGGTCCTGGTACCCCTCTTGCTGTCTAGAGTGGGGGGCTACCACCTCCTGTGGCAGACACCCTCCTTCCACTCTCCCTTCTGTCAGTGCAGGGGCAACACCTTGCATCTGGACAGCTGCCTGACTACTCAGGACTTCCTTGGGGTCAGGTGAGGCCTCACCAGTGCCAACTCTGGGCTCCCCCCCTACTGGGGCAGAAGGCCTTTGGCTCCTTGGAACTCTCTTTAAGAGTGGCCTACCTTTCCTTTTCTTCTTTCCTTTTCTTGGGGACCCCTGTCTCCTAACTGTAGGGACTGACTCCCCAGGACTTTGGGTAGGGAGGGCGCCCTGGGCGACCACCCCATCTGTGACCAGACTCACCTCTGGGAGGTCATTGCCCAGGATACAATCTAGGGGAAGGTCAGCACTGACTACCACCCTAATCCAGTCAAGGATACCCTCCCTCTCTAGGGGCACTATGGCTACAGGTTTGGAGGTGACCTCCCCTGTGGCTATCCTGACTTTCTTTGTCTTTCCTGGGACATACATGTCTGGGGTCACTAACCGGTCACTCACTACAGTGTGACTGGCACAGGTGTCTCTCAGGCCAGTGGTAGGGATCCCATTCACTTGAATGTGGTGGAAGTGCCTACTCCCACCCTCAGGGATCACCAGCTTACCATCTGGTCCTGTCTCCCAGCACAATGCTAGGAGGACTTCATCATCTGAGGAATCCTCCTCTATGGCTACACTGGACAGCCCAGTGCTAACCACCTTCTTTGGACAGGCTGCATCTCCTCTGAAGTGACCTGTCTGCTGACAGTCAAAGCAAGCCCTACTGTCCAAGAGCTTTTTTAACCCTGGGTCTCCCTGTCTCTGCATGTCAGAGTGGGAGTGGGATTTACTCTCCTCCTTCTTAGGGTTCTGGGGTACAGAGGGAGTCTCTGTGGTGGGCTTACCACCTCCCTCCTTAGGTTTTTGGGGACCTGTCCCCCCCTTCTTGGAGTCTCCCCCCTGGGACTTGACAACCACCCTGGTTCTCAACCACTCATCAGCTGCCTCCCCTAGCTCTCTAGGGTTGGTCAGCTTAGAGTCCACTAGATGCTGGCGTAACCTTTCTTGGATACAATTGGTCAAGATGTGCTCTCTCATGATCAGATTGTATAACCCCTCATAAGTATTTACTTTGTTGCCAATAATCCAGCCCTCTAGTGCCTTTAGTGAGGTGTCCACAAAGTCAACCCAAGACTGGGTACTGACCTTCTGGGTGTCCCTGAACTTCATTCTATACTGCTCTGGGGTTAGACCAAACTTTTTAGTCAAGCAACTCTTCATACTGGGGTATGAGTCTGCATCCTCCCCACTCATGGTTAGGAGCCTATCCCTCCCAGAGTTGGGAACTAACTCCCAAAGGAGTGAACCCCAGTACTGAGGCTTGACTTTCCTCATCTGGAGGGCCCTCTCAAAGGCCCCCAGCCACTTATCGATGTCATCCCCCTCTACATAGGCAGGAACCACCCCTTTGGGTAACCTGGGGGCAAAACCCCCACCCAGGGACACCTCAGTTTCTTTCTCGCTGCTTCCATCTTTTTTTTCTTTGCTTGCCCACTTCTTTTTTTCTAGGGCAAGCTTATCTGCCTCCAAAGCTATGTAGGCTAGCTGGGCTTCCAGCTCTCTCTCCCTGATGGATGGGTTCTCTCCTCCTGAAAGGACCCTCTTCCTACCACTAGCTTTGGGTCTGCCCCTAGTGACTGTATCCAGTGAGGACCGTTCCTCCTCTTCCTCACTTGGGGTCTGATGCCTTCCCTCCCCTGAGTGGTTAGAGTTAGCATCTTCCTCTTTTTCTTCCTCCACTGGAGCTTCCTCTGTCTCTACCTCTTGGGCCTCAGCCCATGCTGTCAGGGATGTGATCAGGATTTGCTTCCTGAGATCAGTGGTTGCAGGCAACCCTCTTTCAATACACAACCCCCTAAGCTGGACTACTGTCAGTGTGGGTAGGCTAGCCAGATCAAGCTCCATGGTTCCCTAGTTTTGTGTCACCAAAAACTTTTTGCAAAAATTGGAAACAAGAATTTAGAAAAATTACAAAAATTCAATAATTGAAATTAATCCAAATTAATTTTTAAAAAAAATTAAAATTAAAAATTAAAAAATTTTTTTGCACTAGGACAATTTAAAGGATTTTTAATTTGTTTTATCTAAAACTGTAACGTGATATTGAACACAAGTACAGGATCCCGTCGCTGCTTCCAATTATGTTGGAAAATGGGTTATTGGTAGGGCAGGTAGGTACCTACACCTAGCAACAAGCCACAAACCTCCACAAAAGTACAGTTAGGTCTCAGTAAATTAATCCCAGCTCTACCCTTGGTAGCTTGGCATCGAGCGTCAAGGCTTAACTTAGGAGACAAAGTGTAAAGCATTCAAATATCACACAACAGTAATTAAATAAAACACAGGAAACAGTTTAAAAATCCAAAACCAATTTATAAAAATAGCTTATATTTTTATCTTTAAAATGACACAAAAACGATTAAAATCGGTTCAGGGGAACCGGAGATATGAATTTTTAAAGTATTAATATTTTCTAGCGCATAGAAACAAAAAGCGCCAATCGGGTCATCTGGTTGCACCAGGACCGGGACAAAGTCAAACTTTCAGGCCGACCGCGATGGAGCCCTGCTCGGATACAGGTCGCGGGAAGCCTCGGTTAAAAAGTTACCTTCTGACTTAGTCTTTATTTTGAAGTTTTTCTTCACCGGGACGAACCTGCCAGTTGGATCCGACCTCCTGGAGCCCTTGTCCGGATACGCGAAGTCGGTTTCCTCGGTGGTGATTTCTACCTTCGGACTTAGTCGTTTTTTCGAGATGAAAATCCTTCGACCGGGGTAAACCTGGATCTTGATCCGACGTCCGTGGAGCCCTTCTCGGATACGATGGCTGGAAGGTCCCGGTCAACTTTTTACGTTCGGACTTAGTCTCTTTTTCGGATGTTTTTCTTGACCGGGACGAACCACGAAGTCAGGCCGGGTCGCGGTTGAGGCAAGCCGGCTAGAATTTCCGCGTCGAGTCGGTCACTTTATGGAGCTTTTTTCTAAAATTTCTCCAATCTTTTCCAAACTTCTGGGGCTTCACCCAGATGTTCTTTTAAGGTTCTTTTGGGGTCCACAGCTCACCCCAAGGGTCCAGAAGTTCTGTGATGGTCCTTGGGAAGTGCGGACTTCAACTCCCAGAGTGCACCTGGCGCAAACTCCTTTTTGGCCACTGGGCAGTGATCAGCTGGTCACTTTTTCAGGAGTTGGTGCAGGGGACTCTGGTTAGCAATTTTTCACCTGTAGCAAACAGGGAGTCCCTCCTTGAACCAGTGGAAGCCAGGCAAAGTCCTTCTTGTGGTGAAGCCCAAGTGTGCAGCTGGTGCAGTCTTTCTGAGTGCAGGGTCCAGGTGCAGGCCAGGGGTCCAGCAGGGCAGTCCTTCTTCTCCTTGTAGTTCTTTCTTCTTGAAATTTGGTGGGGATCTGAGGCGTGGGTGCAGGTCTGCCAGTTTTATCCTTGCTCCTGGGTGAAAAGCAGGGGGGCCCTGGTCCTCCAATCAGGGACAGGGTCGTCCCCCTGTGATGACCACTTCCTGGGAAGTGTGGCAAAAATCCATCCCAGAAGGCAACAGTCTCTAAAAATCCAAAATGGATGAATCTGATTTTTAGAGGAGAGATCTGGCTGAGCCCACCCACTGGTGTGGCTAAAAATCATAAACACACCCCTCTCCTGCCCTCTCCTAATCTAATCAAGGGGGCACCTAGCTGTCTGGGGTTGCAGGATGTGGGGGTGTTGCTGGGTGCTCCAGATGTCCTTCTCTGCCTTTGAAGACCAGTTTGGCAGCCCTCCCCCTTCCTGCTTCCCCATCTGCTGAGGGGAGATTCTCTCCCCCAAGCACATTCCTTTGTGTGAAGTCAGGCCACTTCACACCTCATTAAAGTAGCCTGGCAGAAGCTGCTGCAGGCTGGCCAATCAGAGCACAGCAGCAAAAACAATGCAGAGCTGAAATTGGCAACTTTTTAGGTAAAGTCTAAACTTTTTACCTGCACTAGTTATATTAAATCCAACAACTGGAAGTTGTGGGATTTATTATAACAATCAATTTGATACCAAATTCTTGGTATGTAACATTTAAGGAGACTTTAAAATTTTAAATAAAGTCTGCCCATTCTAGCCTATGAAGGCCATTTACTTCAATGAGGGAAAAACGAATTTGGCTGTTTTTACCTCACCAGGGCTTATAAATCTATTTTTATAAAGTCCCTGCTTATAGTTACATGGCACCCAGCCCTAGGGGCACATAGGGCACACCTTAGGGGTGACTTATATGTAAAAATAAGGTAGTTTAAGACTTTGGAAGTACCTTTAATTCCAAAGTCGAATTTGCATATAACTTTAATTTAAAAGCAGCCAGGAAGGCAGGCTTGCTTTTAAAATGACACTGGGCACCTCAGCAATGCACCTAGGTGTGCACCACCTATGCTGTGGTCCCTAAACCTACATGCCCTACCATATACTAGGGACTTATAGGTAGGTTTACTTAGCCAATTATAATTAGCCTAATTTGCATATCCATTTTACACAGAGCACAGGCCCTGGGACTGGTTAGCAGTACCCAGGGCACCATCAGAGTCAGGAAAACACCAGCATAAAGTGGAAAATGGGGGCAAAAAGTTATGGGGCCTCTGCAATCAGCCCCAGTTTCTCACAGGAACCTTCAAAGCAAAGTTGAAAAGTTTGCCATTAATGGTTGCCTTGTATGAGAGTGGTGTACCATTCTTCTGCTTGGCTTTTGCACATTTTCAGTGAGGAGAAATTCTAACTGCTACTGAAAGACAAACTTATAGAACAGTAGACACACTTAAGAGGTATATGTACTAAAATGTAGTTTATTTTAAAGGGAATAGTAAAGGCATAACTGCATATGAGGCAAATGAAAGTGAGTAACGTTCATAAAAACTAAAAAGGAACATACATAGAGGGTAAGTGATAAAAATAAGAGAAAGTAGAATAATCAGCAAAGGAAGAATTAAAGGCTCTGCTTGGAATTAGAAAACCTGGTTCACAAGCCTTGAACTGTTGTTGTACTATACAAAACTAACACCTTAGATAGGTTGTAGCTAAGACACAGACTAGGGTGCTTTGAATTTAATAGGTGTAACACCATTCAGAGTTTCAGTGACTTAGATGTACAGTTGTAGAGCAATATGCCTAGTTAAATATGCAATCTCTTACCCATACTGCACGTCACATACCTATTTAGAAAACCACAGAGGCACTCACACACTCAGAGCCTGCAAAACCCACTTATACATTTGTGCACACATCCAGACAGCAAGTATTTATGTAGTAGTGTGACCAGCACTTGGGGACTGATGCAGTCCCTCCGATATGTAAAGAACTACTCAGACTACCAAATTAACCATTCAGAAAAGTAGTCCTTTAAACATGGCTTTGGCATACTACTGCAGAGCTTGACTGTGCAATTTTACTACCAACATGGCATGACTTTCAAAGAATCTTTTACTAGTCTTAAGCTCTCCTTTTAGTACAGAACACCTACGGTTCAGTGACTAAAAGCTGAAACACGTGCTTCTGACTTTCGCTGAGTTAGATGTGCACTTACAAAGTCCTTTGCTCAGTTATATATGCAGTTTCCCACCCATACTGCAATTCATATACCTATTATCAAAATGATAGAGCTACTGACACATCCAGTCAGACACTTGGAGAGCCGCTTATACATTCATGCACACACCCAGACAAGCAGTTATGTTTCCAGCAGTATTGGAGCCAGTTGCACACACACAGTTCACCATATTTACTTAAACATCCTGTGGGGTATTCATAGAGGTACTGATACACTCAGTCAGATATGTAGCCAAGTAATGACACAATCTACTCACCCAACTAGACAAATAGTCCTTTAAACATGGCTCAGGCCTACTACTTCTGAGCTTGAGTACGTAGTTTTACCGCTAGGTCAACTTGCCATTAAAATTCCTTTGCCAAGCCTTAAACTCTACTTTATCTACAGATAATCTCCCCGCACCTAGACAATCAGTGACACACATGTACATGGGAGTGAACACAATGACACACCTACTTATTTGTAAAATGTAATTTGATACTATTTTCTGTAGCACTTAATGTATTTTTTATTTGATTTGAAGACATCCATTTTTATTGAAACAAGAAGAATCAGAATGCCTGATAAGAGACAAAAAAGAAGGAAACAATACTACTTATTTGAAAGTGAGAGTAAAAAGATAGAAAAGGGGGAGAGTGTAGCCAAGAAAGCTGGTAAGAGTGCTGAGGATTTTCTGAAAAAGTATGCAAAAAATTGCAAACTGAAAGAAACTTGTCTAGTAAAAAGAATAGTTTAAAATCAAGTGATAAATAGCAGTGATTACATGCTTTTAAAAGTAGGAAATGTAAAAAGGTAAGAGAGACTTTGACTTGGAGACAGAAACAGTTTAAGGAGATAAGAGTAAAAATGTTTTGAACTAGAATAATGTAAAATGTACTAAAGAAACTGAAGATGTATAAGAGGAGAAGTGCTGCACTTAAAAGCAATATATTGTGAGTATAATGACAAAACATTTGCTCTGAAAAGGATTTTTTTTATCTTAATATTCAACACAATGAAGACACTAGACAAAACAGTATTCTGCTTGAGGAAGAGAACATTAAGGAAAAGGCTTTTTTTTGTAAAATCTTTAAAGGTGAGTGGATTCCCACATCTAGTACAGGACCATTTTTAATGAAGAGAGCTACTTACAAGCGAACCCATTAGTGCATGCAGTTGACACAATTAGTTGTAGCTATGAAGTAAATGGTGGTACTCCATAGAAAAATAAGTGATAGTTCCTAGGAATTTAGAAGAAGTGATAGCTGAAGAGGTACAAGGAAAATGTAGACAGTCTCCTGTGTACAAGCGGAAGTGTAGTAGTATTTGTGCTGTCCGTCAGGAACCAATTGATAAATCGAGAAGTTTCATAAGAGAATTTTCATGCAGAAGTCTAAAAAAGAAAATTATAATGCTGCAAGGATTAGATGCTTGCAAAGTTCAGAAATACACTTGCATTCAAGGGCATTCACTGGCATGTCTTTTAAAGAAAGTGTGCAAAAGCACCTTTGATCACTTTAGAATGTTAGCTGTGCATCATTAAAAAATGTGAAATTTTGTTAGGAGAGTTTACTATCTAAAAAATCCTGCTTTATGTTTAGGAGAAATGAAGAGAGCCCTATTGCATGGTACTGTGGCAGAGGTAGAGAACATTTGTGAGGTTGTTCAGTTTTGTTTCTTTGGACCTGAAGAGGAGTGTAGGGAAAATGAGGAGATAATCACTGCAGGTGTAGAGCAATAGGACACTGAGATTAGTATTGAAAGATGTGTGCAAGAGACAGCTAAATTCAACACAGTGGCCCTCATTACTACTTTGGCAGTCTTCTCAGAAGACAGCCAAAGCCGTGGGTGCTAGAAGACCGCCAGAGAGGGCGGTCTTCCCACCACCATAATACAAGTACTACAGGATTGTGGTAGTCATTCTGGCTGTCGGAGGTGCTATGGCGGTTCTGCCACCGGCCCACCCCGCTAGTATGACTCCACCAGCCGCATTATGTGCAATAATATGGCCTGGTGGTGTCTTGCTGGTGTGGTGCTGCCGGCGGTGGAAGCGCCCCTTCCCGTTCCTTGCTGGGCGGCCTTCTCCCCGGACCAGGTAAAGTGATCGTCTAATATGGGAGAAGGGTGGGGGGTGTTGTCTGTGCGTATGTGAGTATGTGGTGTCTCTGTGTGTGCATGAATGTGTGTATGCGTGGTTGTATGCATGTCTGAATGTTGAAGTGAGTGCGTGTATGCATGTGAGTGTGTATGCGTGTGTGTATGCGAGTGTGAGTGTTGTGAATGCATGTTTGTATGTGTGTGTGTATGCGAGTGTGAGTATTGTTGTGAATGCATGTTTCTATACATGTGAGTGAATGCATGTATGTAAGTGTAAGTGAATGAGTATATGCATGGTGCATGTGGGTGTCTGTGTGCATGTATGTAGGGATGGGGTGGGGGTGCTGTGTTTCAGGGGATAGGGGTTTAGTGCTTACTGGGGGGGGTCATCTACTGGTGACAGGGAAGGAATTCCCTGTTACCAGTACTTTTTCTGCCATGGTTTTCATGGTGGTGCTACTGCCGCAGAAAGCGTGGCAGACTGGTGGCTTCTAATACCGCCAGCAGTCTTCTGTGGACCGCCGGGTCGGAGATGATCATCTGCAGCCCGGCAGCTCCGACAGCCGTGGTGGTATGAGTGGAGATGTGGCGGGTTGCAAGAGGCCAAAATGCCACACTCATAATGTGGTGGTCTTCACTGCAAGCCTGTTGGCGGTGGGACCGCTGCATTTACTCATAATGAGGTCCAATATCTTCAGAGAAACCAAAGTATGTTTGTATTTGTTGTCACTGTACTCACTACAAAAGTCAAACTCATAAAGTAATTGTATTTTTTATAAGTGAGGAAAAAAACTGAGATAGGTGGCAGGAATTTGGTGCATATCTATTTGCAGAAGAGGACTGTGATTTAGCCACGAAACAAACAATATATAAGTATTGTTATTATAAACCAGATGATAATGAAATGCAAGCTAGAAGAATACATAACAGATTAGAATTGATCGCAGTAGAACTTCAATTATTAAATGTTTATGAATCAATTCTCATTCTATTTTGAAGCAATAGTTTGAATGGAACCAAAGACAGGAAAACTATCACCAACAGAGTTACAGAAAGGACGTAAAGGAAGAGTAGTCTATTTAACTTTAGATTAAAAAAATGTTGAGACTCTAGGTATTGAGAGAGATATTTATGAACCACTCATCATTCTAGTAAATTGTGTGCCCACCAAAAAGTTTAAAAAAAATATGACAAGAGATAGTAGATGTAAGCAAAGTGAATAAAGCCATGTTATACTTGAAAGCAAATAAGGTTTTATACAAAAATTTTGATATTATTGGAGATGTAACTTGTATAAATGATGAAGTATTACCATCAAGTGTACAAATAGAAAAAGTGGATAAACAAAAGTCAGAAGAAATAAATAAGCACTATAGTATCCATCCACTTTATCCCAAAGAAGCTGTTGTGGGTACCATTGATATGTTTCCTGCTACAATGAGTGTGTGGGAAAAAAGGTTAAATGCTTGCTGCTTTCCACAGCCATTTCCAACAGGAGCAAGTGGGTGATATGATGACCAGCCTGTACAGATACCAGCAGCAGAATACAGGTCAACAAGACTACAGTCAAAGAACCCTAGGTTTTACTAGTGTATATCATATATATTCCATCTATTATTTGAGAACAACTTGACAGGACTTTTTTACGCTGTGAACTATAATCAAAAAACAGGAGTTAATCTAAAATCTCTCTGCAAGGGTGTTTGTTGACAAAGTACAAGGTAATGATGAAAACCTGGCATACAACTTAATTAATTTGATGGCATGTCAATGTGGTACCAATTGGTATTGGTATCGTTGCCATAGACAACCTAAATGAATGCTGCAAATCTTAGGTGTGCCTGCTTGGTTTGTCACACTTAGTTTTGCATAGTATGATAGGGATGATTTACTTGAGTTTATAAGAAAAGAAAACTCTAACATTAAGGATATTAATTTGAAGACAGCAGAATAACTTTTCTCTCTAGATACTTCTAATGTTTGTAGATATTTCAATCTCACGTTTCAAGCAATGCTGGGTTTCCTATGCAATAAAACAAATCCTCCTCTTGGTGAAGTTACAGATTTTTTTGGCGTAAGGAGTACCAGGCAAGAGGTGCCCCTCATATTCACACGCTCTTATGGATAAAGCACCAACATTTGGGACTGACAGCGATGAGTCTGTGCTATTTTTTATAGAACAGTATGTTACATGTACCATTTCAAAAGACAATGATGACAAAGGCCTAAGACACCATGTTCTATACTTACAAACACATAACTGTGGCAAGTATTGTCGCTGAAGATACAGATGTAAAGCGACATTTTATACAAGGTGTTGTTTTGGATTTCCAAGACCTATCATTTCCAAAGGAATAGTGAACATCTATTTATCAGCAGTCAGACATGCACTGACACAAAAATATCCCAAAAATACATATAATATGAGAAGATCAGAGGTCTCCAAGTATATTAATGATTATAATTCTAAAGTTATGAAATGCAAAAATGGACATAAAGTTTGATGCAGACAAATCCATTATTGTTGCTTGCTGTGTCACTTCGTACATTACAAAATCAAAGAAGACTGAAATGAAGGAAATGGGGGAGGAGATTTCTGAAAAAAAATCTCTAACCAAGAAATTGTATAGCTTCAGCTTGAAAATGCTTTCATATAGGGAAGATAGGTCTTGTTTGGCCACCAACAACCCCATATTACACAGCAGTAGTTTCATCCTCGGTACGTCCACATCATTAGATATTCCCCAGGAGAACATATTTGGGGTTGGCCAGCAGCTGTATCCCTAGTATAGCATTGCGTTCTGAAAGCACTCAACGCCAGTATGTTTGTAATTCCAAACATGTCCATGGTATGTTGAGGAAGTCATCCTTGTTGCTCCCACAATGCAAGCAGTCTGATGAGGCTGCTCTTCCCATTCTATGGAGTTGGGCCATATCATAGTAAATCCTATGTAGGATTGGATAAGACGTTGGATGGCTACTTCTCGGGGAAACATCAGTGCAGCCTCCTAGTCAAAGGGCCTTATTACAACCTTGGAGGATGGGATACTACATCACAAGCATTACAGATATCCTTTACACATTTTACAAGGTCCATATTATCTTATGAAACTTGTGAAACTGCTGGTGGAAAAGCTGTCACGGTTGTGACAGAGTATCCCACCCACCAAGGTCACAAACAGGCCCTAAGTCTTCAAATGTGCCAATATCAGCTTTCCATGTAGCCCTCAATTTCAGAAGGACACCTGGTATGTTGCTATTAATAGTTTTGTAGGTGCAAGATACTGCTTTTTCCTGTATTTCCTCCACCAGGAGCCTGCTCTCCAGGGGGGCACATTCATGGAGGTCTGGGGGGATATTTTCAGCTTCCCATGCATGTGTGTGTTGCAGATATTTTTTTAAACTGTTGGTTGTGGTGTTGGAATTCCCTCTGTACGAAAGAAAATGGCATTTAGGCATCCTCCACCAACAAATCACCCACCTTGGAAATACCTATGCGGTCCCAGGATGTAAAGCCTTTTAATTTGGTTATTTCTTTCAGGATTCTACCCAACCATATTGGGATTTTCCGGGTGATTTTCTGTTTCCATCCCATACAGGACTTTGCTCTATCCTATGCCTCTAGAGTCAGTTGGGTAGCAGGTAAGAGGCCATATCGTTCCCTGCCTCTGTAGTGTTGATATGGCTGCACTTGAAATTTCATCTTTTCTAGGGCATACGTTGGGTGGTCACTGGCCACATATCTCCAGTCATTGAGTACTATTAGGTGCGATGCCCAATAGTAGGCCCGAAGGTCTGGGAGAGCTATACCTCCATTGTAGGAGTTAAGTTGTAGCTTATAGAGGGCTATCTTGTTATGGCCATCATTCCACAACAGTTTTCTAAGTTTGTTCTTGATTCTATTGAAAATGTCATCTGGGAGTCTGTAATATGAATTTTGTAGCGCATATAGACATTTTGGGAGGGTGATCATTTTAAATAGTGCTGCTTTACCCAAGAGTGCTAAGGGAAGTTTCTTCCAGTGGCTCACATCCACCTCATAGCATTCAAGATTGTCCTGATATTTTGTACCATGCATCTCTCAGACTCTATAGTGGCATAAATCCCCAGTTATTGGAATCCCTCCATAGTTATTTTGAGTTTCTGGGTCAAAGCACCCTCCAATGGGGAAAAGTACTGATTTTTCCCAATTCATTGTGTATTCGGAGTGAGATTACTAATGTTCAATGTGTGGAGAACTGCAGGGATTGAGCTTTGAGGTTGGGATAAATAAATCAGGATGTTGTATGTATATGAGGAAATCTTTTCTTCCAGGATTGGGGAGCCGTATGGAAACCTTTGATTTTGGGTGGGCATGGATCAAACCTGCTAGTGGTTACTGTTGGGTTCCGCTCCTGATGGGTAATTTGGAGGACTGTATGCAATTTACTTTCCTAGTTAGTCACCGGCTTCGGGTAGAGTAGGTTTATTCATTTCCTGAAGTGTGGTCAGAACCCCTTTTTTTCAGCGTCTAGGTCATGAAGGGCCAGTGGATTGCATCAAAGGCTTTTTCGGTGTCATTTGAAATGAACAGGTGGGGGTCTTGTCTGTTGCCATCCAACCAATTCTCCGGTGGAATGCTTTGGCATGAAGTTGGATTAACCACTGTGGAACAATGGAATGATCACTTAAAGAAGGCTAGTGGCCAGGATAGTCGCTAGGACTTTGGTTTCCTTGTCAGTCAATTAAATCAGCCCGTAAGAGACACTGGATGTTGGGGGCTTCCCGGCTTTGTGTGTGATCACCATCGTAGTTCTGCCAAGGTCAGATGGGAGGACACCAGCCTTTTGTGCCTTTAGGTATATTTGCAGTAAGTGGGGAGAT
Source organism: Pleurodeles waltl (assembly GCF_031143425.1). NCBI lineage: Eukaryota > Metazoa > Chordata > Amphibia > Caudata > Salamandridae > Pleurodeles > Pleurodeles waltl. The sequence goes on along the minus strand of NC_090436.1, from coordinate 718,135,812 downwards.
AATATATCAGCTTGTTTCTTAAATAACCTCACCCGGAAAACCATTAGGTTCCAGAGTTTTACCTGAATGTATATGCGTATGTCTGCATCTGGGGAATTGCAGTCCTCACCGGATAACATTGGCAATACGATCTCATTGAGATAGTCATCAATTTAGGCAGTATCCACCAGGAGCCGCTCTTCATGAAGGGCTGCATATTATTTAACAAATTCTCTTGTGATCTCCCCATCCGTGGAATAGAGGGTACCCTCCCTCTCCTGTATTTGCTATAATCATCTAGCCTCCAATTCTCACCCAGGCCAACAGTTTCCCAGAGGTGTCACTGACCTTGTAGAGGCGGTGTTGTGTGACTAGTATATAATTGCATACCACATCGGTAGCCAGTTCGATATATTCTGTGAGTAGGGCATCTATCTGCCTTCTTAGCAAGAGGCTCAGGGAGAGGACAAGAACAGCCTCTGCCTTCAAGATTTGTTTTTCTAGCTCTTCAACTTCCCTTGTTGCCTTTCTTTTCTTAAAGGTAATAATAGTTTGAATCCTGTCCCACCAAGACTGCCTTGTATACCACCCATAGTGTGACAGTCGATGCAACTGAGTCTTTGTTGATTAGAAAGTAGAGGTTTGTGTCTGTATGGATCTCTTGCTGCCTAGATTTTTCTCTTATTTCCCAGGCTGTCTGTCTTCAGGTATTAATTTTTGTCGCAGGATTTCTTCCCATTGTCACCCACAGCGGGGAGTGGTCAGAAGGCCCCTCGCTAGGGAGTCAGCCCTGTGTTACATATCTACCTCACCCATTGGTAAAAAAAAATATGGGCAAGTCTGGAGTAGGCTTTGTGGGATTCCGAATAGTAGGAATAGCTCTGGCTCTGTGGATGGTGTAATCTCCATAAATCAGTGAGACCCAGTGTGTCAACAAAGTGAGACAGGGGTGTAATCCTACCCAGATTAGGTGTCCCTCCTGATGTGTTCATGTCAGGTACATCAAATTATTGAAATCATCCCCTTAAATATGCAGAGATGATTTGGTGTCAAGTCAAGTAGGATGTCAGCGATTTTAGTTAGAATGTATGATTGGAGGCAGGGGGGTATAAGCACTGATTAAGGTAATGCTCAGCCTCCCCCAGACACCCTGAACTGCTGCATAGGTCCCCAGGAGATCAGGCCAGGGTTTCAGTACTTGTTAGGTGGGGTTTTTGGATCAGAGATTCTACCCTCGTGAAACCAGCATGTGACAGTGTGATATAGGATCCCGAGCCAGAAAATGACAGTGGGCTCCCTTGAGGTGGGTCTGCTGTAAAAAGGCCACCTCTGGCTTAAGACGTTTAAGGTATGCAGCCAGAAGCCCTCTTTTAGTCTTATACCCCATCCCATTTATGTTCCAGATGAGGACCGACTGCTTCCAGGGGCCCAATCAGTGCTGTGCATTATGCCTAAGTGGTATCATCACTCTCTGACTCTTGTCTCAGGGTATGTGAATAGTACAGTATGTATGTCGATTCCTCCGGTGAAAGAACCATATAGCTTTGCTCCCTCCCCGTCCCCCATCCCCACTGCTTGCATGTCTCCTAAACTCATAAGGCAAACATGTTGCAGGCCTAACTTGGGGATCTGCCACCCTCCCGATCTCAACATTTTCAAATAAGGTTAGAATCACCTACAGAAAATAAACATGCAGAAAAGAGAAGAACCCAAGGGAAGAGAGAAATCGGGGTGGGAAGTAGTGGGGTGGGAAGCGCAAGAGAAGGAAAAAGGAAAGGGGGGGGGGAGAAAGAGAGCACTTAGTGCACACAGATGGGTAAGTATGTCCAAAGGTAGGTATGCTCTCTAGAGGGTCATATCACATTGTAGCTGTCAGAGCACCACAATGCTCCTCAGCTATTTAGTTGCCACTACCTGTGTCTGACGCACTGGATTTAGAGTCTGAGTCTGTGTGAATGGGTCAGCAGTTGTCTGGTCCCGCTCCAATGCTGTGATTTCTTTTGCCAAAGGATGATTACTCTCTAGTTCTGAGGAGGAGTCCACTCCACTCAATTCCGTCTGTGAAGTTATTTGGGGGGCTGTTCTGGGGTTGCTTTTGCCCCTGTTGTTCATCCCCCTCTGCATCAGACATCCAGTGTCCATTTCTTCTTGGTTCTCTAGTTGTATAATGGGTCCAGATGGAGTACCTCTAAGATTCTTTTGTAGTCGTTGCAATGGATAAGCTTTGGGCCTAGCTCCCGTTGGTTGGGGCATCTGGCATCCTGTGCCAGTCACCAAACTGGATTGGATCTGTGGTTGTTTCTCCAGCCAGGTCCAGGCATCCTCCGGAGAATGTTAGGAAAGGGATTTTCCCTGGTAGAGGACCTTTATCTTGGATGGAAATAGCAGCATGTATTGGAGTTGTAGGGCACGGAGTTTCGTTCTCACTGAGTTGAACGTGCATCGCTAATGTTGGACTTCCAAGCTGTATTCAGGGAATATCATGATCTTGGAGCTTTCATGGGGTACATCCCCTAATCTGCATGCTTCTCAGAGGAGCATGAGCTTTGCAATAATAGGTCGTGGGGGAGCTTCCGAGAAAGGTTCCCGCTCTGGGCTCTGTGAGCCCACTCCACCACAAAACATGAGGAAAATAGTTCAGCAGGAAAAATGTTCCACAAACAGAAGGTTAGAAACTCACTTGTGGCAGTGCCTTCAACTCCCTCTGGAAATCCGACAAAGTTGAGATTGATCCTTCTGGCTAGATTGTCTGCATCTTCAATTCCCCATAGGACAAAAGAATTGGTCCTGTGTTGATCGTCTGCTCTTTTCTTAAAGGTTTGGACAATTTCCTCCACCTCGGTATGCCTTGTCTCCACCACTGTCGCTCTGTCAAAGACATTGTGAAGATCTTGGCATAAGAGGGACACCTCCAAGCACACTTCTCTAATATTACTTTTAAGCACTTCTTTAAAGGATTGTGTAGCTTGTAGTAGGTCTGCATTACCAGTATCAGGACCAGTGGTGTCTTCCTGTTCTGTAGGAGGCGTAGCCACCATCATATATTGGCCCAACTTGCCCTGTTGTGTTTGTTTGGGCTCTTTGTCATCAAAAGTGGACTGGTGATCTAACAGAGAGGAAGAAGGCTGCATGGGTGGCTGTGGAGTTGTTATTTGTTGTTAGGGAATAAGTATCTTTCCACAGCACTCACTTTGTGGGACAGGCAGAGTAGTTAGGGCAATGGTCCACCCCTCACGTTTTTGTTGGTATGGTGAAATCTGTTATGAGCATCACCCCCATGTGGCACAGATGAGCAGTCAGTGAACCCTGTACCCCCTTTCTCCTTAGGGACCCATAAGGGCCAAAGCATTGCTTCCCATCTGGGTAAGAGTGGATCCTTGTTGTGGCCGATCCCCTCAACCAGTCAGTTCCAGCAGCCCTCCACAGCCTCCCCTCCACTGGTTCAGGGTAGCCAGAGACACTTGGGGCTTAATGTGCCCCAGTCAAGGTCCCAGTACAGGGGTGGGGCCCCAGGTTCAGACCAGATAGCAGGGGTTCCTGAGAGGCATGGAGGTTAGAGGGGGGTTGACAAAGCACCCCTTGCCGCAACGCTGTTGGGGAGCCTGCTGTGTACAAGTCTTTTTTGGTGCAGCGTGACAGCACAGCAAGGGAGTCCCAGTTTTGTTATTGGTCCTAGTTTGTCCCTCTTGCTCAGGCACTATAGTTTGCACGCATCAGCACCAGCAGAGAGTGGACCAGCTGCAGGTAGGTCTCGTGGTTGGGGGGAAGGAGAGAGAAGGCACTTCTGCCCCATTGCCTCAGGAAGCCCCCAGTCAGTGCACACAGCATCTGTAGTCATTTCCGGCCCTCCAACTGATGAATTTCAGCTCTGATCTCCCAAGCTCCAGGAAATCCCTCACGGCAGCTCCTCACCTTCACAGGCCGCCTTTACCCACCACCGATTCTCTATGTGGGGTAGCAGTCTGGACACACCACAGAGAGCCAGGTTGCCTTAGGATCTTGCAGTCAGGGGTGTCCTCAACTCCAGTGTCCTCACAGGGCCCGGATTCAGCCCATATGGGCTCTGAGACATCTCTCGGAGTGCCAGCGAGAGCAGCAGTTTATCAGTTCAAAGTCCCGTCTTCCTTACCTCTCAGCAGCATTGCATGCAGCCTTTACCACCCTCCAAGTCTCCACATGGGGCAGTGGTCTCAATGCAACATAATGAGCAGGGCCACATAAGAGTTTCACAGCCAGGGGGGTGGGGTCCTCAACCCGGTGTCCTCAAAAGACATATATTTGAAAAACAAATATGATGCATACCTACTATCCAAGAAGAGGTCCACACCTAGAAAACATGTGTCTTAAAAAAATTCTGCAACACTATAGGTACAGAAACATAGTGATGGAAAACATTGATGAAGGGAAATATCCTGTAATTGGTTGTGACTATTGTTTGGTTCAACATGCAGAAACTAACAATAAACAAAGAAAACTTGGCTGTCAAACTACTGAGAAAGAAGTGTTTTTCTACTTAGCACTTCTCAAAATGTTCAAGCCTTGGTGTTCTGAAAAGGAGTTACTTTGGCAGAATGACTGCTATAAAGACTCTCTTAATCTCTTAAGAGACAGCATTGAGTATCCACTCATTCCCAACTACCTGAACATTAGAAATTGAACAAGAAGACACAATTGCAACTGATAAAGCAAAGGATAGGTCACAAAGCAGCCAGAGTACAAGCCCTCTCAGTCAATATCCACTTGGTCAGCCAATAATAAAAAATGACACAGCCATAGCGATGAATGAGATGGTGACAGCAATACAACAAGCAAAAGAAGAACATTTTAACTTGGAAGAATTAGTAAGACAACTACATGATGAGTAGAAAGATATATATATAGAAGATAAAGAAAAATACAGCATGGATTGCTACATGAAAGAATCAATGTAAATGTCCAACATTTAAACCAATTCTATTGTACATCAACGGACAAGCTGACACTGGGAAAAGCTTTTGGATCCAAGTTCAAACCTCTTACGTACAGAGGGCTACAGACTCCATTTTGTTCTGTGTAGCAACAGCACCTGCTGGATTAACTGCACACAATATTAAAGGAATTACTTTGAATTGACTACTTATGCAACCTGTTGAACACAATGTTTAACTGGAGTATCAAAAGTTATCTGGTGAAGCTTGTCTTGAAGTTTCCAGAGTTTTGAAGAAATTGAAACTTTTAATCATCAATGGGGTGAGCATGGTCTCAAACTAGTTGTTGCAATAAATCACCAAAATCAATTGCATGATTTCCTCCAAAAAGTACATCATACGCTCTCCTCAGTATCTGTTACATTCTCAAATGGAGAAAGGCAAGCATTAAGTCCCTGGTTTATGAAAAGTTAGTGCTGCGTTTATGTCATTTTTTGACTTGGAAGTTTGTGCTGCTTTTGCGTCAAAAAACGTCTCACAACAATTGACAAAAAAGAACACCAAGGAGTGACTGCAATCAAAATTGAATTCTTTGGAGAAGTTGTTTTTCAAAACTGCAGGATTAGAAAAGTGTTTATGTGCTTGTAAAAACTGTAAGGTAACTTTGAGGTTTAATTTAAAAATTGACGAATGATTTGTTAATGGTGTCTTGTGTAAAATAATTAATTTAATTTTCTTTCCGAACAGAAATAAGGTGGAATACCTAACAGTTAAGTTTGATCAGCTTGAAGGTGTAAAACACATAGCAAGACCTGTCACACGTTTCTTGCTTGAAAAAGTTTTGTATGTCCGAAGGAAACAGGTCCTAGTGTCTCCAACATGTGCTGTAACAATCCAGAAATCTCAAGGTTTAAGTGGAGATGCAGCATTCAATAACATTGGTAGTATCGTTTCCAAGAAGGTATCTGATATGTAGTATTGTCACGGGTTAGAACTTTGTCCGATATGCATCTCATAGAGTTTGATGACAGCAAAGTAAATGATGATTCAAGTAGTATAAAAGAGTATAATCATTTGCAAAGCATGCAAGATGCTCATTCAGGACAGCATCCAGTTTAGGAAAAGCCTAGAATGTTAGCAAAATGAAAGGCTTCAAAGAGTAACAGTGACATTCAAGAGAAAAAGTGCAAGGAAGGCAAGAAAGATTTGGAGAAAAAAATAAAAGTGCTGGTGAAATAGTTGGTTACCAGTTGACAAAGCCCTCTGAAGTCAACCGTTATGCCAATGTATTTCTCAATGCTCTATTCTCTTTACCTCATCTGGTTCATGCAATTGAAGAGAAAAAAGATATAAGATTGCGCTTTGCACTTTCTTCCTTGTTACAATGCTTGTGCAGTGATAGAACAAAAACATATACTGCATCTTGCATTAGAGATCTTGCAGATCTGTGTATTAGATCTGTACATTTCACTCAAAACACTCTAGAAGATGCACAAGAATTCTTGATGGCCGTACTTGGGTCCAGATTTAAGAGGGCCTAGTGCCGTTCCAACGCCACATTAGCGTATTTTTTATGCTACTATGGCATTAGAAGGCCAAATACACCACACCATATTTACAAAGTGGCACAATGCATGCATTGTGCCACTTTGTAATACTTTGCGCAACATCATGCCTGCACCAGGCACATTGTATGCAAAGGGGGCGTTCCTCCACTAGGGGGGCCAAAAAAATGGCGCAAAGAAATCTAACAGATTTGTTTACATAATTTTTCCAGGATTTTTAATGCCCACTCACAGCAGGCATTAAAAGGAGACTCCCATTGGTTTCAATGTGCCTCTGGGTGCTTTGAAGGATTAGCTTCAAAGTTTTTGATGCTATTCCTGCAAAGCACTGAAGTAGCGTCAAAAATTCTAATGCTAGTTCCCTAACTACCTGCATGGTGCACCATATATTAAATACGGCGCACATATGGTGGCATTAGGGGGGTGCTAAAAGTCCAAGAAAAGTGGCGCTGCACTAGGCAGAGGAGATGGTACCTATTGATAACCTATTTGGACTTAGTTACTCGTGGCAACATGACTGTGACAATTGCTATTTTTCATCAAAAACAGAAATTGATTCAGAAAGATTCATCTACCTAAGTTTACCAGACTTTAAAACTGTCAGTTTTCACAAATTGTTTAAAGATGCATCACAGAATAATACATGCCCGAAATGTCACCCAGGACTCTATAAACTTTGACTATAAGAACTGGCAAATTTATCATTCTAACACTACAGTGATGCACAGTGGATGGAACTAAAGTGAAAGACAACTTACATATTTTAAAGCTGGACAAATCTCTTTTTCTGGCAAATCATATAGCTGTGAAGCCACTATTTTTCATGAAGTACTAAGTATTACATCTGAATGCTACACCACCTACTTAAAAAATACAACTGGACGGACAAAGTGTAATGACAGCAACTTTATATTCAAGCAGAGATTACTTTATAAACTACCAAATTCCCATCTACTCTTTCTTCAACCCAAATTCTAAAGAGGATTGCTGCATAAAAATGGAATAATGCACTTCTAGGACTTCTAATACAATAAGTTAAGACACCATTTGGCCTACCAAGGGTTATGTCTACAGAAGGGACTACAAATACTGAAATGCACTTACTCATGGAACAAAGCAATAGATAAACTACTAAACTGGAAATCGAGATCAGAATCTAGAAACTAGGAGAAAAAACTGTTTTATACAGAAAGAAATACTGCTAAAGTTATCAAAGTTAAACATATTTGTGGATGTTGAACTTGTTTTTCAAAAGTTAAACAAGATGGAAAGAAAATCATAAGAAGAATGTTACAATGAAAGAGAAATTAGAACAACAGCTACAGAATTATAAAAGAATTAGAATTGGAACTCGGATATACTTTACTCCTTTTTAAAAGATTGCCAGATTCAACAACAGCATGCGGCCCTCCAAGGGTGATGTCTTTATGAGGCTTTTCATGTAGTGCTATGCTTGATACATATTAATTGTATTATAATGCTGTTAAGATAGAAATGCACTCACCTTAAGCACATGCCTGTTACATAACTTAATAACTGCAGATAAAACAGTTAGGTATTTAGTTGTAGTGAGTACGATGCATAGTAATCTTAATTTAAAATAGCATACCTTGCTCTTATGGTTTTTTTTTACAGTCCAAATGATTGTTTATCCCCACTGTTCAGTGATGAGTCTCTATACAACACTGCATTTATGGTGTAAAAATATGGAAGCTAAGAACAGTGAAAAAGGAAATTAAAATGCTTAAATTGCTTTAAAATAATATAAATTTGTTGTGTTTTATTATTAACAACATCTTTTTTCATTTCAGATTGTGAAACTCTCATGATAAAATGTATAATATGAAACTTAATTTTTATTTAGGTGTTCCTCCATTCATAAATATACCAAACTAGACATAGCTCATTAGAAGGGTACACTAATACACTAATGCACACACTGACACAATAAATTGCACATTCATGCGTACATTAACACACTGAGGCACACATTGATGCATAAACTAACATACCCAGACACACAGTTAAGCTTGCACTAACACACTCAGACACACACTGATATATACACTGAGACACCCAAGCACACCCTGATGTATACACTAAAACACCCAAGCATATACTGATACATTCACTAACATACCCAGGGGCACATTTATGTATACGCTGACTCACCCAGGTACACACGGTGGCATACACTAAAACACCCAGAAACACAATGATACATAAACTCACACACCCAGTCACACACTGATGTATGCACTAATACACCCAGACAAACAGTGATACATACACTAACATACCCAGACACACGATTAAGAAGCACTAACACACTCAGACACACAGTTATACATACACAGAGACACCCTAGCACACCCTGATGTATACACTAACACACCCAAGCACACACTGATAATACACTAGCATATCCAGGCACACACTTAGGCATGCACTAACATACTCAGGCACACACTGATTTATGCAGTAACACACCCAGACAAACAGTGATACATACACTAACATACCCAGACACACGATTAAGAAGCACTAACACACTCAGACACACAGTTATACATACACAGAGACACCCTAGCACACCCTGATGTATACACTAACACACCCAAGCACACACTGATAATACACTAGCATATCCAGGCACACACTTAGGCATGCACTAACATATTCAGGCACACACTGATTTATGCAGTAACACACCCAGACAAACAGTAATACATACACTAACATACCCAGACACACGATTAAGAAGCACTAACACACTCAGACGCACACTTATACATACACAGAGACACCACCCTGATGTATACACTAACACACCCAAGCACACACTGATAATACACTAGCATATCCAGGCACACACTTAGGCATGCACTAACATACTCAGGCCCACACTGATTTATGCAGTAACACACCCAGCAATACACTATTAAATACACTAACATAGCCACACTCACATTTAAGGAGCAGAAGCAGGTGGATGATTGCCTTCTTCCATGATTCCTCTGGAGGAAACGATTTGCAGATTTCTCCAAGAAGAAATAGTACAGAAATAACTGTTGTGTGTGGTCTTCTCAAAATGTTGTACATGTTTGAACATTACCCAATAGGAAGGGAGCTTCTATGTTTTTACATTGAGCGGATCCGCAGACCTCTACTCGGATCTGCAGATTCACCGAAATCTCAAAATAACTGATTTCTGTAGAAAAAATTAAAGAGGATCATTTTTAGGGTCCCAACTATGTTCACCCTTATTCTGTAATGTAATTGAAAGGCTCCTATATACTTAAAATATTTTTTAAATAAATCTGCAAACTCATTCAACAGCACACAGAGGATCCAGAAAAACAATTTAAAAAAATGAAATAATAGAGTAAGTGTAGTTGCATTTTAATTATCAATACTTTCTTATTGTTTTATCAACGTTATTGTCTTGCATTTCTACATATATTTACCCCATTCTCATTAGTTTCTCCTTGGTTTTTCTCCTCTGTTTCCTGTATTGTCTCCTTGCTTTTCCCTCATTGTCACTGCTTTTTCCTTGCTTTCTTTGCATTTTTTGAGTACCTTCTCATTGCTATTCCTTAGTTTTAAGAACTTTGTCCTTTTTTTGCCACACTTTCTGACTACCTATTTATTATTGTTAATTTATAGTGTGAAGTAGGAACAATGTAGGAGTTTGGCCACAGCCCTTTGGTCAATCTCCCACTGCATTTTAAAGACCATAGAAATTCACTGAAAAAACAAAGGTTACAGGGATGTCATAGTTAGGTACTGAATTTACTCTAAAAAAACATAGAAATTCAGTAATTACAGTTACCAGCACTAACTATAACTTACGACCCACAATGCACTGTTCATCATGAGTGATGTAATATGTGAGTTCATATGAAGTGCATTGCGGGGGTATATATATTTTCTAGTGAGGATCGCCACTAGATAGTTATTGTTAGGACCACGTTTCTATAGAAAGAACATTTTTTGTTTTGCTAATAACTTTGGCGCTGCTGGACTTTTTGCCTTACGCAGGATCATCCTCTGTCTTTTTGCCTCCTTCCTCCTGCTTTTTCTGACCTCTCGCTGTTGGCTCTAGGACTCTGAGCACTTTGTCACTGCTGACCAGTGCCAAAGTGCAGGTGCTCTCCCATCTAAAGTTGGTATGATTGGCTTATACCTAATGGGCATATTTAATTTACCTATAAGTCCCTTGTACAGTGGTATCTCTATACCCAGGGCCTGGAAATTAAATACTACTAGTGGGCCTGCAGCGCTGCTTGCGCCACCCACTGAAGAAGACTTTCAGACCTCTTTCAGGCCTGCTAGCGCAGGGCCAGTGTGCGCAGTTTTCTGCCACAGGGACCTGGCACCTAAAGTTACTTACCAGGCCCAGAACTCCCCTTTTACTACATGTAAGTCACCCCTAAAGTACGCCCTAGCTAGCCTTATGGGCAGGATGCCATATGTAGAAAGGCAGGACATGTGCCATATTGCATGGCCTGTCCTGGTAGTGACAAACAGCCTAACTTGGTATCTCACTGCTGTGAGTGTTGCCTTCTCATAGGATTGCATTAGAAATGCCCTGCCTTATGTGTAAGGGGTATTGTCTGATTTATGAGGGGTAGCGTAGGCATGTTTGGTATGGTTGTAATTGTGATAATAAATACTGTTTACTGGTGGGGGTGTTTTTTTTATTACTATCACAGAAATGCCACTTCTCGAAAGTGCGCATTTCTCTGTGCTTATGACTCTGGTGTTTTGCAGCTTGACTCCAATTCACGTCTGGGCAGAGTGACAGTTGGGGCTTTGTGCATACTTTTCAGACAGCCTGTACACAGGGAGGGTGGGGGTTTTCACAGATGTGCATCTGCGTACTAAATAGTCTTCCTGGGCTGAGAGAAGGGAGAGGCGGGGCACACCTATATTTGTAAAGGCTGTGCCATGGCCTCACACAATAGGGTCATTAACCCCCCACTGATGTGTGGAGCCTGTACTGAAAGGATAGAGGGGGCATTCCCAGAACCAATTGTAACTGGCTGGAACCTCTTCTCCCTACCATTGCAAAACATTGAAAGGACTGAGTATAAGTATAGGGGCCCCTGACCCCTGCATCCATTTCTTCACGAGGGGTGCTTCTCAGTGGTTGCGGCTGCCATAGCGCTGATTGCAGCACGCCTATGGAGCCTTGGGAGCTCATAGGCTCCTTGCTGCATTGTGCCCCTTTGAAAATGATCACCGCCGCAGCCCGGACTTCAAGAGTGGCTTTGGCGCTTTGAAAAGCGCTCTTTTTGATGCCATTAATCATCGCCGCAGCTCAGGCGTCCGATATTTACAGAGTGCGAGCCTCGCGCACTCTTCAGTGCCCCCGGGGTACCGTCCGCTCCCTGAAGCGCCCCCGGGGCACCAGCCGCCTGCGATCTTAGAGAAGATCACCGCGGCGGCCCGGGTAGCTGGAAGAACACTCGCGCACCGCATTGGGTGCAGGCGAGTGTCTGCTCGGCCCCAGGAGGGGTCCGATCTTCTTGTGGCTTCAGGCAGGACCAGGGGAAGGCACAGGGAGTGCCCCCTTCCCCCTGGCCTCTGGGTTAGGAGCGGGACGCTCCTTTTTGGATGCTAGTTGGAGGAAGGGCCAGTTGAGGCCCAGGGGAGCCCCAGAGATTGTGGGTCCCCAGAGGGGCCCGTCATTAAACCAGAGCGGGTGCGTGGCGCCCCCCTCCTGCCCTAAGTTGTTTTTGCTGGCTTTGGCTCCCCCCGTGAGGGCGGGTTGAGGCCCGGGGGGGCACGGGGGAGCCCCAGTAGTCACGGTCCCCAGAGGGGCCAGTCTATAAGAGAGAGGAGGTGCATGTCACCCTCCTCTGACCCCAGAGGATAATGGAGGCCCCCGTTTAGCACAGAGGAGTGCCAGGGGCCCCATTGTTCGTCTTTCAGGCACTGGAGGTGCCTTCATCAAACAAGGTACTGGCTAAAGGACCAATATAGTTACAATCCAAAGTTCTTTCCACAGACTTTTATTGATTCATATATTACCTACTTGCGTTTGGTTTTTTTACATTTGTATGCAAATGTTCCTTTTATGGGCATGACTTGCTAATATGTTTTTCTAACTTGCCATATGTTTTCTAATGTTCCTACTATGGGCGTTTCATGATATTCCTATGACAAGTGCTTTAGTGTAATAACGTGTTTCCTGACTACTGCTTATGTTGCAGAATACTAAGTAACCTGTGTGTTATGTGTGACTACTGCTAGTTTGAAGAGTAACTAATGGGTAACGTTCTGACAACTGCTAAGGTAGCAGGATAGTACTTATATGTGATGTTTGTCTAATAATTGTGTTGTGTACAATACAGTATATTTTTATATAATTTGGTGTTTTGTTTCCTTTGTGGTTGGGATATTGCGTCACGTGTGTTGTGTGTGTTGTGCAAACGCTTTACACATTGCCTCTGGGATAAGCCTGACTGCTCGTGCCAAGCTACCAAGGAGGTGAGCCGGGATTATCTTGGACGTGTAACTCCCTTGCCCTTACTAGAGTGGGTAAGTTCTGCCTGGCTGAGGTGCATACCCTAGCCAACCAGAAACCCCATTTCTAACAGGCGCCGACTGATGAATCTTCACAAAATTTCCAAGAAAATATGACGCTCACTTGAGCTCATTTTTGGAAAGTTTTGGGGTGATCTGTCCAGCGGGGGGCTGGGAAAAATGGGGACCCAAAACACTTTTTCACATGGAAAAATTGAACAGCGATAGTGCCAAAACTACTGGACGGAATTACAACAAATTTGGCAGAAAGGTAAGTCCTGGTACTGAAAGGGACCTGTTTCTTGTTTTGGTGTAAATCCAGTCAGTAGTGTTTGAGAAATTCAACAAATGGTATTTATAGGGATGCAGAGGATTGGTGACCACCCCTGATCTTGCACTGAGATCTGATTGGCTGTCAACACTTAAACCAAGAAGTATTGGCAAGCATCTTGGGACTTGGCAGCTGAGTCCCAGAACAAAATACAAAAAAGGGGGGCCAGGGTACAGACACCCAGAACCCTTTGCTCTGGTGGTAGGGTCTCTGAGGGATCCCCGGGCTAAAAAGCATTTTTTACAATTTTCACTGCGATTTACGGCAGATCTGAGGATCCAGTGAATAAAAAAAAAAAAAAAAGTACAGGCTCTTGCCCTTCAACCTTTTGAAGCCCATTTTTTAAATTATGTGTGGGGCGCTGCACAGCCCCCCCAAACACAGGAGACCACCGCCTCCCCAGGGTGAAAATAATTATTGGCGTGGGGGAGGCCCATCAGCCTCCCCGACAGCCCCAGGGACTGCCACCTCTTTGGGGCTTTCATTATGTAACAAGAGGAGGCCTTCTGGCCCCTGCTGTCCTGGGGGCTGCCACCTCCCCATGGCTTTATAAATTAAATAGAGGGAGCACCCATACCCCAGAAACTGCCAGCTACCCAGGGCTTTTTTTACTGTGGAGTGTGGGGGGGCTGTGTGCTCCCCCACTGCCCTGAGGACCACCACCTCTCTAGGGGCAAATATTAGAAAGAAGTGAATGGGGTCCATTTCGGACCCCCTTATCCATGGGAACTACCACCTCCTCGGGGCTATACTTGTTGGAGGGGTGCCACGTGCCCCCCTCAAGGAGCCAATGATAGCCCTGGGGACCTCACCCCCCAGGGCCCGCTATGTCCCGAGGTACCCACCCAAGACCATAGCTGTTTGCTGTGGCTTGGCTGCAGCTTTCACAGCTGTAGTCAAGTCACAGCAAACACTCCAGTTTCTGACAGCAGGATCTGTCAGACAGGCCCGCTGCCAGAAAGTGGATTTTTTATCTCATTTCCCTGCACACAGGTATGCATGAAAGCTTTGCTTCAGCAACCTCGATGCTGCTACTTAGAGGAGCTCCTTGGTTGCTGATGCAATGGGACAGTGGGGGAGGCCTTGAGGCTTGCTCTGCGGTCATGAATGACCCATAAAGGGCATCTTATAAAATAAAGTAAAAAAAAACATGTAGGGACTGTTGGGAAGCTCTTGAGGGTTCCCCCGTGGTCCCGATAGCCCATAAAGGGCAAAATAAAGAATAATCAAAAGGCGGACTTGTTTCCTTCCTTCCTTTTTTTCTTCGAAGCACAAATGTTTAAGGCTCATATGAAAGGTAATCTTACTCTGTTTAAATGGCAAATACATTTTTCTTTTCAAGTTGTGCAGAAATATTTCATTCTAAGTATATCATACATGAAAGCCTAAAAAACTCTCTATCTCTATCCCCCTCAATCTCTTTATCTCACTCTTTCAATCTCATTCTCACATTCACAGACCCACTCAGACAGCTACGCACCCACTCACAGACCCACTCAGACACTCATGCACCTACTCACAGACGCACTCAGACCCTTGTGCACCCACTCAGACCCATGGCCACCCTAATGCACCCACTCACAGACCCACAAAAACACTGATACACCCACTAAAACACTGATGTATGCACTCTCACATCCTAGACAGACACTCTCACAGGCATTTTTACCCCCAGATACACCCTCTCACACCTACTCAGACACCTAGAAAGCCTGTGGCCACCTCTGCCACGCACATCAAAGGGCCGCGCACAGCATGGGGTTGGGTGGTTGGGGGGGGTGGCTGCAGGGTCTGGCTTGTGGTCAAGCTCCTCTGCACACAGGTGGTGGCTCTGCACTGTGCAAAGTTGGGTGCTTCTAGGGCGCTAGCTTCAGGGCCTACCCGCCACCGGCTGTGTGCAGCAGTGGTTGGATTAAAGTATAATAATAAAAATTACTATACCGAAACAAAAATTGAAATTCACTGAAAATAAACAAAGGCTACAGGGCCGTTATAATTCGGCTCTGAATTTACCATACAAATTCACTAGTCATAGTTAGAGTTACCACAAGTAACTATAACTCATGCCCTCACCATTCTCTGATAATTACCCACAAATCACGGCACTTATGGCATCTTTGATAACTTCATTGATAATTTTAATGTAATATTTGCAGTACATTTTTTAAAGAAAAAAGCGTGCATGGCAGGGGCATGAGTTACAGTTACCTTAGGATAGAAGTTATAGTTACTTGAGGTAACTCTAACTGGTGAATTTCTATGGTTTCTTACGTTTAAAATGTGAGCCTAACCATAACTGTAACCTTTGGTTTTTTAAGTGAATATAAATATATGTGTGTATATATATATATTAATATATATATATATATATATATATATATATATAAAACAAAAAAGGTCTCGGAATGCAGGTGCTCTGCACAGCGGTCCTGGATGGGCTCCGAGAGGCCCCAATACAACTTCCAACACTACTTCAAATACCAGGAGACCCAGGACACCTCCAAAATGCAATTTAATTTATTTCAGCACAAACATCCAACGCGTTTCGGCAACAGCCTTACTCATGGATAAATCATTGTCATAGTGCTCCAAGCTAAAAACCCAAGTTAATAATAGACATAAAAAACAGACAAATCTACATTCCCCCACCATGAAGCACATAATGCGGCGGCCATCTTAAAGTGCACCTATACGTGAATTACACAGTAGTTTGTACCATAGTCTATCAAGCTGTTAATGAAATTCAGCTCCAATATTTGTTCAAATCCATCATACTATTTAACATGATATCGTTTTCCAAAGAATAAATAGAATAAAAACCAATTGCAGAAATACATGAATATATGGAATACTTCATTATAATATAAAGGTATAATAAATATAAATCTTTACAAAATTTAAAATTCAATATATTACTTATAAATCTTGAGTACTTATACCTATGTCTGAATTACTACCATTAAGTCCTATAATATCCGAATGGGCATGTATATTTGCAAAAGACTTTCTTAAAAGATATCGTACTGTTCTAGAGATATATTTACAACCTTTTTCATATCATGGAACCTATCAACCCAAATGGGTAGACGTACACGTTCTTCTACTGTAAAAACCTCCTAAAACCCAACAACTATTCACTTAAATAAATAAATATCAAAAAATCACCACCACTCAAAAGTGCTATTCTAAAAGGCCGCCCTATTACCCCTACTCGCTCGAAAGAAATGTCCCTAAATGGATACTCAGCTCCTCAATCGAGTTCAGTCCTACAGGTTCCAATGTTTCGAAGTCTATTATATATTTAGACTCCAAAATACGTAACAACCTCTCTCTGTCACCTCCCCTTCTGCTAATCCTCACTTGATCAATAACTACAAACATCAACAAATTCTCATTGCCAAAATGTTGGCTAAAGAAATGCCTAGCTACTGGGTAGTTCTTGTCCTGATTCTTATTAGCTCGTCTATGTTCCAAAATTATTTTCTTAGCATTGTGTATTGTGCTGCCCACATACAACTTCTCACACTGGCATATCAAACAATACACACAATAAGACGTGTTGCAGCTGTGATTACCTCTAATTACAAAACTGTCTGACCTTCCTGGAACCTTTAGTGTCCTGCAGCTGTTGCTAGTTTTGCAGGCTTTACATTTCATACAACAGAAAAAACCTTCCATTCTCGTGTTTTGCATACATCCTTTCGATGTTACATCATTGCGACACAAATTATCCTTGAGAGATCTGTTCCTCCTAAAAGTTATCTGGTGATTATCATTGATCCAGTTGGTCAGAACAGGGTCAGTCTGCAAAATATGCCAGCTCTTAATTAGTATGGAACGTATTTTATACGACTGATTGCTGTAAGTTGTAATGAATCTAATGGAGTCACACTCCTTCTTTTGACTCTTGTTAGTTCCATATAAGACATCATCTCTATTCAAGGTCTCCACTTTCCGTGTGGCTTGATCAATCACTTTAGCCCCATAGCCTCTGTTTCTAAACCTCTCACACATTACCTCACACTCCTGTTGAAAATCGGCTTCCTCACTACAATTTCTCCGGGCTCTCAACAATTCTCCAAACGGAATGCTACGTATCAGGGTCCCCGGATGCGCACTGTGAGCACATAACAGACTATTGCCAGCCGTTACCTTCCTATACAGTTTGGACACTAGTTTACTACCCCTCACAGAAATTTCTACATCGAGGAACTCAATGCGCCTCGAATCTAGATGTTCAGTAAATCTTAAGTTACATTTGTTAGTGTTCAAATCTCGCACAAATTGCATAGCTGCCTCCTCATCACCCCTCCAGATTACAAAGATGTCGTCAATAAAACAACACCACAAGACCACATTGGTATCCAATTGGGTGATCTCTTCTGCCACCTGTTCCTCCCACCAGCCCATAAACAAATTTGCATAGCTGGGAGCGAAACAGGTGCCCATAGCTGTCCCCTGCAACTGCCTGTACAGATGACTATCAAAGATGAACACATTATTTTTAAGACAAAACTCAATCATAGTGTACAGCATTTCCGAATGGAAAAAGAAAGACAATGACCTTGCTCTGAGAAAGTGTCTAATAGCTCTCACCCCCAAGTCATGATCTATACTTGTATACAGGCTAGTCACATCTAAGGTTAACAGTAAGAAGTAATCTTCCCATTCGATACTCTCAATGATTTTTTAAAAGTGTGTGGTTTCTTTTACATAGGAGGGTATTGCCTCAACGAAAGGGCGTAAGAAATAATCAATATAGTTCGATGTATTCTCCAAGAGGGACTCCATAGCCGAAACTATAGGCCTCCCTGGTGGATTAACTGCATCTTTGTGAATTTTAGGGAGAAGATATAGAATTGGAATCTTCGGATGATCACACTTAAGAAACAGGAATTCATCCCATTCTATCATCCCTTGATCTCTCCAATTAATAAGCATGACAATATATTGCTCATTCATTGATTTAACATCTCCCCAACTCACTTCTTCATAACACAGAGTGTTACTAAGCTGTTTCATTCCCTCTGCCACATATTCAGTGGTATCCTGAATGACTACATTGCCCCCCTTGTCGGATTGCCTGATGACAATGGTATGATCTTCTTTCAACTTCCGGAGAGCTTGCCACTGTTCACCTGATAAATTGCTGTTCTTCACATTCATCACACCATACCTCAACTTCTTCAGTTGTTTAGTCATTTCTCGTTCAAAGACATCAAGGGCATCACAATGAATGGCAGGTAAAAAGGTAGATTTCGGTTTAAAATTGCTCGGGCAGATACTATTTAAGGCAATACCAGTTCCCATCAAATTTAAGATAGGATCCTCATGAGCAACCACCCCCTCACATAAATCCATTGCTGTATATAACACATCAATATCGGAGATGCATAAATTACTCACATTTTTCTCAACCCCCACTTTCTCATAATTTTTAACCTTAGTGTGATACCACTTTTTTAATTTCAATTTCCTAATGAACTTGAAGGTGTCAATCCTAGTTAAGGTATAGTTAAAACAGCTGGTTGGGCAGAATGACAGACCCAGAGGTAAGAGATCCTCTTCAACAGCAGACAGCACTCTGCTGGAGAGATTTATAATATTCAAAGTTTTCACCTGCACGCTCGGGTTACCACTCCCAGGGGTCTTGCATCGTCTCCTGCGTCCCCTCTTCTTGGCCTATCTGTTCCTCTCCCTCTTCCTCTGACTCCTCGTCCTCTGCCCCTCTGGGGGTGAGCTCCTTTGTGTTGTTCCATCCTTCCCTGGTTCAACAGTCTGAATTGCTTTAAAAAATTCAATTTGTCCACTTCTTTATCCGATGTAGAGACCCCAGACAAAACAGTGTCTGGTACGTCTGAAAGATTTCCATCCGTAATGTCACTTTCTTCCTGTTCCTCAATTGGTTGATTAGCCTGTACAGAGTCTCTCAAATTTAATTCAGAAACTCCCTCGTTGTACATATGATCAAATTTCCGTTGGAAAGTTAGAATACGGCCTGCTTGATAATCCTTAAAGTCCAGTATGAATTTTCTCTGCTTTTTAGCCGTGATCCCTTCCTCTAATTTACAGAGTTTTTCTCTAAATTCTTCATATGCTCATCAAGTGTTTCTTGTGTGACTAATGACAATAGCTCCAATCTTATTTTCTCCATCTCTTCCAAGACTTTACTCCTGTCCTTCGTTGCATATTTAATTAGTATACGCATCATATTCAATGAGCTCTGTTTCGAATTCTCAGCCCACTCTTCGAGCATTTACGGATCAGGATCCTCGTAGGTAGGAACAGTATAAATCCTCAGTCCCCTAGGGACACGCTCCACATCGATATATCTCTGTAATGATTCAACCTCCCACCATTTAGACAATTCCTTTCTGTGCAATTTTTCCATTTTATCATATAGGGTTTGCAGTTTCACTTCAACCTTCATATTACCGCGACTGGGCTGAGTACGAGGCCCCTCATCCATCTGGGCAAAAAATAGTTTATTCGATTTCTCCTTTCGTCGTGCTTCCCATCCGGAAGCCATAGTTGCTGAGATAAGTTAAATAGTTTGTCAAGTCAAACAGATACCAATGTCTCTGCTATTGTTTTGGATGTGGACAATACAACCTTAGATCTGGTGTATTTCCCACTCTGTTCCTGTACCATGTAACTACCAGGAAGAGGTTCACGACTGGGCACTTCTATAGTCTTGAAACGTTCAAAAAATTGGTTCAACGCAAACACAAAAAGGCAGTTTTTCTTAACAGCATGTATGGCTTCTATATTCACAGTATCACTTTCACTGGCTGTGCGCTGGTGTCACATTGGTTCAACGAGAGCTTCTATGTTAGTAGCCAAAGTCCGTCACTCCTCCGCATGCCAAAACAAAATAACGCGCTGTAATAATAACGGCAAGTGCGCTTGTCAATGGAATGCAGCCGCGCTATCTCATACAGTCATAATGTGCCAGTACTGCGTCCTGACTGCGTATTTGTTTCCAAGATCAGCTGTACACACGACTCGAAAACAGTATATTATACAAACAATACTGATCGGGGAACAGACGCACTCACTTGTGCACTTCCTCCCCGTTTCAGCGTTTGACGCGCTGCGCGAGAGCACACCACGGCCTCCCGATTCCAATACTCACACACAATAAAAAAATAAAAAAACACCCACTGAATCCAAGCTCATGCTTGGGTGCAGGCAGGAGGGTTGGCCACAGTGTCTGGCCATCCAGGCCCTGTTGGCAAACCAGGCCGTGCACAGCCAAAGGCAGTGCGTGGCGCTGCTTATATTCACTTCTGTGCATGCTAAAAAACAATACAAATTCATTGAAAAAAACAAAGGTTACTGATACATTATAGTTAGGTCCTGAATTTACTCACACAAAACCTTAGAAATTCAGCAGTTATAGTTAAAGGTATTTCAAGTAACTATAACTTACTCCCTAAGGTAAATACAACTCACCCCTTCACCATGCGCAGCTAACTACTCCACATTAAAATCACTGATGACATCTTCTTTGGCATCTTTGTTATTATCACTGCAACATTTCCAATAAAATTATTGATCAGAAAACTGTGCATGGTGAGGGTGCAAATTATAGTTACCTTAAGATGCAAGTTATAGTTACTTGAAATAACTATAACTGCTGAATTTCTTTTGTTTTGTGTGAGTAAATTCTGAACCTAACTAGAACATCCCTGTAAACCTTTGTTTTTTTCAGTGAAAATATTTATATTTTATATTTATTTATATACATATATATGTAAGTATAGTTAGAGTTAGGGTGACAAGAGATAGGGATATATGAATATTTGACACCAGGTTAGAAAACTAGAGTAGATTTTAATAAATACAAGACCAAAATGACAAAAATCCAATCAGTAGAACTTGACAGAAATGTTTGAAGAATAAACTGTAGTAGGGCGATTAAAAGCAAAAAGCACCAACACGGGGTATCTGGTCATGCAGGACCAGGACAACATTATAAGTTCAGGCCAACTTTGATGGAGCACGGGCCAGCTACAGGAACTTAATTAGGCCCAGTGAACAAAGTGCTGGTTGCGGAACATTGCATGGATCTGAGTCAAAGATGCGTTGTGCAGCTGATGCAATGCATGGGTTTCAGGATGCGGCAAGGCTACGGTATTAGGTCCTGTTGCGTCCAGGCCAAGGATTTTGTCAAGATAAGAAGGCCAGTGTCAGAGATGCATCACTCAGCTGAGGCAATGAGCCGGTACTGATGAGGGATGAATCTGCAATGGCGTCCTCATCGAGGCTGCCTTCACTGAGGGATGTGAGGATCTGCTCTGGGGAAGCATTGTGCAGTGGCAGTTCTGAAAGCAATGCGTTGAACCAAAGATGCAGGCTGATGTGGCAATGTGAGGCTTCTGTGCTGGGTCCAATCCATGCAGCAGCGGCAATGCATCGGTTCTACTTGAGAATGAGCTGCTCAGCCAAGGAGATGTGTTGTTTCTGCTCTGGGATGCAACTCTCAGCAAGGAGTATGCGTCGGTTTTGTGGGAAAGCTTCTTAGGCCCGCTTTCTAATGGTCCAGGACTGGGGTGGCACCACTTTGCAGGGAAGACTCACAGAATGACAGAGTCCAGGTGCAGATGCAGGTTGGTTGGAAGTCTTTTGTTTCCCTGAGACTTCAGTTCAGGAGGCCAGCCAAGTAGCCCTTGGAGTCACTCTTGGTTCTAGAGAGATGCAGGTCGAGCACTTCTACTCCCAGGCAAGAGGGTAGCAGGCAAAAGGTCAGAACAGCAAAACAGAAGTCTAACAGAGTAGTCCTTCTGCAGCACCACAGTCCTTCTTCCTGGCACAGTGTCCACAGATCCACAGTATTTACAGATCCAGAAGTGTACTGAAGTGGTGATGTCTGAGGTCCAGTCCTGTCTGAGGTCCAGTTCTTATACCCAGTGTTGCTTTTGGTTTCAGACTAACAACAGGGGGTATGCAGCCCTTTGTGTGGGGATAAGACACAGCCTATTCAGGTGTAGCTGAAGCTGTTTCTAGCTCCTCCCTCCCATCCCCCGATGATGGCCCATCAAGTCACAGATGGCCCACCAAGTCACATCTAAGCTACATTGTGTGTGGCTATCTAAATGAAATTCACACAGCCCAACCTCCAACTACACCCAATCATGTGACCAGAGGCAGGCTGTAGGCACCAAATGGTTATGGCAAGAAAATGCTAACTTTTCTAAAAGTGTCATTTGCAGAATTGCAATTTAAAATCTGACTTCATCATAAAATTAGATTTTAAATTGTGATTCAAGACACAGTATACTTGGGGTGGGTTGTCTCTTCCCATTTAGAAATTACACTCACAAAATGTGATAAGTTAACTCCCATGTTGTCCTATGCGAGAGGCAGGCCTCACACTAATGGTAAACAAATTTAAGGGTTTTTCACTACCAGGACATTTAAAACTATGTCATACTTTTCAAACACATTACACTCTGCCCTCTGGGCTGTCCAGGGCATACCCAAGGGTAGCCTATTTTATTAAAAAGGAAGGTTTGGTCTTGGCAAAAGCTTTACTTTGTCAAGTCAAAATGACAGGTTGCAACTTCACATGTTTAAAGGGCTACCTAGTTAGGGGGCACAATCAGTGCTACATACTCTTTGGTAGCATTTAATTTACAGGCCCTGGGCATAGGTAGTGAACTTTACTAAGGACTTATAAGTAAATTAAATATGCCAGTGTTAGCATGTTTCAGGGAAGAGCACAAGCACTTTAGCACTAGTTAGCATTGGTAAAGTCTGCAGACTCCTAAGACCAGCAAAATAAGGTAAGCAAGATCAGGTGGTCGGAAGGCAAAACGTTAAGGGAAACCACAGCAAGGATGCCTGTCTATCTATCTGTCTGTCTGTCTGTCTGTCTGTCTGTCTGTCTGTCTATCTATCTATCTATCTATCTATCTATCTATCTATCTATAGATATCCCATGTGTTGTAGTACCAGTGTTTGTCTGTGGGTAGTGCTTAACTTACTCCAGGGCTCCAAAGCCTTTTTTTTCACTATTAGGGCTGCAGCAGAATAAGAATTGTATATTGTGAATAGTAATTATCTTACTCTTATGTGGCTGTGGGTTTTGTATTAGCATGTCACTTTCTAAACCTCTTTTCAATTTTCCATAACCGAACCTCTTTGCAGTAACTATTCCTTATTTTACCACCACTTCTGCTTGTCCATCCCACATTTACTCCTAAATCTTTTACTTACATGTGCAGAGAACTATGCCACTGGGGTGGAGATCTCCTTAATGAAAAGGTAAGAGAGACAAATATGGAAATGCTCACCTGTAAGTTTGTGATGTTCTTTTTTGTAGTACATGAAGAAGTACTACTGGAGTACTTTTTTGTGTAAACTAAAATGCTTTTGGCGAATCAGGTCCTTTGTCATTTTCCAAGGCCAGGGCCCTGTCATTCACATTCTGTGTCATGATGATCTGGAAAGCAAATTTTGTATGCGCTACATTCCAATCAAATAGGGCCACAGACCTTCTATGGGATCTTACCCATTCTTCCAAACCTTCAATAAAAGTGAGCACATTGTTGCAGTGTGCACAGAGGGGCTTGGCATTGCGAACGCTGCAGCTCAGATGACAGTGGCAAAGGGAAAATGAAGGTGAAGCCATCCTATAGGCACAGGCAACGTCTTAGGTTATACAGCAGAGGCACATCATACACGAGCATCGTACCGCAATCCCGAAGTCCTCACAATTTTTCACAAACAGGGGAGCAAGTTCTTGCAAACAGGGAAGCAAGCACGAAGCAGGCACAGACATTGTACCTAGATAAGGGGGGACAGCCTGGTCACTGCTACCTTACAGCCACACATTAATCAAAATACAGCATAAGCAGTCTGATCCGGCCTCTAATTTCATAGACGAGCATGCTTGTGTATGCCAACCAAACAAGAACCCACTGCACTTTCTGTTTAAGAACTTTTTGATTTGCTTTCCATAGCCCCTAAGTGCTCTTTTGACATCTCTTTTTTTAGCAAATTTTAATTGGTTTTAGTGTATGAGACTGATTTTATTTTCACATATGTGTAACACGCTATTACATACATAATTAAGGTTTTAAATGTTTGGTGTTAATATGTAATTAAAACATGAACTTGAAACTCTTCAAATTCTGTATGTGGAACTGCTTTCTGCCATTTTCACTGTTCATGCTATATAAATGTTAAAAATAAAATTACAAATAAGATTTGATTCAAGACAAGTGGGACTTAAATAAAAAAAAATACGGTTCATGTTCCACATGTTTCAAATACTTGGCTTTGATAGATGTCCATGGCCATAGCTGTGCAGACAGTGCTAGGGATATTGACCAATTATGATGCTTCAATATTTGTGGAAGGATTTCTAATACATTCTGTATTATATATTTTAGCTGCATTCAGATCACATTTTTTATAAAAAAGAAAACATGTTAATTAAATACAATAAAATACCAAACACAATTTCTTTCCTTGTAAGATATTTATTAATTTCCTTAATTTTACAGTAGAAAAATCATGTGAATATAACAATAAGAATGATAATGGTAATCAATATAAACGTCACAAATACTAGAAGTAGTATAATTCGACAGTATTTTAAATGTTTTTTTTCTTTTTCCTTCTTTTTCAGCAGGGAGTCGTATCCTGGAGTATAAATGTCCTCCAACCAAAACTGCAGGTCATTGGGATTTTCCTTCAAGAAGAAAAACAGAATTCAGTTTCAGTGTAAAAGCAGAAGCTGTACAGACAATCTAAGCAATTATGTTGTGACATGCTTTAGCGCCTGATTTAAGGTTTGCCTGATGGTTTACTCCATTAAAAATGTGACTGGTATCCTGGCTACCTTATTACAAGTGCCATAGTGTTGGCAAGTGGATTATTAGTATGGGCAGATAAGTACCTACACCTAGCAATAGGCGACTGACCCCCACTAGGTTCAGTTAGGTCTCAATAAATTAAGGCCAGCTCAACCCTTGGTAGCTTGGCAACGAGCAACAAGGCTGAACTTAGGAGAAAACGTGTGTAAAGCATAAAAAAAACACAGGAAACAGTTTAAAAATCCAAAACCAATTTATAATATTAGGAAATATTTTTATCTTTAATTTGACACCAAAACAAATAAAATCAGAGAAGGAGAACCGGAGATATGAATTTTTAAATGATTAATGTTTTTTAGCACTTAGAAACTAAAAGCGCCACTCAGGAATCTGGTCGCACCTCGACCAGGGCAAAGTCAAAGTTTCAGGCTGACCGCGATGGAGCCCTGCTCAACTACAGCAAGCAGGAGGCCTCGGTCAAAAGTTTACCTTCAGACTTAGGCCTTCATTTCAACCTTGGCGGTCTCCTCCAGAGACCGCTGAGGTTCCGCCGGGCTAAAGACCGCCAGTGTTGGCAGTCTTCCGCCAATCATATTATGACTGCTGGCGACCCTCCGCCAGTTTTTTGGACGGACAGTACCCCCAGCAGCCATACTGGCAGTCGGCGGTGTAGTGGAGGCTGCTCCTCCGTCACCGCCACGTCATCAGAACACCGCCGACCGTAATACGACTCAGTATTCGGCGTGGCGGTGTTCTGGTGACGGGGTGCTGGCGGCGGAGCAGCCTCCATGGATCCCGTTCCCTCCTGGAGGATCACCGGAATAGGTAAGGTGATCGTCCGTTAGGGCAAGGGGTTGGGGGGGTGTTGTGTGGTGTGTGCGTGCATGGGGGTGTGAGTGTGTAGAGGGGTTGTGTGAGTGCATGTATGTATGTGGGGGTTAATGTGTGTAGGGGAAATGTAATGTGTATGTATGTGTGCATGTGTGCATGTATGTGCGCATGTATGTGTGTGAGTGGTGTGAGCATGCGTGTAGGGGGTGTGGGGATATGTTTGGGGGTTCAATGGGGGTCAGAGGGCGGTGTTGGGGAGGGGGTCCTACTACCTTTGGGAGGTGGTAGGGGGGTCATGGGTGTTGGGGGTGGACTCAGGGGAGGGGGAGAGGGAGACCCCAATCAGTAGCAGGGAACGAATTCCCTGGCACTGGTGGTGCATACCACCATGGATTTTGTGGCAGTTGAAAACCCCACAAAATCCATAGCGGTATGCGGGGTCCTCATACCGCCGGCGGACTAATGACGGCCGCCGGGCTGGAGACCATTGTCTCTAGCCTGGTGGTCGTTACCGCCGTGGCGGACGGTGCAGGACATTGGCGGTTTGGCATTTGCCAAACCACCAATGTCATAATGGGGCGGTAATGACCGCCGGCCTGTTTGCAGTCTTACCGTCCTATTTGCACCATCCGCCAGGGTTGTAATGAGGGCCTTAGACTTTTTCTTGAAGATTTTCTTCATCGGGACGAAGTCACCAATCTGATCCGATCCAACCTCCCTGGAGCCCTCTTCGGATACGCTTCACAGGAGAACTCGGTGAACAATTCTACCTTCGAACTTAGACGATTTTTCAGGATGGAAATCTTTGACCGGGCCAAAGCTGAATCTTGATCCGATGTCCCTGGAGTCCTCCTTGGATACGTCGCACAGGAAGTCCTGGTCATCTTTTTACATTCAGACATTGTCTCTTTTTTTGAGGTTTTTCCTTCCGACAAGGGTAGACCCTCCACAGCAAGCCGATTTCGATGAAAGGTCATCGGATTATCTTTCCAGGAGTCCCCGGTGAAATCCTGGAAGTCTGGGGCTCGGGAGCTTTTCAGCAGGATGAACCTGCAAGTCATGCCGGGTCGTGGTGGAGATATGCCCGCTTGACTCACCACCGCGGGTCGGCCCCAAAAGTCTTAGAAGGTCCTTTAGGAGTCCACAGCTCACCCCAAGATTTCAGAAGCTCTGAGCTGCTCCTTGAGGGTTAGGACTCCAACTCCCAAAATGCACTTGGTTAAACTCCAAAAATGACCACAAGCCACTGGTCAGCTGGACAGTTCCTTCAGGTTTTGATGCAGGTGACTCTAGTTAGCTCTTTCTCACCTGTGGCAAGCAGGGTGTCCTTTACTGAACCAGTTGAAGACAGCAAAGTCCTTTCAGTGGTGAAGCCCAAGTGTGCAGCTGGTGCAGTCCTTCAGAGTGCACTGTCCAGGTGCAGGTCAGAGGCCCAGCAGGGAGTCCTTCTTCTTCATGTCTTGCTCCTGGTAGGGATCTGAGGTGGTGTGGGTGCAGCTCTCCCAAATGTATCCTTGTTCCTGGGATGAAAAGCAGGGGACAGCTGTCCAATCACAGGCAGACCACTACCTTCTTCGATGACCACTTCCTGGGAAGTGTGGCAAAAATCAATCCCAGGGAGCAACATTCCTTAAAACTCCAAAATGGCAGAAACTGAACTTTGAAGGTTAGGGCCCATATTTATACTTTTTGACGCACAACTGCGCCAACGCAGTTGTGCGTCAAAAATGTTACCGCCGGCTAACGCCATTCCCAAGTGCCATGCGGGCGCCTTATTTATTGAATGACGTTAGCCGGCGCTGCGGACTGGTGTGCGTCAAAAAAAATGACTCACACCAGGCAGCGCCGGCGTAGGGGAAAATGGAGGTTGGGCGTCAAAAAATGGGGCAAGTCAGGTCTGAGGTAAAATTCAGGCCTCAACCCGATTTGCGCCATTTTTTTGGACGCCCAACCCCCATTGAAATGACTCCTGTCTTAGCAAAGACAGGAGTCATGCCCCCTTGCCCAATGGCCATGCCCACGGGACTTATGTCCCCTGGGCATGGTCATTGGGCATAGTGGCATGTAGGGGGGCCCAAATCAGGACCCCTATGCCACAAAAAAAATACTTACCCCAACTTACCTCTACTTCCCTGGGATGGGTCCCTCCATCCTTGGGTGTCCTCCTGGGGTGGGCAAGGGTGGCAGGGAGTGTCCCTGGGGGCATGGGAGGGCACCTCTGGGCTCCTTCTGAGCCCACAGGTCCCTTAACGCCTGCCCTGACCCAGGCGTTAAAAAACGGCGCCCATCACGCTGGGCGCCGTTTTTTAAGGCCTGCCCCCTCTTGTGCCTCAAAATGACGTCACAGTATAAATATGGGGCACAGGCCTTAAAGTCATTTTTTGGAAGGGAACGCCTACCTTGCATATAATTAACGCAAGGCTGGTTCCCCCTTCCAAAAAATGACGCACATGGTGGAACTTTGACGCCCGCGGGGTCGGACGTCAAAGTATAAATATGGGGCAGGGTTTGCGCCGATTGTGCGTCAAAAATGTTGACGCACATTCGGCGCAAACAGAGTATAAATATGCCCCTAGGTCTGGCTGAGCCCACCCACTTGTGTGGCTAAAAATCCTTAACACAACCCTCTCCTGCCTTCTCCTAATCTAATCAAGAGGGCACCTGGTTGTCTGGGTTTGCAGGAAATCGGGGACGTCCTGAGCTGCTTCAAATGTCCTTCCCTCCTTTGAAGACCAGTTTGGCTGTTCTCCCCCATCCTGGTTCACCATCTGCTGAGGCAGGTCTCCTCCCCCAGGCACTTCCTTTGTGTTCAGCCCAGGCCACTTCACACCTCATCAAGGCAGCCTGGCCAGGCTGCCAGAGGCTGGACAATCAGAGAAGGGCACTACAGAGCTGAAGTTGGCAACTCAGTTCTAAAACTCTTTCCCTAAACTAGTTATATTAAATTCAGCAATTTCGAGTTGTTGGATTTATTATAACAATCAGTTTGAAACAAGCGTCGGCACCACATACCTGGACCAAGACGGCTGATTGGACTTGCCCTCCCCATTTCCCTTACATTTTGGAAAGTGCAATCCATTGAGGAAAAAAATCATCAATTTATACGAGAAGACTTTTCTATAGCTTAACATTGCTCTAACGTTAGAGGACTTAGTTTGTGAAAAATGTCAAAATAAAAAAAAATCTTGGATATGTATATTGGTATCACTATAGAACTGTAATATTTCTTGGATAGATCATGGGAAAAGGGGAAATTCATTTGTTTTCTAATCTACATTTATATTGTCATCTGATGACTGCTGTGTCTAGGTTGGTTTTTTAACATGTATGACTGAGTATGTATGGTTGTATGTTTTTTTTATCTGTAATTGTCTTTCTTAGGGGGTATTGTATATTTGTTCATGATTCTGTTTATACATATCAAGTATGTGAATCAATAAATTGTATTATGCTTTCATTGATTTTCATCTAGGACCTATTGTCCTTTAGTAGTTATTATTCTTGGCTTACTATTTCATTGTTTGTTTATAGGGATTCTGTTATTTCAGAACCCTTGTCTGAAGGTGGGTTTCTTTTTCGTTTGGATCAATCAGAGAAGGGCACTACAGAGCTAAAACTGGTAACTTTTAAGAAAAGTTCTAAAACTCTTACCATGAACTTGTTATATTAAATCGTTGTTGCATTCATATTAACAATCAGTTTGAGACCGAGCTTGCCATATGTAGCTCCTTTACTAATTAAAATGAAGTCTCCCATTGTATCCTATGGAGCCTATTCACTACAATGAGGCAAAAACAAATTTGACTATTTTTTGTCACCAAGGCTCATAAAACATATTTTATAAGGTCCCTGCTTATAGTTACACTGCACCCAACCCTGGGCACCCAGGGCACACATTAGGGGTGATTTATATGTTAAAATTAGGTAGTTTGAGACTTTGGAAGTACTTTTAATTCCAAAGTCAAATCTGCATGTAACTTTAATTTAAAAGCATCCAGCAAGGCAGGCCTGCCTTTAAAATTACCCTGGGACCTCAGCAGTGCACATATGGAGGCACTACCTATGATGGGGACACTAAACCTACAAGCCCTACCATACAACAGGGTCTTATAGGTAGGATGACATAGCCAATTATGATTAGCCTAATTCGCATACTCATGTTACACAGAGCACAGACCTTGGGACTGGTTAGCGGTGCCCAGGGCACCATCAGTCTAGAAAACACCAGCACAAAGTGAAAAATGGGGGTAAAAAGTTTGGGGCCTTATATATCTATATATATATATATATATATATATATATATATTTATATATATATACATAGTTTAAAGTAGTATATGTTAAATATTTTAATATAAACATCAATATAATGTTATTTTAATAAATTCCACTAATACTATATAAAACACACATATATATATGATATACGTGTGTATTTTTATACATATATGTGTGTGTGTTTATATATATATGCATATATATATATATGCATATATACATACAATGTAACACAATTAATAAAAATATCTAGTTTACATTATATTTATTTTTTATTATTTATTAGAAATTCAGCAGTTATAGTTAGAGTTCTTTCAAGTAACTATAACTTGTGCCGTAAGGTAACTGTAACTCACACCAATGTCATGCACAGTTGTCTCATCAATAATCTTATTGCAAATGCTGCAGTAATAATATGAAAGATGGGATAGAAGATGTCATCAATGATGTAATATTTGTAGTAATAACCTGTGCATGGCAAAGGCGGACGTTATAGTTACCTTAGGGCACGAGTTATAGTTGCTTGAAAGAACTCTAACTATAAATGATGAATTTCCATGGTTTTCAATGTGTAAATTCAGAACCTAACTATAACATCCATGTAACCTTTGTTTTTTTCAGTGAATTTGTTTTTTAACTTCTAGTAATTTTCATTGTTATATGCTAATTCAATCATCGCTACACACAGCAGCGGTTGGCCACAGGGCGTGCCTCAAGCCAGGCCCTGAGCCAACCCCCTATAAGCATTCAACCTTGCATCGTGCACAGCCTTCACCCTGCAGCCAGTCCAAGCAGCCAACCCCCCTAACCACCCAACCCGCATGGCCTTCTGGCTGTGCACAGCAGCAGTTGGTAGCGGTCTTTCTGGGTGTGAGAAGGTGTATCTGGGGTTGAGAGTGGCTGTCAGAGTGGCTGTCCGGATGTGAGTGCGTACATCAGTATTTTAGTGGGTGCAACAGTATATGAGCGGGTCTGTGAGTGGGTGCATCAGTGTTTCAGTGGGTCTGTGAGTGGGTGTGTGACAGTTTGAGTAGGTGTGTGAATGGGTGTGTGAGGGTCTGACCGGGCTGTGAGTGAGTGCATGAGGGTCTGAGTGGGTCTGTGAGTGGGTGCGTAAGTGTCAGAGTGAGTGAGTTAGTGGGTAAAAGATTGAAAGAGATAGAGTAAGAGAAAGAGAGTGAGAGGGAGCAAGACAGAGTTTTTAGTAAAATTTTAAAAAATGAAACAAGTCCGGCTAGACTCACACCCTCAACATTCAATGTGAACGTCATAGATCTTCACACTGAGATATTTGTTTCTTTTTTGTTATTTTTTTAGACCTTTATGGGCTATCTAGGACCCCGGGGGAGCCCTCAAGGGCACCGAGGGCCCTACATACTTTGTTTTAATATATAAAGTTTTTTATTACATTTTTAATGTTTAACAAGCCTTTTACGGGCTATCTAAGACTGTGGGGGAAGATTCAAGGCCTCTTTTGCGGTGCCATTGCTTCAGCAGGAACAGAGCTGCTTTAGCAGCAGCTCTGTGCTTGCTGAAGCATGTCATCCCTTTTCTTTTCATGTATGCAGGGGGAAAGAGATGAAAGCTTTGGTTTTTGACAGCGGGACCTGTTTGACAGGTCCGGCTGTCAAAAAATTAAGTGTTTCGTGTGGCTTGTCTGCAGCAACAAAGCTGCAGACAAGCCACAGCAAATAGCTATGTCCTGCGTTGGGCACCCAGGGACATAGAAGGAGCTGTCCCTGGGAGTTGGTGGTCCCCAGGGCCATCAGAGGCTCCTCCAGGGAGACCACTCTGCCCCGCTCCAGTGTAGCCATTGCCCCTGGGAGGTTGTGGTCCCCAAGGCTAATGGGGGTCCAAAAAGGACCCCCTTTACATACTTCTATTGTTTACCCCGGGGAGGTGGTGATCCTTGGCGCTCAGGGGTTGCCTGGATTCAAGCTAGTCTGGCTGATGAAGGGTGATACCATGAAACTGGTCCCAGGATGCTTGTTTCCAGTCCAGGGAGGACTTGGCGTCGCAGTTCGGGTGAGACTGTTCCCATGAGGAACATGGTCAAGACTCATTTGCATATGGATGGGTCCAAACTGGGGTGGCATGGTGAGCAAAAGAATGATGGATTAAACCCAGATCTGTGACTGGGGGTGAATCTTTGCATTGTTCGGCAATCCGTCCATCATCCTTTTGTGTTGCTAAAGTTGCCCTATGTGGGAAGGGTAGGCTCTGACATGGGTCCTGTGCTCACTGTGCAACTGGATTCAAGCTAGCTTGGCTGATGAAAGGTGATACCCTTAAACCAGTCCCAAGATGTCTGTTTCTGGTCCAGGGAGGACCTGGCTTGGCAGTTCAGGCTAGACTGTTCCCATGAGAAACAGGGTCAAGAGTGATTTGCATATGGCTGGGTCCAAACTGAGGTGGGATGGTGAGCAAAAGAACAATAGATTAAACCCAGATCTATGACTGGGGGTGAGTGTATGAATTGTTCAGTGCCTCGTCCATCATTCTTTTGTGTTGCTAAAGTTGCCCTAAGTGGGAAGGGTATGCCCAGACGTGGGTCCCGTGCTCACTGTGCTACTGGATTCAAGCTAGCCTGGCTGATGAAGGGTGATACCCTGAAACCGGTCCCAGGATTCTTGTTTCCGGTCCAGGGAGGACATGCTTTGGCGGTTCGGGCTGGACTGTTCCCTTGATGATCATGGTCAAGCCTGATTTGCCTATGACTAGGTCTAAACTGGGGTGGCATTTTGAGCAAAAGAACAATGGATTAATCCCAGATCTGTGACTGGGGGTGAGTGTTTGCATTGTTCAGCACTCCGTCCATCATTCTTTTGTGTTGCTTTGTATGGGTAAAACATTAAACTAACTATAACTTTCCTGTAACCTTTGTTTTTGCAGTGAATTTCTGTGCTTTTTGTAACGCACACATTAATATGTCTGTCAGGCAGTGGCCAGCCAATCACAGCCTTGATTTTCCCCTGGATTCGAGGAGGATCCTCAGAGGATTTGCAGATTGTCCCCAAAATAATGGGTAATTTTGTGCCCATAAAGGGTCCCTAGGGGACGCCTCCATGTATCCTATGAGGTCATGTATCCTGACCCCTTATATGTTTTTACACTGTTTTCTTTCTCACGACCAAGGCAATGCAAGAAACAAAATAGTGGCCACAACTTTTCTGTCAGGTTACGACCAGCCAATCAGGGCCTTACTTTTCCTCCAAATCCGCGGAGGATCAGAGAAGGAATTGAGGTGCATATGAGGAGGATCCATCTCCCTATATATTCAAATTTGGGCCCACGTTTATACTTTTTTTGCGCCGCATTTGCGTCATTTTTTTATGGAAACCGGCACATACTTACAAAATATAATTGTCTTTTCTAAGTGTGCGCCACTTTTGCGTAAAAAAATGATGCATATGCGGTGGAAAAAATGTATACATATGGGACTTGGTTTCATTAAATAACTAGAAAACTACTTAATGGATTTACACCAAATCACAAAAAGTGGTTTTCTGGACAAATAGCTAGCTTTATGCCACATCTGGTGTAAATCCACCTAGCGGTTCGGGCTGCAGTCATGTTCAAAATCCCTATGAAAATTAACGTAGAGAAAAGGTGCTTTTGTACCCCCACTCCCAGCCCATTCTGACCGCGGCGGAAAAGCCGCGGTCAGAAAAGGGAATCCGGCGGTTTCAAGCAGCGCCGCCATGGAGATTCCGACCCCCTTCCCGCCACCCTGTTTCTGGTGGTTTTTACCGCCAGGAACAGGATGGCGGGAACAGGTGTTGTGGGGCCCCTGGGGGCCCCTGCACTGCCCATGCCACTGGCATGGACAGTGCAGGGGCCCCCTAACAGGGCCCCATAAAGATTTTCACTGTCTGCATTGCAGACAGTGAAAATCGCGACGGGTGCAACTGCACCCGTCGCACCCCTGCCACTCCGCCGGCTCCATTCGGAGCCATCTTCATTGTTGCAGGGCCTTTCCCGCTGGGCCGGCGGGTGCTCCTTTGGCGGGCGCCCGCCGGCCCATCGGGAAAGCCAGAATGGCCGCCGCAGTCTTTCGGCGGCCTGATTTTGGCGGGCGGCGACCGCCGCCCGCCAAAGTCAGAATGAGGGCCATAGTGCCATCATAATGCAAATCTAAGGGCCTGAGCCTACCCTGTAATTGTGAGTGCAGGTAAACTACTATTATTATTTGTGATCTCTGGGAGTGGAGAACACCATACCTTTGTTTGCATAGTCAAGTGGTCCTCAAAGGGAAGTGTAAACTCAGTTTGCACAGGCTGCATGCCTCGGAGGGCATCTGTTCCATAGACGGGTCAGCTCTGCTAGAATCCTTCTCTCCTAAAATAAACGCTATGGTGACCTCACTTATAAAGTTAGCTTGATACAGTGAAAAGCTACTGTGATATGCCTTTAGGAGCATGGGAAGAATTGCTGAATTGACAGAAAACACCCCTGGCACTTGTTGTGCCCACTGAGCAGTCAGGGAATATACAGACAGAATCTTAACCAAGTGGCTGCACAACAAGTGACATTACAGTGTGTTTTAAAACAATGGCACAAAAAAAATGTGCAATGTATGACAGTGCAGAGCAGAAACATCTAAATTACTAGAGTGCTAAGAAATGAGACATAACTATAGT
Source organism: Pleurodeles waltl (assembly GCF_031143425.1). NCBI lineage: Eukaryota > Metazoa > Chordata > Amphibia > Caudata > Salamandridae > Pleurodeles > Pleurodeles waltl. The sequence goes on along the minus strand of NC_090436.1, from coordinate 718,100,925 downwards.
GAGTCCATGAATGGACCTCATGACAAGCCCCCCCCCTACGGACGGGACAGTAATCTAATACACAAGTGAAATAAAAACAAAAGTATAAGTCAAGCAAACTCAATGCAATACTAGAAGACATAATATACAAAAATTATAAAAACTATTTACAAAAGTACTGGTGAGAATTTGAAAAACAGACCAAGTTATTTGGGGTTGGAGGCACCCAAGACCTCTTCCACCAAGTCAATGTTTAGTGAATCCAGGATGGGTTCCATCTCCGCAGATGATCAGTAGCTCAAAGGAACAGATATGATCCTCATTATCAGCCAATGCCGAGTGAATGGCTGGTTGTGCTGCAACATGTTATCTAAGTCTGAGGTGAGTAATCCTGGTGCCATTTACCTGTCTCCCCATTGGGATGAAACTCATACCAAGCATCTTGAAGCAAGCACAAGTTCATTGGATCCGGAAATGGGTCTTGACTCCTCAGCCGACTTATGTCCATAGGAACAGGAGGTTGCAAGGCAAGGCAGATATCCAATGTCCATTCAAAGGGACACCAAGGCAGCGAAATACGGGTTGAATGCAGGTAAACCAGGTCAATCAGAAGTACAGTGACCACTCAAAGTCTAGTTCCTGGAGTAACAGGGCTTCAAGCCACTGGACCATGCACCTACAGCACTGCTGGATTGTTGTAGTAATGCTGCAGATGAGGAATAATACCAAGGGAATGCCTCCAAAAATATTGGAAAATAGTGAATGAATAAAACCCATAAATAAGTTACCTACCCTAGTTCATTTATTTCTTTTTTAAAGTGGTGGGATTTGTGAATTGGTGGCAACACACAGAGCAGCCCCCCGTGTAACGTTGTGACGGATTCACAAATTCCAAAGACATCAAAAAAACTGTTTCAAACTATTTTTGTCATCCTTTGCAGATAATAATATCACCAAATTAAAAGAATAATGGGGTCAGGGTACCTCTACCCTGACTGTATCAACTATATTGTAGCCCTTATTTCATATTTCAGCACCAGGGACCATTTCCTGATGTAGAAAAATAGGGTCCACAACTTTCCACTCAAGTTGCAACCAGCCAATCAGTGCCCTTCTGTGGCACGAGTGTCACGAGTGTCGGCCCCCACTTGACGGATCACCCTGAAACTTCACATGCACAACAAGATCCTTTGGCACACTTTGGCCCATATTTATGGATTTTGACACAAAACTGTGCTACTGCAGTTTTGTGTCAAAATCCTTAGCGCCTGCTGGTGCCATTCCCCAGAGCCAGCTGGGTGCCATATTTATGGAATGGCGCACGTTGGTGCTAAGGAATGGCTAGCGTCTAAGAAGAAGACACTAGCCGAGGGGAGATGGCGGTGGGAAAAAGACGTTAGTGGGCCAAAAATGACGCTATGCTGGTTAGCGGCAATAAATATGCCACTAACCAGCCTAGTGTCATTTTCTGACGCAGTATCACTGGAACATGACTCCTGTCTTATTAAAGACAGGAGTCATGCCCACCACTCCAATGGCCAGTGTCCCCTGGGAAAGGCCACAATACCCAGTTCCAGGCAGGAGGCCCCATGTAAGGGGCCCCCAATGGCACAGAATAAAAAAAAATATATCCTACCTGTACTTACCCAGAATTGGGTCCTCCATCCTATGGTGTCCCTCTGGTGTGGGTGGGGGTGTTCCTGGGGCTTAGGGTGGACATCTGTGGGCCCATTCCATGGTGTTTAGCCCGTAACACCTGGTCAGACCCAGGCATTAAATAATAGCACTAAGCAGGTTTAGCACCATTATTTGGTTGCGCCTACTTCTTTGCACCAGAGTATAAATATGGTGGTAGGGGTTAGCATGATATTGTGGACAGGAACGCCTACCTTGCACCTAATTAGCACAAGGTAGCTTGCTGCATCCACAATATGGTGCTTACTCCTATATTTTGACACTAGACGGGTCTAGCATCAAAATAAAAGTCTGGAGTTAAGTTTGCCCTGTTTTAGCGTCAAAATAAATGATGCTAAAATGGTGCAAACCAAGTATAAATATGCCCCTTTGTTTTGAAAATTTCATGAAGATTTGTGAAACAGTACATAAGATATAGGCAAGTCAAAAATGCTTTTTCAATGCGTGAGTTATAGTTACCTTAGGGCAAAAGTTTTAGTTACTTGAAATAACTGTAACTATAATGTCTCTGTAACCTTTGTTTTTTTAGTGACAATAAATGGCACTGCACTCAGGGATCTTCTTTGAGCAATTTATTTCACAATGAGAGTTGTTGCACAAACCACCAACGCATTTTGACTATATTAGTCTTTCTCACGGTTGGTGAGTCCGTTTTTTCTGTCAGTTTATATTGCTTAGGCACTACAGAAATAGGACATTATGGGACATGTTTTCCTTTTGTGCAATGATAATCAAAGTATGAATAACTTTCACTTGTCCACATACAATTATTTTATTGTGTCAATTACAGACATATGTATTATAATTAAATACAGTTATTATGGGCCAGATGTATCAAAGGATTTTGCATTCGCACACAGTGCAAATTAGTAAATGTCACCGTTTACGAATGCAAAATTGCCTTTCTTGATTTATGAAAGGAATTCGCAGTGCAATTTTAAGGAATCACAAAAATAGCGATTCCTTAAAATTAGGACTCCATTTAGGGAATCGCAAATTGCGATTCTCTATATAGGAAAACACAAATAGGGAATTCCTATTTGCGATTTCCAAAGCACGTGTATCATGCATTTCCTAAATGCGAATTGGGCATTTAGGAAACGCAATTATCACCAAATCCAATTTGGTGGTAACCATGTGCAATTTAAAAAATGCATTAAAAATGCATTTAAAAAAATGACATGTAGCACAGACATGCCCCTATGGCATGTGTGCGCTTCACATGTCCACTGATTTTTTTTGGGGTGCCTCAAATGGGGCCTCAGGCCTCCAGCACCCTGGGATTTGCATTACCTAATTTGTGAATACCTAACAGGAATTTGCAAATTTGGAAATGCAAAACCATTCGCACCTATGAGCCTACAGGCCCACAGGGATGAATGGAGTCCCACTCCCTAACTGCGATTCGGTAATAGCGGTTGCGACTTTTAAGAAATCGCTATTACTGAATCGAAATTTTCATACATCCCATTTTGCATTTCTTAAATAGCGATTTCTTAAAATTTGCTATTTGAGAAATGCAAACCAGGAGCTAGATACATCTGGCCCGCAATTCCTTAATGCGAATTGGGCATTAAGGAATTGCTGTTTACCACCAAGTTGAACTTAGTGGTAACCATGTGCAAATTTTAAAAATGCATTTAAAATGCATTTTTTAAATTTACATGTAAAGCACACATGCTCTTTTGGCATGTGTGCACCTTGCATGTTGTAAAAAGATATTTTGGGGTGCAGCAGAGGGGGCCTAAGCACCCTGGACTTTGCAATTCCAAAAACTGCGAATTCCAGTTAGGAATTTGCAATTTGGGACATGCAAAATATTCGCAAATATGGGCCAACAGGCCCATAGATGTGAATGGGGGCTGTATAGCAATTTGTGATTCGGTAATTACCGAATCGTAAATATGATACATTGCATTTTGCGAATCAGAAATAGCGATTTCTTAAAAATCGCTATTTCCGACTCACAAAATGCATTCTTGATACATCTGGCCCCAAGTAATTTATATTAACCCCTTCGCTGCCAGGCCTTTTCCCCCTCCTGTGCCTAGCCTTTTTTTGGCTATTTGGGGCAGTTCGCGCTTAGGCCCTCATAACTTTTTGTTCACATAAGCTACCCACGTCAAATTTGTGTCCTTTTTTTCCAACATCCTAGGGATTCTAGAGGTACCCAGACTTTGTGGGTTCCCCAGAAGGAGGACAAGAAAATGGCAAAAAATACAGTGAAAATTTCGTTTTTTTTTTTAAAATGGGAAAAAGGGGCTGCAGAAGAAGGCTTGTAGTTTTTTCCCTGAAAATGGCATCAACAAAGGGTTTGTGGTGCTAAAATAACCAGCTTCCAGGAACAGGCAGACTTGAATCAGAAAACCCAATTTCTCAACACAATTTTGCCATTTTACTGGGACATACCCCATTTTTACGATTTTTTGTGCTTTCAGCCTCCTTCCAGTCAGTGACAGAAATGGGCATGAAACCAATGCTGGATCCCAGAAACCGAAACATTTCTGAAAAGTAGACAAAATTCTGAATTCAGCAAGGGGTAATTTGTGTAGATCCTACAAGGGTTTCCTACAGAAAATAACAACTGAATTATTTTTAATTGAAATTGAGGTGAAAAAATCTGCAATTTTTCTCCACGTTTTACTCTGTAACTTTTCCCTGCAATGTCAGATTTTTTAAAGCAATATACCGTTACGTCTGCTGGACTCTTCTGGTTGCGGGGATGTATAGGGATTGTAGGTTCATCAAGAACTCTAGGTACCCAGAGCCAATAAATGACCTGCACTCTGCCTTGGGTTTTCATTCTATACCGGGTATACAGCAATTCATTTGCTGAAATATAAAGAGTAAAAAATAGCTATCAAGAAAACCTTTGCATTTCCAAAATGGGCACAAGATAAGGTGTTGAGGAGCAGTGGTGATTTGCACATCTCTTAATTCCGGGGTGCCATTACTAGCATGTGAATTACAGGGCATTTCTCAAATAGACGTCTTTTTTACACACTCTCTTATATTTGGAAGGAAAAAATGTAGAGAAAGACAAGGGGCAATAACACTTGTTTTGCTATTCTATGTTCCCCCAAGTCTCCCGATAAAAATGATACCTCACTTGTGTGGGTAGGCCTAGCGCCCGTGACAGGAAATGCCCCAAAACACAATGTGGACACATTACATTTTTTGACAGAAAACAGAGGGTTTTTTTGCAAAGTGCCTACCTGTACATTTTGGCCTCTAGCTCAGCCTGCACCTAGGGAAACCTACCAAACCTGTGCATTTTTGACAACTAGAGACCTAGGGGAATCTAAGATGGGGTGACTTGTGGGGCTCTGACCTGGTTCTGTTACCCAGAATCCTTTGCAAACCTCACAATTTGGCTAAAAAAACAAATTTTCCTCACATTTCGGTGACAGAAAGTTCTGGAAGATGAGAGGAGCCACAAATGTCCTTCCACCCACCGTTCCCCTAAGCCTCCCGATAACAATGGTACCTCACTTGTGTGGGTGGGCCGAGCGCCCACGAAAGGAAATGGCCCAAAACACAATGTGGACAAATCCCTTTTTTTTTTACAGAAAACAGAGGTGTTTTTTGCAAAGTGCCTACCTGTGGATTTTGGCCTCTAGCTCAGCCGGCCCCAGGGGGGGGCAGAAATGGCCTAAAATAAATCCCCCCCCACCGGGGAGCGACCCTTGCCTACGGGGTCACTCCCCTTGTGTGGGGGGACAGAAATGGTCTAAATACAGTTTGCCCCTCCAGGGGAGCGACCCTTGCGTGACGGCGCAAAAAAAAAAAGATCCCTGGTGCCTAGTGGTTTCTGCCCCCCTGCAAAGCATTTCTCTTCCGATCGTGCTGGAAGCTGAGCTTCCAGCGCGATGGGGGAGGCTCTGTGACAATCAGCGCGCGCTCGCGCGCTCTCGCGCTCGCATGCTGACGTCACAGGTGGGGGAGTGGGGGGTTGGGGGTGGAAGGGGAAGGGCTTCCCTTTCCATCCCTAACTTGGGGGGTTGGGGGGAACCCCACAGAGGGAGCGCTAGCACTCCCTCTGGGCTGTGTGCCCTGGATGTAATGGTTACGTCCTGGGCACAGCAGCACTGTGCCGCAGGACGTAACCATTACGTCCGCGGCACAGAAGGGGTTATTCAATTTGTTTTATTTCTTAACGGCAGAGACAAAAAATACTTATTTCTTCCTGCATACTAATTATGGAATCATTGTAATGCCCCAGTGGGCATTAACTTCTCTGTGTATCTCTTTCAAATTAAACATTTCTCAATGTTATGTTACAACATTTCCACTTTCCTTTCTCCGCTGCTTCCTGCCGATCAACTGTGTACCTGTAGCCTAACACACAAGAAAACAAAGCAGAGTGATTATTGGAGTGACCTGACCTGCAAATACAAAAAAAATATTGCAATGTTTCATATTTCTTGCAGTGTCAAATAGGCAAACATGATTCCATAAGTAGTATGCAGAAATAAGTAAGTGTTTTCTGTTTTGATTGTGGCATGGTAAGGGAAGTTGTACATTTTTTTATTTAATTTAAAGGTATGTGCTTGTTTTACTTTGCCCACTTGATCTGCAATGGTTGAGAAATCTTGACTATGAATATAGCTATAATATTTGGTTTACATGTCACCAAAAAGCCCACTTGTGGGTAAACACTACAATTGGGTGGTGTGTTTCACTTAAATAATTTTGAGTAGCGTGAGTCACTAGCGTAACATTGGCTCACACACACACACACACACATATATATTGATTTATTTATATCTAGATAGATAGCTAGATAGATAGATAGATATTCACAGAAAATAAATAACAGTTACAGCGATGTTACAGTTAGGAATTATAATTAAAACACATAGAAATTCAATAAAAAAACAAGAATTGCAGGGGTGTGCTGGAAAGTGGATTATTAGTAAGAGCAGGTAAGTACCTACACTTAGCAATAGGCCACTAACACCCCACTAGGTCCTGTCAGGTCTCAATAAATTAATCCCAGCTCTACCCTTGGTAGCATGTGCGACAAGGCTTAACTTAGGATACAGGTGCCTACAGCACTTAAAAATCACAAAACTGTAAATAAGTAAAACACCAAAACTCAATAAAAATCCAACATCAATTTAGAAAAATAACTAATATTCTGATCTTTATAATGACACTAAAATGGCAAAAATCAAACGTAGGGAACGAGAGATATGAATTTTTAAATATTAAAAGTAATTCTAGTGCTTAGAAGCAAATAGTACTTCAAGGGTTAAAAAAAGGTAACACTGGACAGAGACAATGTTCAGAGTTCAGGCCACCCATGATGTAACACTGTTACACTTACTTTCAGAAGTGTTTCTTGATACAGGAAAGTATTCCACAGCACCACCCAAGGGTTCAGAGGCTCTGGTGTGCTTCTTGGGGTCTGTGACTACAGCTCCCCTAATGCACCTCTTCAACTTATGGAGCTCTTTACAACAGTTGCTTCAAATGTCTCCAAACTTCTGGATCTTCTTCCAGAAGTCATTTTTGGGTCCTTGAACTGTCCACATCTTGATCCAAGGTCCCAGAAGCTCTGAGTTGCTCCTTGGGAGTTAAGACTACAATTCCCAGAATGCACTTGGTCAGAATCATCAAATGGCCACTGGACGCTGGTCAGCTGGGCTCTTCTTGCAGGGGACTCTGGGCAGCTCCATTTTACCTGTAGCGTACAGGGAGTCCCTTTTTGAAGCAGATGAAGACAGGCAAAGTCCTTTTAGTGATGAAGCCCAAGTGTGCAGCTGGTGCAGTCCTTCAAAGTGCAGTATCCCGGTTCAGGTCAGGGGTCCAGCAGGGCAGTCCTTCTTCTTCTTCTTTGTTTGTTCCTTGTAGAGATCTGAGGTGTGGGATGAGTTCTGAAAAATGTATCCTCGCTCCTGGGGTGAAAAGCACTTGGGAGCAACTGTCCAATCACCATTCACAGGCAGGCCACTACCCTTTTGGATGACCACTTCCTGGGTAGTGTGGCAAAAATCAATCCCAGTGAGCAACATTCCTTAAATATCCAAAATGACAGACACTGAATTTTGGAGGTTAGATCTGGCTGAACCCACCCACTGGTGTGGCTAAAAATCCTTAACACAACCCTCTCCTGTCCTCTCCTAATCTAATCAAGAGGGCACCTGGTTGTCTGGGTTTTCAGGAAATGGGGGCGGTCCTGAACTGCTCCAAATGTGTTTCCCTCCTTTGAACACCATTTTGGCTGCTTTCCACCCATCCTTTTTCACCATCTGCTAAGACAGATCTCCACCCCAGTCACTTCCTTTGTGTTCATCCCAGGTCACTTCACACCTCATCAAGGCAGCCTGGCCAAGCTGCCAGAGGCTGGGCAATCAGAGAAGGGCACTACAGAGCTGAAACTAGTAACTTTGAGGATAGTTCTAAAACTCTTTCCCTGAACTACTTATATTAAATCCAAAAATGGCAAGTTGTTGCATTTATTATAACAATCAGTTTGAGGCCAGACTTGCCATATCTAGCTTTTATAAGGTCCCTGCTTCAAGTTACACTGCACCCATCCTGGAGAGCACAACCTAGGGGTTACTTATATGTAAAACAGAAGGTAATTTAAGACTTTGGAAGTACTTTTAATTCCAAAGTCGCATTTGCATATACCTTTACTTTAAAATCAGTCAGCAAGGCAGGCCTGCTTTAAAATGACCCTGAGCACCTCAGCAGTGCGCCTATGGGGGCACTACCTATGCTGGGGTCCCTAAACCTACATGCCTTACTATACACTAGGGACTTATAGGTGATTGACATAGCCAATTATAATTAGCCTAATTTGCATACTCATTTTACACAAAGCAGAGACCCTGGGACTGGTTAGAAGTACCCAGGGCACCATCAGAATCAAAACCATCAAAAAGTGAAAAATGGGGGCAAAAAGTTAGGGGTGTTTTACAATCTCACACAAGCCCAGCCCCTCCCCCCAGAGCACACACCCGGGAGACTCAGCCCAACCCAGGGAGAGTCTTCCTGGCATATCAATGAAGTTAGAGAGTGAGGAAAACTGGCTGTCCCTTTGCAGGACCTACTCAATTACATCCTCTTGTCATGGTCACTCCCTCTGGGCAGTGAACCCATCAGAACAGTAAAAGGACCCATTTAAACTATAACTTCCGTCTGGGGAGTCTTCCTCCTCTCTCTCTGCCAACTTGGGTAAGTGAGGTGTCTATCCCCCTATCCGTAACTTTGCTAGGGCAACACCTACCGTACTCAAAGTGGTCACCCAACACTTAAGCAACCCCACCATGACCAACAGGGTTAGGAGGCCTACTTTGCTTTTGTCCCTGGGGTCTGCCTCCCAGGCCAAGTGCAGTGCTGCCATGAAGGCCAGCACCCAGCAGCGGCTACTGACAGCTGTCAGAACCCAGAACTACACCCTAACCTCTCCACTGACAGGTGGGTGAGCTGCTTTAGGGGTGACTTTGGGGTCCTGGCACCCCTTTTGGTGTTTAGAGGTGGGGGCTACCACATACTGTGGCAAACACCCTTTTTCCACTTTCCCTTCTGTCAGTGCAGGGGCAACACCCTGCAGCTGAAAAACTGCCTGACTACTGAGGACTTCCTTGGGGTCAGGTGAGACCTCACCAGTGCCAACCCTGGGCTCCCCCCTACTGGGGCAGAAGGCCTTTAGCTCACTCGAACTCTCTTTAAGAGTGGCCTACCCTTCTTGTTCCCTTTTCTTGGGGACCACTGTCCCCTAACTGTGGGGACTGGCTCCCCAGGACCTTGGGCTGGGGAGTGCCCTGGGCGACTGCCCCCCTTAGACCACACTCACCTCTGGGATGTCATTGCCACAGATACAATATAAGGGAAGGTCAGCACTGACCACTACCCTAAACTAGTCAAGGACACCCTTCCTCTCTAGGGGCACTATAGATACAGGTTTGTTGGTGACATCACCTGTGGCTATCCTGACTTTCCTGGTCTTCCTGGGACAAACTTGTCTGGGATCACCAACCAGTCACTCACTATAGTGTGCCGGGCACAGGTGTGGCCAGTGGTAGGGATCCAATTCACCTGAATTAGATAAAGGTGCCTACTCCCACCCTCAGAGATCACTAGCTTACCATCTGGTCCTGTCTCTCAGCCCAGGGCTATGAGGACCTCATCATCTGAGGAGTCCTCCTCCATAGCTACACTGGACAGCCCAGTGCTAACCACCTTCCTTAGGAAGGCTGTATCTCCTCTGAGGTGACCTGTCTGCTGGCAGTCAAAGCAGGCCTTATTGTCCAAGAGCTTCTTTAACCCTGGGTCTCCCTGCCTCTGCTTGTCAGAGTGGAGTGGGATTTACTCTCCTCCTTATTAACCGGTTCTGTGCCTTGGACGAGATGATCTCGTCCAAGGCTACAGTTCCCCTGTGCCTTGGACGAGATCATCTCGTCCATGGCACAGGGGAACTTGGGGGCGTGCTAGCGCGCCCCCCGTGCACCCCCCTCCCCCCCCCCCCCCAAGTCGGGATGGAAGGGGAAGACCTTCCCCTTCCACCCCCGACCCCCCCACCCCCCGTGACGTCAGCGGATTTGTCACAGGGGCCTCCCTAGTCGCGCTGGAAGCTCTGCTTCCAGCGCGATTGAAAAAGAAATGCAAAAGCATTTCTTTTTCAATCACTTGGGAGGCCCGGAGGGGCTTCAAAGGGAATGAAAAGTATTTCCTTCCCTTTAAAGTCCCTCCGAGGGTTTCAAAAGCCGGATTGCTTGCAATCCGGCTTTTGAAACCCCACTAGACACCAGGGATTTTTTTTTTTTATTGAAACTGACAAAAGGGAGCGACCCCTTGGGCAAGGGTCGCTCCCAGGGGGGGCATTTATTTTTTTTTATTTTTTTTATGTTTCATTTATTTATTTTTTGGTGGGGAGCGACCCCTTAGGCAAGGGTCGCTCCCCTTGGGGGAAAATTATATTTTGGCAATTTCTGCCCCCCTTGGGGGCAGATTGGCCTATTTTGATGAGGCCAATCTGCCCCCAAGGGGGGTAGAAACCACTAGACACCAGGGATTTTTTTTTTTTTTTATTGTTATTGACAAAAGGGAGCGACCCCTTGGGCAAGGGTCGCTCCCAGGGGGGGCATATTTTCGGGAATGCCTTTTCTGCCCCCCCTGGGGGCAGATCGGCCTACTATTAGGCCGATCTGCCCCCAGGGGGGGCAGAAACCTCTAGGCACCAGGGACCATTTATTTTTTTTATTTTTTTTTATGTTTCATTTTTTGTTTTTTTTGGTGGGGAGCGACCCCTTAGGCAAGGGTCGCTCCCCTTGGGGGAAAATTATATTTTGGCCATTTCTGCCCCCCTTGGGGGCAGATTGGCCTATTTTGATGAGGCCAATCTGCCCCCAAGGGGGGTGGAAACCACTAGACACCAGGGAGTTTTTTCTTTGTGTGAATTTCACGCAAAGGGAGTGACCCCTTAGGCAAGGGTCGCTCCCTGGGGGGGGAGGGCAATTTATTTTAGGCCATTTCTGCCCCCCCTGGGGGCAGTTCGGCCTATTATTAGGCCGAACTGCCCCCAGGGGGGGGCAGAACCCTCAGGGCACCAGGGCAAATTTTTTTGTTGTGTTTTTTTTTTTGTTTGTTTGTTTTTTTCGAGATGGGGAGCGACCCATCAGGCAAGGGTCGCTCCCCTGGGGGGCAAATTGTATTTAGGCCATTTCTGCCCTCCTTGGGGCAGATTGGCCGATTTTAGGTCAATCTGCCCCCAAGGGGGCAGAAACCACTAGACACCTGGGATTTGTTTTTTGGCGCCAATGTCACACAGGGGGAGCGACCCCGTAGGCAAGGGTCACTCCCGGGGGCGGGGGTGGGGGCTGCGGGGGGCAAATTTATTTTAGGCAATTTCTGCCCCCCCTGGGGACAGTTCGGCCTATTATTAGGCCGAACTGCCCCCAGGGGGGGGGCAGAACCCTCAGGGCACCAGGGCAAATTTTTTTGTTGTGTTTTTTTTTTAGTTTGTTTGTTTTTTTCGAGATGGGGAGCGACCCATCAGGCAAGGGTCGCCCCCTGGGGGGCAAATTGTATTTAGGCCATTTCTGCCCCCCTGGGGGCAGATTGGCCGATTTTAGGTCAATCTGCCCCCAAGGGGGCAGAAACCACTAGGCGCCTGGGATTTGTTTTTTGGTTCCAATGTCACGCAGGGGGAGCGACCCCGTAGGCAAGGGTCGCTCCCGGGGGCGGGGGTGGGGGCTGGGGGGGGCAAATTTATTTTAGGCCATTTCTGCCCCCCCTGGGGACAGTTCGGCCTATTATTAGGCTGAATTGCCCCCGGGGGGGGGGGGGGCAGAACCCTCAGGGCACCAGGCCAAATTTTTTTGTTGTGTTTTTTTTTTTGTTTGTTTGTTTTTTTCGAGATGGGGAGCGACCCATCAGGCAAGGGTCGCTCCCCTGGGGGGCAAATTGTATTTAGGCCATTTCTGCCCCCCTGGGGGCAGAAACCACTAGGCGCCTGGGATTTGTTTTTTGGCGCCAATGTCACGCAGGGGGAGCGACCCCGTAGGCAAGGGTCGCTCCCGGGGGGGGGGGGGCCTGGGGGGGGGCAAATTTATTTTAGGCCATTTCTGCCCCCCCTGGGGGCAGATCGGCCTATTATTAGGCCGATCTGCCCCCAGGGGGGGCAGAAACCTCTAGGCGCCAGGGCAAATTTGTTTTTTGTGTTTTATTTTTTTTTGTTCTTTCTTTTTTTAGAGATGGGGAGCGACCCATCAGGCAAGGGTCGCTCCCCTGGGGGGCAAATTGTATTTAGGCCATTTCTGCCCCCCTGGTGGCAGATTGGCCGATTTTAGGTCAATCTGCCCCCAAGGGGGCAGAAACCACTAGGCACCGGGGATTTGTTTTTTGGCGCCAATGTCACGCAGGGGGAGCAACCCCGTAGGCAAGGGTCGCTCCTGGGGGGGGGGGTTGGGTTGGGGGGGGGCAAATTTATTTTAGGTCATTTCTGCCCCCCCGGGGGCAGATCGGGCTAATATTAGGCCGATCTGCCCCCGGGGGGGGCAGAATCCTCTAGGCGCCAGGGCCAATTTTTTTTTTTTTGTTTGTTTGTTTTTTTAGAGATGGGGAGCGACCCATCAGGCAAGGGTCGCTTCCCTTGGGGGGCAAATTGTATTTAGGCCATTTCTGCCCCCCCGGGGGCAGATTGGCCGATTTTAGGTCAATCTGCCCCCAAGGGGGCAGAAACCACTAGGCACCGGGGATTTGTTTTTTGGCGCCAATGTCACGCAGGGGGAGCGACCCTGTAGGCAAGGGTCGCTCCCGGGGGCGGGGGTGGGGGCTGGGGGGGGGGAAATTTATTTTAGGGCATTTCTGCCCCCCCCCTCCCAGGGCCGGCTGAGCTAGAGGCCAAACTCCACAGGTAGGCACTTTGCAAAAAACACCTCTGTTTTCTGTGAAAAAATATGTTCTGTCCACATTGTGTTTTGGGCCATTTCCTTTCGTGGGCGCTAGGCCAACCCACAGAAGTGAGGTACCATTTTTATCGAGAGACTTAGGGGAATGCTGGGTGGAAGGAAATTTGTGGCTCCTCTCAGATTCCAGAACTTTCTGCCACAGAAATGTGAGGAACATGTGTTTTTTTTGCCAAATTTTGAGGTTTGCAAAGGATTCTGGGTAACAGAACCTGGTCCGAGCCCCGCAAGTCACCCCATCTTGGATTCCCCTAGGTCTCTAGTTTTCAGAAATGCACAGGTTTGGTAGGTTTCCCTAGGTGCCGGCTGAGCTAGAGGCCAAAATCTACAGGTAGGCACTTCGCAAAAAACACCTGTTTTCTTCCAAAATTTTTGATGTGTCCACGTTGCGCTTTGGGGTGTTTCCTGTCGCGGGCGCTAGGCCTACCCACACAAGTGAGGTATCATTTTTATCGGGAGACTTGGGGGAACGCTGGGTGGAAGGAAATTTGTGGCTCCTCTCAGATTCCAGAACTTTCTGCCACAGAAATGTGAGGAACATGTGTTTTTTTAGCCAAATTTTGAGGTTTGCAAAGGATTCTGGGTAACAGAACCTGGTCCGAGCCCCGCAAGTCACCCCTCCTTGGATTCCCCTAGGTCTCTAGTTTTCAGAAATGCACAGGTTTGGTAGGTTTCCCTAGGTGCCGGCTGAGCTAGAGGCCAAAATCTACAGGTAGACACTTTGCAAAAAACACCTCTGTTTTCTTTCAAAAAAATGGGATGTGTCCACGTTGCGTTTTGGGGCATTTCCTGTCGCGGGCGCTAGGCCTACCCACACAAGTGAGGTATCATTTTTATCGGGAGACTTGGGGGAACATAGATTAGTAAAACAAGTGCTATTGCCCCTTGTCTTTCTCTACATTTTTTCCTTCCAAATATAGGAGAGTGTGTAAAAAAGACATCTATTTGAGAAATTCCCTATAATTCACATGCTAGTATGGTCACCCCGGAATTCAGAGATGTGCAAATAACCACTGCTCCTCAGCACCTTATCTTGTGCCCTTTTTGGAAATGCAAAGGTTTTCTTGATAGCAATTTTTTACTCTTTATATTTCAGCAAATGAATTGCTGTATACCCGGTATAGAATGAAAACGCACTGCAGGGTGCAGCTCATTTATTGGCTCTGGGTTCCTCGGGTTCTTGATGAACCTACAAGCCCTATATATCCCCGCAACCAGAGGAGTCCAGCAGACGTAACAGTATATTGCTTTCCATAATCTGACATTGCAGGGAAAAGTTACAGAGTAAAACGTAGAGAAAAATTTATGTTTTTTTCACCTCAATTTCAATATTTTTCTTTTTCAGCTGTTATTTTCTGTAGGAAACCCTTGTAGGATCTACACAAATGACCCCTTGCTGAATTCAGAATGTTGTCTACTTTTCAGAAATGGTTAGGTTTCTGGGATCCAGCATTGGTTTCATGCCCATTCCTGTCACTGACTGGAAGGAGGCTGAAAGCACAAAAAATTGCAAAAATGGGGTATGCCCCAGTAAAATGCCAAAATTGTGTTGAAAAATTGGGTTTTCTGATTCAAGTCTGCCTGTTCCTGAAAGCTAGGAAGCTGCTGAGTTTAGCACTGCAAACCCTTTGTTGATGCCATTTTCAGTGGGAAATCCACAAGCCTTCTTCTGCAGCAACTTTTTCCAATTTTTTTTTAAAAAAACGAAATTTTCACTGTATTTTGGCCAATTTCTTGGCCTCCTTCAAGGGAACCCACAAAGTCTGGGTACCTCTAGAATCCCTAGGATGTTGGAAAAAAAGGACGCAAATTTGGCTTGGTTAGCTTATGTGGACAAAAAGTTATGAGGGCCTAAGCGCGAACTGCCCCAAATAGGCAAAAAAAGGCCTGGCACAGGAGGGGGAAAAGGCCTGGCAGCGAAGGGGTTAAGGTTGAAGTGAACAGAGGGAGTATTTGTGGTGGGTTTACCACCTCCTTTTTTAGGTTTTTGGGGACCTGACCCCCCTTTCTTAGAGTTTCCCCTCGGGACTTGACAATCACCTTGGTTCTCAACCATTCATCAGCTGCCTCTTCCAGCTCACTGGGGTTGGTCAGCTTAGAGACCATTAGATGCTGCCCTACCCTCTCTTGGATACAATTGGTCAAGATGTGCTCCCTCATGAACAAATTGTTTAACCCCTCATAAGTATTCATTTTGTTACCATGTAACCAGCCCTCTAGTGTCTTAAGTGAGGTGTCTACAAAGTCAATCCAAGACTTGGTATTGACCTTCAGGGTGCTTCTGAACTTCATTCTGTACTACTCTGGGGTCAGACCAAACTTTGTGGTTAAACACCTCTTCATACTGGGATAGGAATTTGCTTCCTCTCCCCCCTAGGGTCAGGAGCTTATCCCTCCCAGATATTGGGACCGACTCCCATAGGAGTGAACCCTAATATTGGGGCTTAACCCTTCTCATCCCGAGAGTCCTCTCAAAGGCCTCCAACCAGTTTTCTATGTCACCCCCCTCTACACAAGCAGGAACAACCGAATTGGGTAACCTGGGGCAGAACCCACCACCCAAAAACACCTCAACTTCTCTTTCACAGCCACCATCTCTCTGGTCAATCTTTTCCCACTTCTTCTTCTCTAGGGCCAACTTCTCTGCCTCCAAAGCTATGAGGGCTACCTAAGTGGGCATCAAGTTCCCTTTCCCTGAGGTCTAGTTCTGCTTCCTCTTGATCTGATGCCACAGAGCCTGCTCTACCACTAGCTCTGGATTGGGCCCTAGCTGCTGAAATCACAGTTAGGCAATCATCTTCTTCCTCCTGGAGGTTGGAGAGGACATCTTCCCATCCCCTTCCTACCTCTGGAGCTTTCTCTACCTCCTTCTGCACTACCCAGGCTTCAAGGTACCTGATCATCACAGCCTTTCTAAGGGTGTTAGCAGCAGGTAATACCCTCTTTCTGCTCAGCACCCTAAACTCAGCTGCAGTGAATGTGGATAGGATAGCCGGATCAAGCTTCATGGTCTCCCTTAAGTTTTGTGTCACTTAAAAAACTTAAAGAACAATTTAGAAAAATACAAAATGAAGTAATCTAAAAAAAATAGTCCAGATTTGAAAAATCAAAAGTACTTTTGCTCTAGGTCAATGTAAAGGATTTGTAACGTATTTTACTTAAAACTGTAGTGTGATATTAAACACAAGTACTGGATCCCACCACAGCGCACCACAAATGTTGGAAAGTGGATTATTAATAAGGGCAGCTAATTAGCAATAGGCCCCTAACCCCCCTAGGTCCATTCAGGTCTCAATAAATTAATCCCACCTCAACCCTTGGTAGCTTGGCAATGAGCGACATGGCTTAATTTAGAAGACAGGTTCGTAAAGCAGTTAAAAATCACAAAACAGTAATAAGTAAAACACCAAAACTCAATACAAATTCAACACCAATTTATAAAAATATACTATATTTTTATCTTTAAGATGACACTAAAACAAAAATCCAACTTGGGGAACGAAAGATATGATTTTTTAAAGATTAAAAGTAATTCTAGCACTTAGAAGCAAATAGCGCTCATAAGGTTAAAAAAGGTCACACTGGACATGGACAAAGTCCAGAGTTCAGACCACCCACAGTGTAACACTGTTAAACTTACTTTCAGAAGTGCTTCCTGATACAGGAAAGTGGTCCACAGCACAAGCCATAGATTCAGAAGGTCTGGTTTGCTTCTTGGGGTCTTGGACTACAACTCCCACAATGCACCTCTTCAACTTTTGAAGCTTTTAACAACAGTTGCTCTGAATGTCTCCAAACTTCTGGATCTTCTTCCAGAGGTTTTGTTTGCATCCTTGAAGTGTTCACAACATGATCCAAGGTTCCAGAAGCTCTGAGTTGCTCCTTGGAAGTTGGGACTACAGTTCAGAGAATGCACCTGGTCGGAATCCTCAAATCGTCACTGGATGTTGGTCAGCTGGGCTCTTCTTGTAGGACTTGATTCAGGGGACTCTAATAAGCATCTTTGTAACTGTAGCTTACAGGGAGCCCACTTCTAGTGTTGCAGAAGCAAGGCAAAGTCCTTTTCTTGGTGAAGCCCAAAGTGTACAGCTGGTAAAGTCCTTTTGAGTGCAGTTCTCCGAGTGCAAAACAGGGGTTCAGCGGGGCAGTCCTTCTTCTTCAGTATCTTATTTCAGGAGGAACCTGAACTGTGGGGCAACTCTGACATATTTATTCTTGCTCCCGGGGTGGGAAGTAGGGGCTGCTCTTGTCCAATGGGGTGCAGGCCACCACCCTATGGGGTGACCACTTCCTGTGAAGTATGGCAAAAATCAGTTCTCTAAAAATCCAAGATGGCAAGAGTCTCCCTTAACACACCTCTTCCAGGCCCTCTCCTAATCTAATCGGTGGGGCTCCCACCTGTCTGGGGGAGCAGGAAATGGGATCCAGTTTTTGTCCCAAGTGGTTTTCCCTCTTTTGAAGACCAGTTTGGCTACTCTTCCCCCATCCTGCTCTGTCATCTGCTGCAGCAGTTCTTCTCCCACCAGAGGCTTCATTTGTCTCCGACCAGGCCACTTCACGCCTCATTAAGGTAACCTGGCTCAGGCTCTCCGAGGCTGACCAATCAGGAATGGACACTACATGGCTGAATTTGGTAACTTTCAGAAAGGGTTCTAAATCTTTTTCCCTGTGCTAGTCATATTAAATTCAACATTGAGAATTTGTTGAATTTATTATAACATTTAACTTGGTACCACACTTGCTATATTTAGCTAATCTATATTGGAAATAAGACTTTATTATTTCAAAATGAAGTCTTCCATTGGTAGTCTATGGTGCCCATTGACTACAATGGGGAAAAACAAGTTCAGCTGTTAGTCCCTCACCAGGGTTTATAAAACATATTTTATAAGGTCCCTGCTTATATGCACACTGCACCCAACCCTGGGGGCACCTAAGGCAAACCTTAGGGGTGACTGTTATGGGAAAATAAGGTCGTTTGAGACTGTGGAAGTACTTTTTTATTCCAAAGTCGAATTTGGGGTTAACTTTAACTTAAAAGCAGTCAGCAAGGTAGGCCTGCGTTTATAATGACACCAAGGACCACAGCAGTGCACCCAGGGGTGCCCTATGTACCCTCAGGTCCCTAAACCTACATGCTGTACCATGTACTAGGGACTTATAGGTAGGTTGTCAGAGCCCATTATAAATAGGCTTAAATTAAAAATATACCATTTTAAACAGAACACTGGTCCCGGAACTGGTTAGCAGTGCCCAGGGCACTGTCAGAGTCAGAAAACACCAGTATCAGCAAGAAATGGGAGCTGGTATTTAAAGCAGCTCCCTGCTTGAGGGAGCAATGCCCGCTCCTGCAGGATGTGGGGCAGACTGGGATTGCATGGGTCTTGACACTCCCCTAGCAGTCCTGCCACTTTCTCTTTCTCTTTCTCTCTCTTCCATCCCATTACCGGATGAAAGAGAGAGAGAGAGACAAAATCATTGCAAAAACATAGCTATGTGAAAACATATCTAGATGAAAGAGTCACCTGTGGCCTAGTGGTTAAGGCCTCAGACCCTTCATGAGAGGGTTCAAGCCTGGATGTGTCAGTGGTCATTTCCTTCATTTAATTTCCTTTCAACTTCAAATATTTAGGGTACAAACTGAAACATGATCTTACGATTTCTACTTGACAAATACATTTTGTTTTTTAATTTGTTTGGAAATAGCGAATTTAAGTATAACATTCATAAAAGCCTAAGAACCACCTCTCTCTCCCTCTCTCTCTAGCTCTATTTCTCTCGCTCAATCTCCTTCTCCAATTCTTCTCTGTCTCTCAATCTCTCACTTCTCTCTCTCTCTTGCTCTCTTCCATCCCATAATCAGTGGTTTCAGGGGCTTGACCGCAGGCCATGCGGCCAACCACTGCAGTGCACTGCCAACGGCTATGCGTGGCTGGGGTTTTGGGTGGTTATAGGGGCTTGGATGCAGGGCTTTGTCATAGGCAAAGCCATGCATCCAAGCCCTGCAGTGCACAATGTGACTGTTCCCCCGTTCCACTGTTCAAGGATGAGTATCTATATGCACTTAATTTATAATGCAAAACTATAGAAACTGAGAACAGTTGAGAAGGGAATATGATATGCTTAAGTAAAGTTTGTAACTTTTATACAGAAATTTTAAATTCTCTTGCGTTGCAATTAATGATATTATTTCTATTACAGGTTGGCAATGTTTAATACATAAGTTATCAATATGAAACTTTTACTTTCATATATGATTTTATTTTTTAATGCAGATTAAATTAGCTATTTACTTTGCTAACGTAAGTAACTAGTTATATATCACACACTCAGACACACAGGGGGTTATTCTAACTTTGGAGGAGTGTTAATCCGTCCTAAAAGTGACGGTAAAGTGACGGATATACCACCAGCCGTATTACGAGTTCCATAGGATATAATGGACTCGTAATACGGCTGGTGGTAAATCCGTCACTTTTCCGTCACTTTTGGGACGGATTAACACCTCCTCCAAAGTTAGAATAACCCTCACAGTGTTGCACACAGTAACACATCCAGGCACAAACTGATGGATATACAAACACATTCAAGCAGACACTCATGCATACAGTGACACAGCCAAGCGCACACTGACAGATATACTACCACAACCAGGTACACACTCATGCATATGCTATAACATCCAGACACACCCTGTTGCATACACTAACACTCAGGGACACACTAATGTGTACACTGATGCATGGAGAAACATATGCAACACACTGATGTATACACTAACAGATCCAGACAGACACTGATGCATACACTAACAGATCCAGGCACACACTGATGCATACAGTGACATAGCCAGGCATACACTGCTGTACTCAGTGACACACCGATGGTACAATACCAGACCCAGACACACACTGATGAATACACAGACACACCCAGGGACACACTAATTCCTACTCCAGCATTTCCACATACATACTGATATATACAGTGGCATACCCAGGAACATACTGATGCATACATTGACACAGCCGTGCACACAATGATGCATACACAAACTCATTCATGGACACACTTATGCATACATGACGATACCCAGACATACTCTGATGAACACACTGACACTTCCAGGGACAGTTAGGCAGATGATGACAAATCAAAGCACATAGTAACGCATACACTTAGAGATCCAGGCACACACTGATGCATACACTCACAGCCAGGCAAATGCTGCTCCATTTACTGACACACCTTGTCACATAATGATACATACACTACAGCACCCAGGCACACACTGATGCATGCACTGAGGCACCAAGGCACACATTCATGTATACACTAACACATCCAGGCACAGACTGATGCATACAGTGACACACCCATGCACATACTGATGCATACACTGACACACCCAGGGACACACTGATGCATACACCGACACAGTCAGGCACAAACTGATGCATACACTAATTGACCTAGGGAGACACTGATACATTCACTGATAGCCCTAGGGACATACTGATGCTTTTGCTGACACAAGATACACCCACATCCATAAACTACAAATATTTTAACACAGTCACAGCTCTTTGTAGTACATTTATATAAAAAATATCCTTTTTGTCTACACAAAGAAAACGCTTTGTCTTTTCTTTTAGAAGTAAGTTTTTGTTTTTTTATAGAAATAGTTAAAAAACTACTTTTATAAACAAGAAAACTATATGCAGAACTGTTGCATACTCAAAAAACTTGTTTTGCTAACTAAAATATAAGTAAAAGAAATTAACAGTGGTGGCTCTTCACTTTTTTAAGCATGATGATTATGTCTGCATTCTTTTTTAACAACAAGTTCCTGGCACTTGCCACAATGGATGACCATCTCCTTGAGCTCATTGCACACTGGTGGATTAGATATATGTTGCACAGCTGGAGCTCCAGAAAAAGTAGATGGTCCTGGTGTAGAAGGATCAATAGCTCTCTCCCTGATGTAACATAGATATACACGCTCTTGGTACGTTTTAAAATGTTACCATAGCTGTACTTTTTCTCAGTGCCTCTGGAAAGGTTTTTTCACACAGAGTGCACTCCACATATCTTGCACAAGCTTTTGTTTCAGAAGCGGGGATAGTGAACCATATCCATCAGTTTCCTTTATATGACCTCCATGCACATCTTCATCCTGTACCTCCATGCTTGCAGATCTATCAGGATCTGGTTCTATGAGCAAATTAATGGGTGTGTGAGTGTTTGTGTAGATGATTTTCGTTTGATGCTGCTTTTACTTACTCCCTCAGCCAATCAGAGGGTCTATTTTTTAAATTATGGTACCACTGGACTTCCGTGAATTTCCCACGGTCCTACCATCCAGATATCACTAAATTTTAACCCTTTCATGCCCACTCCGAGAATCTCTTTAAACCCAAATAACAAAAGCACCATTTCTGAGTAACGTTTTAACTTTCCCCTCAGTCTCTCTCCCACATGTACTACTAAAGCATATACCAAAATGTGCTAAGATATCCACTACAGTGTCAGAGGTCTCTGTACTGAAGTGATAAGGGGGACACCGGGTTCTTCAGTATGTGAGTAATACTACTGTAGTATTACTTCCATACTACAAGAGTCCAGTTTATAAATACCCCCATACCGCTAACTGTCTCCCCTCCAAATATTTATCCACCTCACTCCCTCTGATCATGACATCCTACTCCTGTCAGCTTCTAACCCTGTCTGCAGAGCCCCCAAAACATTGCTAATCACCAAGGAAAAGAACTGCTGAATTTCATGCGACCATTAATTTCATGCGACCATTCCAAAATAAATCTACAAAGTTCTCTTACCTATGGTAAACCTTGCCTCAAATTAACATGTTATTGATACTTTTGAGATGGACTCCCCTCTTAGAACTTTTATCCATGTTGTCTGTAGCTCACAGGCCTATTTCACTAGTATCCGGTCATTCAATGCTATATTGCATGATCTTTTTTCTTAAGTGGTGGAAAACCCAACTTAAAGAGCACTAAAACCTGCATAAATGCACTGAATATTTAAACAGAAGTTTAGATACTGTTAAATCTTTGTGAAATCAGGAGCACATTTCATTACTGTAGGCCTGATTCACAAATACCATTTTATGAGTAAGTATGTTAAGGAGTAAGCCAAGAGTACTACAGGAGTAATTCTCAGCAACCTCTTTGAGAATTGGTCCCTTCTTTGCTTTGGTAATAATCTCTCATCACTTTCAAAACCCTCCTCTATTCCACTGCACATCTTTCAACCATTCTTCCAACTTTGTCATTGACTTAGCCACCTTGTTGCCATTTTAGATCTAATCAATAAGAATTACCCTTGCCATGCTCCTTTCAACTCCAATACTGCATTCCATCAGCTCTGTCCACCTATTCTCCCAAACACTCTGCATTCTTTCAAATATTCCTACTGAATTAAATGTATTTAGGGCCGTATTTATACTTTTTGGCGCACAACTGCGCCAACGCAGTTGTGCGTCAAAAAATGTAACGCCGGCTAACGCCATTCCAAAGCGCCATGCGGGCGCCTCATTTATGGAATGACGTTAGCCGGCGGAGCTGACTGGTGTGCGTCAAAAAAAATGACCCACACCAGGCAGCGCCGGCGTAGGGGAAAATGGAGCTTGGGCGTCAAAGAATGGGGCAAGTCGGTCTGAGGCAAAAAATCTGCCTCAACCCGATTTGCGCCATTTTTTTTCGACTCCCACCCTCCATTGACATGACTCCTGTCTTAGCAAAGACAGGAGTCATGCCCCCTTGCCCAATGGCCATGCCCAGGGGACTTCTGTCCCCTGGGCATGGCCATTGGGCATAGTGGCATGTAGGGGGGCACAAATCAGGCCCCCCTATGCCACAAAAAAAAAAAAAAAAAAATCACCTGAACTTACCTTAAGTTCCCTGGGATGGGTCCCTCCATCCTTGGGCGTCCTCCTGGGGTGGGCAAGGGTGGCAGGGGGTGTCCCTGGGGGCATGGGAGGGCACCTCTGGGCTCCTTCCGAGCCCACAGGTCCCTTAACGCCTGCCCTGACCAGGCGCTAAAAAATGACGCTAAAGCGGCTGGACGTCATTTTTTTGGACCCGCCCACTCCCGGGCGTCATTTTTGCCCGGGAGTATAAATACGGCGCACATGCCTCGGAGTCATTTTTTAGACGGGAACGTCTACCTTGCATATCATTAACGCAAGGAAGGTGTCCACGCTAAAAAATGACGCAAACTCCAAGATCTTTGGCGCTAGACGGGTCTAACGCCAAAGTATAAATATGGAGTTCGTTTTGCGTCGGATTTGCGTAAAAAAAAACGACGCAATTCCGGCGCAACCAGAGTATAAATATGACCCTTAATACTTAAAGCTGTGACCACACACTATGTGCTGTCTCAAGCTCTCCAAACCACTACACTCCTTATCCCCTCCTCCAGTCCTACATAATTTCATTCCTCAATCATATTTTCCCACTAGACTTTAAATATGCAGTCATTTTGCAATTGCTAGAACAAAAACATTGGTGAATCTTCCTCCATTACCAACAACTGTCCTGGCTTCAGCAGTCCTCCGTCTCTATATTACATAACACCTAGGGCTGTATCATGATGGCCGGCACGCTGCAGTGTTGAGTGCATGCGTTTTTTTGCAGCTGAGTGGTTTACATCTCACATATATACCTTAGAATGTCTCAAACGTAATGCATGAACTTGAGTCAGAACGAGTCTGAAACAGAGTTAGGCAATCTTTTATCACATTTTTGACTTTTTCTGTCTAAAGTTCATGCAGTAACTTATGAATTATATGTATGAACTCTAGATGTATGTGATGCAAAAAGCAGGCACTTGGCTCTGCATTCAGACCATGCACCTAATCATGATAAGGACCAGGAGGTCAGATTTATAAAGGCTTTCACCAGTACCACTTTTCTCACACATTTCCACCTGTCTGCTGTGTGCAATAATGTATGCTATTCACTGTACTATCTAAGCTTACTATTCTTGTCAATACTTAAATAGCATTTGACTGGTTCTTGTATTCCCTTGATTTTGTTTCAAAGTTTTATGTTATTCTTCCTTATTTGCCATAAATGACTGCATACAGGTGGCCATCATGTCTCAGCCCAAATGAATTGATAATGTCAACTCTTCCGTGGCTTACTCCTATGGACTCCCTGTTGATGAGACACCATTATTCCTTTATTTTCCTACTTTCGGTCCTCCACCTCCAATCACAGATCTTCAACATCTTCAAAGCTGTATGTCACTGGATGTCTTTCTTATCAAATATGCAGAACTCACTGAAATTGTAAATCAACTTTCCTCCCACCAAATACTTGTCTCACTCCCCATCTATCCTTATTGTCCTTGGCATTCTCACCCACAAAGAAACATGATTTTGTTAATTATAGCCAAGGAAGCAATTATTAAACCTTGATCATATTTGCTTTAATATGCCCTCGTTGTTCAAGAGTCGGCCTTAAGGGCGTTTCCCAGTTAAACAATCTTTCCTAGTAAACCTGAGGATGTTTCCTTTTATTACATGTGCACCAGAAACAAGATGAAAAACATAATACATGGGTTGTATAAGAGTGACAGTGACTCTCCTACCCAAATCAAATAGCCAACATGTTTCCGCCCGGTTCTAAAGTCTGCAAGGGTCTGAGTCTTTCTTCAGGGCTAAATACATCTCTGCCTAGGGAATCATTCAAACCATGCACAAAAAGGCCAATACTCCCACCTAATGAAAGTCTCCTCTTGAAGGGAACCCTGTACTATTGGGACATTCAGGAAATATGTGAATCACCCCGGTAGTCAGTCATTGCAATGGTCATGCCTGCATTTTGACCTAGATGTACCCCACATTGTTGCCACTAAACTGATTCTTTTCTAACATAAGGGGCCTGATTACGACGTTGGCGTAGGTATTCCTCTGTCATAAACATGATGGATAGCCCACTCGCTGTATTACAAGTTGCATTATATCCTATGGAACTTGTAATACCGCAGACAAGATATACATCACATTTGTGATGGAGTAATCCCCTCTGCCAAGGTTGTAATCAGGCCCAAAATCTGCTGCTGCATGCATAAATAGTATATGCACACGGTAATGTCTTACTAGTCTCATCTGCTATTATTCTCACCTATTAATATTTTGGGAACCAAACATGATATCGGACTGTCTACTGTTCTATTCGTGCAGTGTACAGCATTTTATGTTAGAAAGCTCCTGCTGCTCAATAAAACATTTTTTTAAATGTGTCCTTTTGTTATGAAGTCAACTCAATTTTTGTGGTATTGGCACTGGGTTACTGTTGTCGAGTCCCCAGTCTGACTCCTATAACATGGTACAATTGGTCAATCTCCACTTGGCATATTTACATTTCCACTACAATCATAGTATAAGGTATAGGAAACTACACCATTGGCATGGAAATTTGAATGTTGCCTGTGAACTGTAGAACCTGTTTTCATTCACATGGCTGACAAGTAAACACATGGCTTTTAGGTTTATATGTGCAGTCTGACTGCTGCAGTTGTTAAACCTGTAAATGAGCATGTCAGTATAAACATTTTGACAGGAAAACACCTTACTTTTAAATATTTAGTAAGTCATCCCTACGTAGGCATTGCAGCCCATAAGGTAAGGTGCATGGTATTTAAAAGTGAAACAGATAAGAATTTCAAAATATTGTTGGCATGTTCTTCCAATTAATGACCCCCAAAAGCTATTTTTGCTGCATATGGCTATTTTGGAAATGCCCCTTTCTGCAGAATTATCCCCAAACTTTCTGACTTTCTCCTCCTATTTTTCTGACCCTCTTTTTGTTGGCTTTAGGACTCTGGGCACTTTATCACTGCTTATCGGTACTAAGGTGCATGTGCTCTATCTCCTAAAACTTTGTATATTTGGCTTACACCTGTTTGGCATATTTAATTTACCTGTAAGTCCCTTGTAATGTGGTATAGCATATACCCAGGGCCTGTAAATTAAATGGTACTAGTCGACCTGCAGCTCTGATTGCCCCACCCACAGAACAAGGCTTTCAAACCTGTCTCAGGCCTGCCTTTGCAGTGCCTGCGTGCTCAGTTTACTGCCACACTGTTTGGCAATTCAAACCAATTGCCAAGGCCTAAATTCCCTTTATACTTCACCCAAGTCACCTCTAAAACAGGCCCTAGATAGCCCTATCGGCAACGTGCTGTTTATGTAAAAGGTAGGACGTATACTTTTATGTGTTACATGTCCTAGTAGTGACAAACAGCCTCTTTCATTTTCAACTACTATGTGGGCTGCTCCTCTCATAGGTTCAAATTGGGAAGTCGCTTATATATGGTGAAGTGGTCATTTTTGTCATGTGAGAAATAGCGTGGATATGTTTGATATGTAGTTGGATTTCACATTACTATTTTAGAAATGTCACTTTTAGAAAGTGGGCAATTCTCTGTGCTTATAACTCTAGTGCTTTGTAGCCTGATCCCAATCTACATCTAGGGCAGAGTGACAGCGCCACTTGGTGCATACTTTTCAGACAGCTGGGGAGAGGAAGGATCGTTCAAACCTTACATGTCAATAGGATCTATCCTGTCCTCACACAATAGGCTGAATACCACCTCCTGATCTTGGGAGCCAGGGCTGGGTTGAAGGGGGTTCTGTTTAACTTGGAAGGGTTCCTTTGAAGTCACTCCTTCTTCAAAGACATTTTGGAGCATAAGTACAGGGGCTCTAACCCCATGCTTTTACTGCTCTATTGGAACTGGGCCTGGACCTCTGTCAGAAGGACTGCTGAACAGCACCAAGAACTCATCTGGACTGCTCTTATGTTGTTCCCCTGCTATCTGCTGTCAGCTAGGTGGCCTAAAGAACTCACTGGAATGTTTTTCTGCTTGTTGTGCTGCTGCCAGCTGCTCCTTGACTGTGAGTTGCTGGGCCCTGGTGAAATGACAGGAAGACCCACCATCATTGCCCGATGTGCTTGGCTGCCTGCTTTGCCCCCAACTGCAAGTGTTGTCCAGGGGCTTACTAGCTGACTACTGCTCCCTCAGATACCTTGCGCTAGGAGGATTATTGTGGGAATTCTGAGGCTGAGCAATTTCACTTGCTTTCATTGTTACATGGGGAGCGCTTCCCCACTAATTTCTGCCAGATTGCTTTCTTATTCCCTAACGTGCAGTGAGTGCTTTAGATTCCCACTTTATTTTGAGGCCAGTGTATGCTGTATGTTTTTATCTTATTTGCATCACGAGCACATGTTGAGTGCTGTATTTGGCTGGCCTGAACCTGAAAACGTGGTTCCACAATGAGGTGCATGGTGAGCACTTTTCCCCTTCATGAAAGGAGTGACTTGCTGGATGAACTGTGCCTCTCTGGGGACCCATTGATGGTTGCACGGTGAGAACTCCCCTCACAGGGGCCCCACCAGCTCAACAGACAACCGAACTCCAGCCAAACTCAGAAACTCTCTCAGTGCAGCCCCATTCTCCTGAGCCTGCTGACTGAGGGACTCTGCAGGCTCCTCCTCCAATGCTTTCACGGTTGGAAGGATGCCAGAAGCCCATGGCCTGCAACACCTGAGGAGGGCCAATTCCTGCTAAGAGCACCGTGGTGAGTCAGGGCCCAGGGGAGCATCAGGGCTACACCTCGGCCCCTGCAAGTGGTTTGTTGGCACCACGAGTGGCCCTCACTACTTTGCTGCACTCCTCTCAGCTGGGGGGCATGTATGTGGCTTGTCCTTGCCAGCCGTTGGCAGTCTCCAGTGACTGAGGTTCCAATTCCCGGCTGGGATCAAAGGTAGTTCACCGAGGCACAGAACTTTGACTAGGGGCTGTGCATTCATAAGTTGTTCTCTGCAATTCCTCCCCTTGGGTTTCTGATCCCAAAGGGACATAATTAAGTAGTACTTGGGGGAAGTCGACCGTCTGCAAATCTCCCAGGTCAGAAGACCGCATGAGCACTATAGTGTGAGGACTCCCCTAGCACGAAAAGAACCTTACCGTATTTTGTGCGATAGACATGCAACAGAATACTGTGGTTGGTGATATGGCAATTTATGTGATTGCCTACACTAACCAACTTGTTGCATTACCTACACTAATATCTGGCTATATAATTTGTTTTTCCCATGCCTTGTCCGGATGATGAGTATTGTTGCCAGCATTGCTTAATATGCACAGTGTTTCTGGGTTGATGAGCCGTGGTATTTCCTAAGTGTCCTTTCATAATCAGGATGACATAGGATGCACGGTATTCTGTGATGGTACTCCTGCTTGTTCAAAGGTTACTGCATTTTGGGGCATGCTATATGTCATTTTTGACTTGCATTGCCATGGTCATACACCCTATTCATTACATGCACCAAACACACCATATTTATGAGTTATGATCTAATGATACCTTTACAACATAATACGTTTTGGGCCTGACTACAACTTTGGAGGAGAGTGTTAATCCATCCCAAATGTGACGGATATCCTGCCTACCGTATTACGAGTTCCATAGGATATAATGGACTCGTAATACGGCGGGTGGTATATCCGTCACATTTAGGACGGATTAACACCCTCCTCCAAAGTTGTAATCAGGCCCTATATTTTGATACAAACTTGTGTGGAGACTTATGTGGTGTAATTATTTTGTCAGTGGTGTAAGTGTGTTGTGCAAACACTTTACACAAGACCTCTGAGGGTACACCTGACTCCTCTGTGCAAGCTACCAGGGAGTGGACACAGGTTATCTTTGGTGTGTAACCTACTCACCCTGACTAGAGAGGTGGGCTCTGCCTGGCTGAGGTGCATACCCTAGCCAACCAGAAACCCCATTTCTAACAATCTGCATATGCATATGGCTGTAGCTGTTCCAATCAGAAAAAATGAAGGCCAATTAAAATACTATTTTTACTCACATTGGTTTAGGATAAGCTCCCAAAATGGTCCAACGCCTGTTTTAATATTTATAAAAAATCCAATTCACTAGTGAAGTTGAGTTTTTTAATAACTTTTAGGTAACTTTTAAAAAGGTAGACTTTGCCTGCCAGAAACGTCTTTGGGCAAATACCATTAGCCCATCTGCAGCTGCCCCTGACAGGGCTTTCCCCTAAATGTGATGTGAAAACTGCTTCCAAAGCAGAAACAACGATTGAAGCCTTTTGGTAAGAAGACATGAGTGTGAGGAATGTGACTCATCCTCTCAAGCTAAGGGCACCTGGGGAGGGTTCCTTCCTGAACTTAATTAGCTTGAAAAGACCAAGGGAAAGCCTGTCCATTCATTGTTAAATGTAGTGTGAGACCAGGAGAGGAGAGGTCTTTTGACTCCAGAGCACAGTGCAACCACTCAGGCACCATCCCATTGGGAGTGGGAGCTGTTCTGAGAACCAGTTTGGTGAGTTTGAGGATGAGGGAACTGCTCATTTCCAGCCTTATGAAAGGCTAGAAAGGTTCTGCCACATTAGATTTCCCTACAAGAGTGCACAGCTGGATAGTTTGCAGTAAGGTAAACAGAATGTGTGGCAAAAGAAGGTGGGGCTTTCCTTTGACCTTTGTACTCATTGCTTAGGGAATGTCCAGGAATCACCCATTCCACTGGCTAGTAAATTGTACAAAATTAGTACCTCACCTCCAGCTCATCAGAACACATGAGTACCTGTGGATGAATAGAATATCTGGATTTGTTGTCCATTACCTATGTAGAGACCTAGAGGGTTGGACCAGCTCCCACCCATACCCTGGACTGAGACGTGGGATACAAGGTTCAGTTTGCTGTGTTTCAGTGTGGCTGGAGGCACACAACAATCTGCAAAATGCCTTTTTCCAAGAGTGGCCTGCTGACCAGCAGCAAGTACAAGCTGCAAGAGGCCTTTTTCCAAGAGTGGCCTGCTGATGCTGTGGATCTGACCTGGATCCCTCTGCAGAAGTGAGACACGGTCCCTAAGTGCTGTCCCGGGGGTCCTGTGAGCTGTAGGAAAGACTAAGGTGAACTGATACCTAAAATAACTTCAAACATCTCCAAAGCTTTAGCAGGACTTCATGGGAAATGTATCCATTTCCAAGGGGATGCCATCAGATGCAGCTTCAGGCATGGCTCAGTAGGGGATTTTGAGCCGCAAAAAATATGGCCCAGACTTACTAAGATTTTGCTACTTTTGTGGCGCAGCCCTGACGCAAAATCCATTTTGGCATTTACGAAGCCATGCAAGGTTGATTTGCCTGGCTTTGTGTGATTTAGAGAATATAGAGTAACACAATGCAGTGCATAGCTCTGCCTTCCATTAATTTGCTTCAGGTAGGTGTTACATTGGTGAAACATGGGTGTTACCTGGCATTCACCAATGTATTTTGATTCAAACCCAAATTTAGAAAGACTTGTAAACTTTGCGCCAAAATGGTGTGCCTACTTGACCCAGGCGTAACAAGGAGAAATAGCTTATTTTCTTGTTACATTCTATTTCCATGTTTGCTGCATTCCTCAACACATAGAAGGAGGAATAAGACTTTAAGAGTGTTTTTGCTCAGTAAGGTATGCCTTCCTGCATAAAAACAATCCTGTCTGTGATGCAGGCACCCTTGCACTATGGTGTAAGTGTGCATGTCCTATTGCTAGGTAGCCACAAATGTACCAGTGCATAAAGAAAGCTAAACAGCACCATCTCTTGGTAAATGTGGAGCTGTTCAACACACTCCTGTGCAATTCAGCAAGGCAACTTGCCACTAGTGAACAGGACCCAAATGTTTCTAAAAGCAGCTTGAACCCACTCTGCCCTGTGAGTTCCAAAATCACATCCTAATGCCCAGTGTCTACTTCATACCCTCTCTATAAATATGGTTATGTTGCTTGTTGGGTGGAGATCGCAAAGTTGAAGGTGGCAACACCTTGGATTAGAGTATGACTTTCTGCACGGTTCACAGTTTTGGCCCTCTGAATTAATGACTTCATACTCCTGTCCAGCCTGTATGTAAGACATTAGGGTATTAGGTGAGGGGATGAGTGCCCACTTCTGCACTTCTGTTCTCTCACAGAGCTGGTGCATTGTGTGCTGCCTAGTGCCAATATGGGCACCGTTGCACAATGGTACCAGGGTGCCTACTTTATGAAAAGATTGTTATTGTAGAGTGAGGAACACCTTCCTGCACACAAAACAATCCTTAGAGGCATAATCCCCTTTCTGTGCTGGATGAAGAATGTGGAAAAGGAAATAACAAGCAGAAACAAATATATTTTTCATTGTTACTCCTCTGTTGGGTAGACCAATTTGTAAATCTAGGTAGGTATCAAAATGCATTGCTGGACGCATGGAAACTCCAATCCTCCATCCATGTATTACCTACCCAATGCAAAGTAATTTAAGGCATTCTGTAGTTACTAAACCATATAAAGCCAAGCAAATTGACTTTGTGTGGCTTAGTAAATGCCAAAAAGGATTTTGCATCGTGGCTTATCCACAAAGGTGAGACAAACTTGATGCAAACTCTTAGGGAATCTTGGCTTCAGTCTCTGAATTGGAATTTAAAAGTCCTAAGTAGGACAAGGCAGCAGGCTATGGCCAAAAAGGGCTCCAAGACATCAGATAGCAGCTGGATGAGGTCGAGGTAAGGCCATTGCCGTTTGGCAGGAAAGCTCAGAGCAGGAGAAATTTGAATTTTAGTGATGAAGGTGTTTCACTGGCCAGATACTTTCTGCGCCTTCACTCAGTGAAGATTTGTACCCTCAGATTTAGTCACTTTTATTGAAGCTCGGATTGTTCATGTGGGGAAAAGCTGAAGGTTGTAGCCAAAGAGGGCTTCATAAACTGTATAACTTACTTTGTGTGGCTATGCTGAATCTGATTTGTTGCTGCTGAAAAGCTCGGAGCCTGGAGCAAACTGGATCTTTGGCCCAGCAGCAATGCCCCATTACTTTGGAGATTCTATGGACTAAAAAGATTATAAGTTCCAGTCAATGGTCCAGGAGCTTGGGGATAGAACTTGTGGTCATGATTCACTCAAGGAAGGGCCTGAAGTCCAAGACAGGTCCAGTTGGAACTGATCAGCTGACTGGTATAGAAAAAGACCTCTTTTGACTAGTCGTATCACTGTAGCTTTAACAAGAGGTGTAAGGAAATGCCTTCTTGGCATGGTTACACCCTGACTTTTTGCCTTTGCTGATGCTAAGTTTTGATTTGAAAGTGTGCTGAGGCCTGCAAACCAGGCCCCAGCACCAGTGTTCTTTCCCTAACCTGTACATTTGTTTCCACAATTGGCACACCCTGGCATCCAGGTAAGTCCCTTGTAACTGGTACCCCTGGTACCAAGGGCCCTGATGCCAGGGAAGGTCTCTAAGGGCTGCAGCATATCTTATGCCACCCTGGAGACCACTCACTCAGCATAGACACACTGCTTGCCAGCTTGTGTGTGCTGGTGAGGACAAAACGAGTAAGTCGACATGGCACTCCCCTCAGGGTGCCATGCCAACCTCACACTGCATATGCAGTATAGATAAGTCACCCCTCTAGCAGGCCTTACAGCCCTAAGGCAGGGTGCACTATACCATAGGTGAGGGCACAAGTGCATGAGCACTGTGCCCCTACAGTGTCTAAGCAAAACCTTAGACATTGTAAGTGCAGGGTAGCCATAAGAGTATATGGTCTGGGAGTCTGTCAAACACGAACTCCACAGCACCATAATGGCTACACTGAAAACTGGGAAGTTTGGTATCAAACTTCTCAGCACAATAAATGCACACTGATGCCAGTGTACATTTTATTGTAACATACACCCCAGAGGGCACCTTAGAGGTGCCCCCTGAAACCTTAACCAACTACCCGTGTAGGCTGACTGGTTTTAGCAGCCTGCCACACTCAAGACATGTTGCTGGCCACATGGGGAGAGTGCCTTTGTCACTCTGTGGCTAGTAACAAAGCCTGTACTGGGTGGAGATGCTTATCACCTCCCCCTTGCAGGAACTGTAACACCTGGCGGTGAGCCTCAAAGGCTCACCCCCTTTGTTACAGCACCCCAGGGCATTCCAGCTAGTGGAGTTGCCCGCCCCCTCCAGCCACGGCCCCACTTTTGGCGGCAAGGCCGGAGGAGATAATGAGAAAAACAAGGAGGAGTCATGGGCCAGTCAGGACAGCCCCTAAGGCAACCTGAGCTGAGGTGACTCTGACTTTTAGAAATCCTCCATCTTGCAGATGGAGGATTCCCCCAATAGGGATAGGAATGTGACCCCCTCCCCTTGGGAGGAGGCACAAAGAGGGTGTAGCCACCCTCAGGGCTAGTAGCCATTGGCTACTGCCCTCCCAGACCTAAACACACCCCTAAATTCTGTATTTAAGGGCTCCCCTGAACCTAGGAACTCAGATTCCTGCAACCTAAGAAGAAGAGGACTGCTAAGCTGAAAAACCCTGCAGAGAAGACGGAGACACCAACTGCTTTGGCCCCAGCTCTACCTGCCTGTCTCCCCCCCTTCTAAAGACACTGCTCCAGCCAAGCTTTCCCCAGGGACCAGCGACCTCTGAATCCTCAGAGGACTGCCCTGCTCTAGAAGGACCAAGAAACTCCAGAGGACAGCGGCTCTGTCCACCCAAGACTGCAACTTTGTTACAAAGGAGCAACTTTAAAACAACTTGCGTTTCCCACCGGAAGCGTGAGACTTGCTACTCTGCACCAGACGCCCCCGGCTCGACTTGTGGAGAAACAACACTTCAGGGAGGACTCCCCGGCGACTGCGAGACCGTGAGTAGCCAGAGTTGCCCCCCCTGAGCACCCACAGCGACGCCTGCAGAGGGAATCCCGAGGCTCCTGACCGCGACTGCCTGTTCCTCAGATCCCAACGCCTGGTAAAGACTCTGCACCCGCAGCCCCCAGGACCTGAAGGATCCGAACTCCAGTGCAGGAGTGACCCCCAGGAGGCCCTCTCCCTTGCCCAGGTGGTGGCTACCCCTAGGAGCCCCCCCTTGCCTGCCTGCACCACTGAAGAGACCCCTTGGTCTCCCATTGATTTCAATTACAAACCCGACGCTTGTTTGCACACTGCACCCGGCCGCCCCCGTGCCGCTGAGGGTGTTCTTTCTGTGCTGACTTGTGTCCCCCCCGGTGCCCTACAAAACCCCCCTGGTCTGCCCTCCGAAGACGCGGGTACTTACCTGCTGGCAGACTGGAACCGGGGCACCCCCTTCTCCATTGAAGCCTTTGCGTTTTGGGCACCACTTTGACCTCTGCACCTGACCGGCCCTGAGCTGCTGGTGTGGTAACTTTGGGGTTGCTCTGAACCCCCAACGGTGGGCTACCTTGGACCCAAACTTGAACCCCATAGGTGGTTTACTTACCTGCAAAAACTAACAAACTCTTACTCCCCCTAGGAACTGTTGAAAATTGCACTGTCTGGTTTTAAAATAGCTATATGTGATTTATGTGAAAACTGTATATGCTATTTTGCTAATTCAAAGTTCCTAAAGTACCTACCTGCAATACCTTTCATTTGAAGTATTACATGTAAATCTTGAACCTGTGGTTCTTAAAATAAACTAAGAAAATATATTTTTCTATACAAAAACCTATTGGCCTGGAATTGTCTTTGAGTGTGTTCCTCATTTATTGCTTGTGTATGTACAACAAATGCTTAACATTACTCCTTTGATAAGCCTACTGCTCGACCACACTACCACAAAATAGAGCATTAGTATTATCTCTTTTTGCCACTATCTTACCTCTAAGGGGAACCCTTAGACTCTGTGCATACTATTCCTTACTTTGAAATAGTGCATACAGAGCCAACTTCCTACAAGAGGTCATCCTTATGACCTTTTGAGTCCAATTATTTATCCTGGGATAGGAGGGAGAGCAGTTCCAGTCTTCTTCACACCTCTCAGGTCACAGAGAGCAGGCCCAGTTCTCTTCTGTTTTGCCACATGTAAAGGAAGAGGTCTAAGGAGAACAGGAGGAATGCAATATCATGTTTGCATCAACCTGTGGCTACGAAAAACTCTTGGCTACTCCATAACCAATGGGATATTGCAAAACAGTCCCACAGTGCCCTTCTCTATCTAAATCAAGATGGAAAAATCTTTCTTCCCCTGTCCAGTGCACCAGTGGCCAGAAAATGCTATGCTATTGAAATGAACAGCCCTCTGTGGTCAGGCTAAACCAGCTCTGGGGTTTGTCTGAAAGACTCAGGGAACAATAAGGTTCCTTTCCAGGTGTGAGCTAACAGTTGCGTGTGACAGGGTAGGCCTCTTTGAAGTTAATCAAGTTCCTTGGCAGAGCCTATATGGTCAGCGTGCCAGAGGAAGCACACCTTCTCACACTGGTGCCTTTGTCTTGTTCTGGGTGCACTTTCATACTTCATCAAGGGGGTTATTTGGCTGCCAGGTGGCAATGGGAGGTCATGCAAATGAACCTCCAGACCCTTGAGCAGCGGAAAATGCGCTTTTAATAAATATTTTTAAAAATTCAAGAATTAAATGTGCTGCTATTTCCTACCGCGAAATAGCATTATTAAATGTAATATTACATCCCAGTGCTTTCCTAGGAATCATCCTGTCTTGCTACAGTACAAATAGCTTTTGGGGCTTTTTGGCTGTTCCTCTGTGAGGACATGTGCTACATTAAGATTTTACATGCCATACTTTTATTAACGATGCTCCCTGCCCTATAGGCAATCAAACCTACATAGGTAAGACATAAATATTTAAAAGGAAGGTTTTGACCGGTGACAAGGGGTTATTTTGACAGGTCGAAGTTATGGAGTGTAACTGCACAGACAGGCTAACAATGGTAGACCTACGGTCACGTTTGTACTGTCACTGTGCTGCAGTTCCCTAGAAACCTTTAACTTACATGCCCTAGATGCACTTCACACCACATACTAGGGTCTCATAAGCAAGCAACATATATCAATCAAGGGTATCCTGATTTACCTCTCGCGCAGGCAATTTACCTCTGGTTAGCAGAGGTAAAGTGGACAGAGATCTACAGCAAGCAAAAAACAGTCAAGCAAAAATCTGGGGGTACACCACAGAAATACTGGTCATTCTAAACATTGTAGACATGAAGAGCCACACTGGAGAGAATGAGAGTGTGATACTCCATTTTTATTCCATTTGAGGCATGGATTAAACCGTGGATCAGGGGTAAAGGCTGAATCTTTTTCCCCTGTTTGAAGGTAAGCAGAAAAACTTCCGAGCAGAGGAAGGAACTCTCCAGGCTTAATAGAATGACAGGTTCATGTCAGATCATACAGTTACCTCTGTAGATGATGAATTAAAGGGCAGTGACTTATCGGGTGTAATCAGAATCTGATGCCGAGCAGACCAAACCTTATTCCATGTATTCACCAGAAGTTTGCTCTTGAGCACATGACCCACTCATAGACAGTAAGGCCCAGATTTAAGAAGGCCTAGCGCCTCCTTGTGCCACATTAACATCATTTTTTATGATGCACATGTGGACCAGTGAGGCCTAATTTGCTGCACCATATTTGCAAAGTGGCACAATGCATGCATTGTGCCACTTTGTAACCCCTTTCCCTATTTTATGCCTGCCCCAAGTGTAATGTATGCAAGGGGGGCTGTTCCTGTGTTAGGGGGACTGCAAAAATGGCGCAGTGGATTGTAAGAGATTCCACTGTGCCATTTTTAGTGGCTATTTTAATGTCTGCACAAAGAAGGCATTAAAAGGGTGCATACCATTGCTTTCAATGGGCCCCAATGTCCTCTGCAGGATTAGCACCAACATTTTGGTGCTAATCCTGCACAGTACATCAATAGTGTAAAAAATGTGGGCACTATTGCCCCTACCCTGCACCATCGTGCACCATACATTAAATACGACACACACATGGTGGTGGTAGGGGGACACTAAGGGGCGCAAGAAAAGTAGTGCAGCATTGGATGCAGCGCCACTTTTCTTAGACTCGGGTCTAAGTCCTGACAAGGAGAGGTATCTGCAACTCCATTTAGCTGAAACCATGTGAACGTTTTCATTACACTCATTCTGTGACACAACCCCAGAGATGGGTTTACTAAAAGCGTCTTCACCATTAAGAATCACAGGGTATAATTTATGAGGATTCCTTCTAGCCTTGTGTGAACCTTGAAAACTGTTTTCTCAGACACACTTCTGATTTTGTAGATTGAGACCCGTTTTCCCTCATCAGTCCTTCTGTACTTCAATTTAAATGGTCCATCCATTTCCTCTTGTACAAATCACGCTAAAAGAATGAATGTGGTCTGGAGCAAAATATACATGACAATATTGTGCTGACCATGATTTATTAAAATAATAAGTAATATATTTATCTGATGCACAAGAACAACGTCCCCTGCACAATAATTTTCTGCACTCAAAGTAACCTGAGTAGAAATGTTTAGTTCCCTTCTAGTGTCATTTCTGATTGCCTCTAACATTTAAATAAAGTCTAAATTACCAAAGCTCTACTAAATCTAAAGGCTTAGTAATATTATATGGCACTCCTGGGAACTTGTGAATCTTTATTTAGATTGGTGAAATGTTTTCTAAATCTTGCTTTTATTGTTAGACCCATTATTGGCCCTAACTACAATTCATTCTTACTCCCTCCACAGAAAGAGCAGCGTCAGAATTGGCTGGGACTGCCAGTGTTGTTGGGCTGGAGAGAGCACTGTGCGCATGTGAGTTTGGCCTGCCCGAGAAGGCTGGTCAAATATACATGCGCAGTGAGAGGGAGTGCTGTTACCCTCATGGCCCGCACCTTTCAAAGAAAACGTTAATAAACATATTGAAAGGTTTTGCAGCTGCCGCTGCTGGTGGGGAGCAACGCTCCCCCACCCTAATGGAGGAGCCACCCTATCCATGACACATCATGTTGTCATCTGCGATGCACTGTCTAATTTGCGATCCATCACAGGCAATAAATATCTCTACTTTTGCCCTCTAAATGTTTTTGAAAATTTTCATAGTTTATCCTTTCACCTACTAGCGAACCTCAGAACTGCTTAAACTGTTAATCTGGCTTTATCCAAGTTATTTGCACTTATGCAGATTTTCTGCAACAAATGAACAAATTATTGTTTTTGTTGCTTTCTCAGGCCAGGTGATGATTGTTGATTCCTTGCATTCATATCTAAATGGTGCATTCAACTTTCTCTGCAAG
Organism: Pleurodeles waltl; assembly: GCF_031143425.1. Lineage (NCBI taxonomy): Eukaryota > Metazoa > Chordata > Amphibia > Caudata > Salamandridae > Pleurodeles > Pleurodeles waltl. The sequence goes on along the minus strand of NC_090436.1, from coordinate 718,062,720 downwards.
CCATTGCCTGTAAGTATCAGAACTTAAATGTGATCTTCGGTAGTCATCACACCTTTACCCCATGTACAAATGACATATAATACTTGTGAGTGAAATGTTATTTAACAGGTGAGTCTTCCAGGAAAAAGTATGCATTTTTTTTCATGTGAAAAAGCAAAGGAAGGCAATTAAATATAAGAGAAGTAAAGGGCACCTATAGGACGTTTTATTTTAATTTGAAATTGCTATTATTTTCAGATTTCGTGGTAGCCCTAATTTCTATGGTCATTCCCCAATTCTTGTTACCACTGATGCAGCAGAGATATGGCTGCTACTTTGGCGTAACAATGTTGAGTTACATGGGACCATATTTTGTTTAACATGTAATTTTAACAAGTTAATTTTAAAGTGGTGCACTGAAAGCCTATATTGATGTGCATTCACTATAGACGTGTCATCTAACATGATGCCGGAAAGATCTTTTAATCTTAGTATATTCATTCATTTTGATTTTATACAATACCTCATGATGTTCAGAAACATACTTCACTAAAATAATAATGAATTTCTTAAAGATAATGATTTAAATGTCAAAGACTAATTGAAGAATGCAGTTCCTCGTTATACCTATCATTATGATTTTACAAGTTATTTTCTTTGCAAATTGACTGTGACATGAATTTAGAATGAGATACATTTTTTGTTACATGTGTTTTATTCCTATTTCAATAAAGTGTGCCAGTAAACTGTGTTTGCTTAGTTTAGTCATATTGATTTGCTAGGCCTCTGACTTGCAGCAACGTGAGAAAGCTGTCTTTCTTTTTTTAGCATGTCATTTCTTTCAGATTTCGTTCCTGTATAATGTTAGCTTTGAAATAGATGTCCTATTGGTTTACACATAGAGAGCCTGAGAAAGTAACCTTGAATCTGGTACATTGAGAAACTGTAGACATGAATGATATACAACTGTTTCAAATTTTACAAGAGAGGAACATGGATACCTTTCTCATGATACACATCAGAAACAACCCCACATATTGGTTGTAGTACACCAAATAGAAGGTTACCTTTGAATTCTCTGAAAGACAAAATGTGTATTGCAAAAACTCCAGGTCAGGCAAGTTCTGATCCTTCAAGAAGAAAAGCATTATTGAATGCCCCAGTAGGTTTGAGAGATTTAAAAGACCAGGAACTGAATGAGTGGCTGTACAATTTAGGTGCATCAGGTGTGATTCCAAATGTGTATGGCAGGGCAGGGCCAGTACAAACCCCAGAAAGAGAGAGACCATTATATCAATCAATCAAATAATTTCTTAAGCGCACTACTCACCCGGTAGGGTCTCAAGGCGCTGGGAGAGGTGGGGGGGTTGCTGTTACTGCCCAAAAAGCCACGTTTGAAGGCGCTTTCTGAAGGTTAGGAGGTTCTGGGTCTTGCATAGGTTGGTGGGGCGGGAGTTACAGGTCTTGGCTGCGAGGTGGGAGAAGGATCTGCCGCCGGAGGTGGTGCGTTGGATGCGGGGAACTGTAGCGAGGACGAGATCGGCAGAGTGGAGCTGTTGAGTTGGTATGTGGAAGTTTACTCGTTCGTTAAGGTAGGCCGGTCCAATGTCGTGGAAGGCTTTGTGAGCGTGGACGAGGACTTTGAAAATGATCCTTTTGTTGATGGGCAGCCAGTGTAGGGATCTGAGGTGGGTGGATATGTGTTTGTGGCGAGGGAGATTGAGGATGAGACGTGCGGCTGCGTTCCGAATTGCTTGAGTTTTCTTTGAAGCTTGGCTGTGGTCCCTGCATAGAGGGCGTTGCCATAGTCCAGTCTGCTGCTGATGAGGGCGTGGGTGACTGTTCTTCTTGTTTCTAACGGAATCCATTTGAAAGTCTTGCATAGCATGCAAAGGGTATTAAAGCAGGAGGATGATATGGTGTTCATTTGCTGGGACATGGAGAGAGATGAGTCTAGAACAATGCCAAGGTTGCATGCGTGGGTGGTGGGTGTTGGGGGTGGTCCGAGGGTGGTGGGCTACCAGGAGTCATTCCATGCTGTCTTGTTGGGGCCGAAGATAATAATTTGAGGTGGTTTGCTGACATCCATTTGGCGACGTCGAGGAGTCCGGCGTACAGGTTAATCTTGGCGGTGACTGGGTTCCTGGTGAGGGAGATGATGAGCTGGGTGTCGTCTGCGTATGAGATGATGGTGATGCAGTGGGGGTGGAGGATGTTGGTGAGAGGAGCCATGTAGAAGCTGAAGATGGTGGGGCTGAGGGAGGATCCTTGGGGGACCCCACAGATGATCTTGATGACTGTAGACCGGAAAGGGGGGAGGCAAACTCTTTGGGTTCTTACGGTGAGAAAGGTGGTGAGCCAGTCCAGGACCTTGTGTCGAATTCTGGCGTTGAAAAGGCGTGCGCGGAGGGTTTGGTGGCATACAGTGTCGAAAGCTGCAGAGAGGTCTAGGAGGATGAGGGCGACGGTCTCGCCCTTGTCCACTCTGGTGCTGATGTCGTCTGTGCAGGCGATGAGGGCGGTCTCAGTGCTGTGGTTCTTGCGGAATCCAGACTGGGAGGTGTCAAGTATGTTGTTTTCTTCTAAGAAGAGAGACAGTTGAATGTTTACTATCTTCTCAGCAACCGTTGCGGGGAAGGAGAGAAGAAAAATGGGATGGTAGTTTGTGAGGTCTTCCGGGCCTGCTTGGTTTTTTTTGAGAAGAGCGTATATGTGACCAAATAAAAATTAGAATTGACTGAGATGATATTAGGACCCTTAGATAGAACTCAACTTACAGAGAGGATGATTTGTGGTTAATGTGCAAAGACATTACCAAACGTGAAGGTCAGGCTTATGACCTATTAGCTGTAGAGGAGTTACAGATTATGATTCAGTAGTAAAGATATTTTGAACATGAGACATCCTAGAATTAAGTTACAGATCAGAGAATTAATATAGTACATTAAAAATTGGGTGCATTAGATAGCTGAGAAGGACAATGGACAAAGATGAGAGATCAGAAGAAGGAGAGAACAGATTTACCTCCGGCAGCAACAAGTCAGTGAGAAGGAAACATAAAGATGGTGCCCATGAGGGAAATTTCCAGTGGAGGGCATGTTCATGTACCTTGGAGTAGAAGCAACATTCTGCCATTTACAAATGATTTCCTGAAATTGTGAGAAAAGCCTGTAGAATGATATAGGCAAACTGACAGATTTGTGAAACTTTCAAAATGCTTGTGAGAAGAGTTGAATACACTGTTTCACATTGTGGTTCCAAGTGATTTGTGGACTGAATGTAAAACTGCTGTTGATTGGCCTGAGAGATCCAGTGGCAAATGCACCATCTGAAGAGGTGATGATAAAATATCAGAAGGTGTTTTTGAAAGAAAAGGTGTCCCCTAAAGATACTGGTTGGCTGAGGATTGACAGAACAGCTCAGGAATCTAAGGAGTCAATACATTCCTATTAGGAACGATTGTTGCAGGCTTTGAAGCACTTCAGTGGTACTGATACCATAGAGGTGAAAGACATGGTTCACTTTGTGTTCAGATATGTGCAGGGGCTAAAATCAGAAGTGAATATCATGATTCAGCTGAATTTGATTTGTTAGCAGAACAAACCAATTGATGAGGTCCTGTGGTATGCAAAATACTACAATGTTGAACTGGAATTTAGGCAGAAAATGTTATAGGAGAAGCTGATGGTAATGCAAATAAAGGCTGTGCAGAGATCACAGAGTCCACAGTTTGCAAGGAATGCTTGTGGAATGCAGGGAATATATCAACAGGGAGCTGAGGTAATGCAGGGAGGAAATGGTTTCCAGCAACAAGTTGGAGAGAATGGTGTTCCCTTAGATCAGGTTGGAGATGTCGACTTTGAACAGAATTAACCCATTTCACTCTTGCGGCCAGTTGGGCCATTGGAAGAGGAAGTATCTTCTTACTGCTGCAAATAATCAGATACAGAATAATGGAATGATGCAAACTTAGGATGGCAATCAGGTTCAGATGCATATAGTGTAGAGACCCCAAATGCAAAATTCAAATGTGTCCCAGAGATAGCATATGCAAGCTCCACAAGCTCCAATGTCCCAACAACAATCAAATGTTCCCCCTACAGAAATTCAATAAAGTTACACATGTAAATTCAGATCACATTGCTTTCTTTATTCTGTTAAATAGTATCAACCAAATATCACATAAATACCTAACACATAATAAACAAAACAAGCTAAAACTGTGCATAAGATAAAAGCTTAAAATACTACCAATTTCATTTTTCAACCAAAATTCAATAAGTAAAATCATATAAATAATTAAAAATGTACACTATTCTGCCAAGTTATGGCTCCCTTTAAAAAAGACCCCACCCCCGGTACACCAACACATCAGGGACCATTTGCTGCCACACGAAAGCTGGGCGATACTGCAGAAAGCCCCTTTTCCTCAGCAAGGGGGATAACATTTTTGCCTAAATGGTGCATAAAAATCACAGAACAAGATCAAATGGAGCAGAGACTATGCGGACACCCCTTCACAGGTGTAAATTTGTATACATTTTGGGTCATATTGTCCAAGCGGGAAACACAAATTACATCTAATTACTCCTAAGTGGAAGCACGAAATAAAGCAGGAGGTATTTTGTCCCACCCCCAAAAGCCTTCTGCAGAGGCAATATTCCTCTGTCACGGGAGCCTTACTTCCCGAATAGCCCCAGAGTGCTGACCCATATGTTAAAACCGGGAGGCATTTGCATCTATATACCTCAAGCAGGGGCTGTATGGGTTTATTCCCCACTCTTGAGGTAAACTCAAAGGTAGCTCCTACAGCAGCGTTAAAATGCACAGACCTTCTTGAGATGCAGGGCTTCCATGTACCCTTATCGTCAAATGTTACCCCCAGATAGGGAAATTCCTGTACACGGCTATTACATTGGCTATTGATCTTTACTGCTTCTACTTTACTCCTTGGTTAACCACAAACCATGAAATATGACTTACTTCTATATACTTCCAAGTTCAAATCAGACATAAAATTATCATACACCCTAAGTACCTCACGGAGACCATTCATGGTCTGGGCCATAAGTACTGCATCATCCGCATATATCAGGACCAGGACACTCTTTCCACTTATTTTAAGGACATCCTTAAATCTTTCCATTGTGCAGCCCATTAGAATATAAAAGAAAAATGGTGGGGGCCAGAAAACACCCCTGTCTTATACCCCTTCTAAACTCAAAAGATTCCGTGCATTCTCCCTCCATCCCGAACCTCACAGTTGCATTTGTTCCAGAATGTAAGTAACAAAGCAGCTCCTCAATTTGGGGCTCCAAGCCCATCAAGGTTCGCCTTTCCCATAACTTACTATGGTTCACCTTATCAAATGCGCAGCTAAGATCCATGAAGGCAAGGTACAGGGTGCCCTTCTTGTCCTGCGTATATTTACCAATCAGCATTAGCAACTTTAAACACTGCTCTTGAGTTCCAGGTCCCAGGTCCCTCCCAAAAGCCATACTGGACCCTACTCAGCACATTTTGCCCACTCATCAAATCCTCAATGTGTCTTAAAACTATTCGCCCCAGGATTTTCACTGAGAAGTCTAGGAGTGGGATTGGGTGGTAGGATTTGGGATCACTCCGGTTTCCCTTTTAATATACGGGGACAATGCACGCCGATTTCCAAGAGGAGGGGATCCCTGCACTGACTGCCGCATTTATTGAGCAGTATGGGTGCCCATAGCAGAGGGCAGTATTTATATAGATCAATAGGAATGGCATCTGGACCTGGTGCTTTATGGCTAGAGCTGTCCTGTAAAGTCTTCCACTCCTCATCAAGAGTAAATCTAATAGCCAGGTTAGGGGTATGTCCATGTAGCTCATCCATTTCCTCCCCTGTGGTACCCCCCATAAAAAACCTGCAGAAATGGCTCACCCAGACGTCAGGTAGGATACTGCAGACCAGACGTGCAGTCATTTCTGTCCCAAAGGTATCCCCATTTACGATTTTCCAGAACATGCCTGAGTTCTTGGTGCACAGCGCACGTTCCAGATCCTCCCAGGCCTGCTTTTTGAGCTGCTGTTTGCTTTCATGTAAGACAGCTTTATACTGAGCTTGTGCACTGCTCACGTAAACCTTATCTCTTGGTTGTGCCTTTAAAGCTTTCTTCAGGGATTTCCTCGCCTCATAACAGGGCCTACTGAACCAACCTCTGTGGAGCTTAGGAGTGAGCTTTTCAGTTTTAAACATACATTCTTTAATGGCTTAGTTTAGTCTGGTCACCACCACAATAATATCCCCCGGTGGGGAGACTCTGCCAGAAGGATCCCTGTTATCAAAGTTAGATTCTGGCTCACCACCCTCTCCACTACCTGTGGGATGTTTGCCTCTCTCCATCCAATTCTCCTTCTCTGATCCTTTATTCTCACAGCTACCGGCCCTCCAAACACAGGTTTACACATGATATATGATAAGTTTATAGAAACCGTGAGAGGGTTATGGTCACATAAATACTGCCTTATGACCTTACCATGCCAGACCAGATTTCTCAGTGAAGGAGATACAAAAATATAGTCAATTGTCGTCTCAGCCCCTCTCCCCACAAAGGTTGGTACCTGAGATTCATCTGCAAACTCCAGGTCACATATATCCCAATCCCAGACTCTGTATCCCCTTGATGAGGGACCTTCCCCTTACATCCTGTGTTCCCTTAATTACATGTACACTGTTATCCAACTCAAAGGGATTCGCCACTGTGCATTACCCCCCTATCTTCGCATTGAAATCCCCAGAAATGATGGCACACTTACTTCAATACCACACACCTCCACTCTTCCCCTCAGTATCTGCAAAACTGAAAAAAGGGCCCCAATTTGGTATCCAGAGTCCCATACTGCATTGTAAATTCAGATCATTTGACATCTTAGTTTCCCTTGATTGATTTGAGTCATAAGGAATTTTCATACACTTTCCAATTGAGGTGCTAGAAAAAAGAAGAATGTGTTTTTGGTGCATCCTTAGAAGTGGATCAGTATGGTCCATCGGTTGATGGTGATGAAAATGGTCATCATGTGTCCTTCGTAGACAATATTGGAGCTACTCGCTCTACTGTGAGGTACCTAAAGTGGCAGTTGTAGGTGTAGCAAATTAGCAATTGACCATCCCAGTGACAGAACTTGTCTGAGTAAAAATAGGTTCCTTTGAGGACAAACAACAATTTGTGGTGTGTGATTGGAGTCATGTGAGTTTGCTTGGACGTGTCTTGCTATGCAAGTAAAACTGTTCCATTAGTTGCACCCCAAGTGGTATAGAGACACACACCAATGATAAGGAGTAACATTTAAAATTGTAAATCAGACCCCAAGGGTCACATTGTTCCCCTACTTGACATGTAATTATTTGCCTGCAGATTTGAGAGATGCTGTGACCCATGAAGTTTGGGACTTTTCAGGAAAGGAGATAGGTCTCATCAAGGTAGTTAAGCCTATTAAGATAACTGTGAAATTGAATGCTATGTATCCAAGGATACGCCATACAATATGACACCCAAAACAATTGCAGGAATTACCCCGATGATAGAATCATTTGTAGAACAGGTAATTCTAAAGAACATAATGGGAATTCCATGTAAATCTCACAATATGGGACTGTGGAAACCCAAGGGAAAGTACTGCATTTTCAAAGAACTGAGAAAGGTAAATTAAAGGTAAATTGAATAGTCATTCCTTGCTGTTCCATGGTACTTAATCCAGCAGTGATTTTGTTTCATATTCCTTGTGAAGCTGAGTGGTTCACTGTGATTGACCTCTGCCAGTCATTCCTCTCTATATCCTTGCATGAAGAGAGACAGTTTCTCTTCATGTTTCGACCGTTGTGATTTGGCATGATGCAGAGTCCCACAAGGGTACACAGAGAGTCCATCCATCTTCAATCAAATTTTGAAGAAGAATCTGGAGTCCCTAGAAATGCCTTTCCACTCAGTCCTGATCCAGTATGTTGATGACCTGTAAGGTGCATCAAATACTCAAAAGCATGCAAGTATGATACAATTGTTCTGTTGAACCACTTAGCTGAGAATGGACATAAAGTGTCCCTGACAAAATTGCAGTACTATAAGAAAGAAATCTTGTACTTAGAACACCACATTGAGAAAGGTGTGAGGAACATGTCACAGCAAAGAATTTCAGCAATACTGAAGATGAATCCTCCAACAACTCAGAAAGAATCAGGGTGTTTTTAGTAATGGTTGGCTACTGTCATCAGTGGATTCCAAACTTGTTCCGTTTGGCCAAGCCTTTACAGAGGCTGACACACAAAGATTTGTCTGATCTGGTACCATTGGATGACAACTGTATCTGTGCCTTCACAGAGCTGAGAGAACATCTCTGTTGTGTCCCTGCTGTGGGAAAGCCTGATTACAAGAAATGTTTTACTTTGTATTGTGAGAGGGAGGGATGTGCTCTCTCAGTTTTGACTCAGTCACCTGGGAACACAAACAGGCCAGTGGCTTATTTTCCTGTCACTCCTGATCTTGTAGCTTCAATATTGCCTGCTTGTCTTAGGTCCATAGCTACAACTTGTGTCAGCATAGAGCAGTTCCAAAGCAATGTCATGGGTCGTCCTTTGACTCTTTTGGTACCCATCTCTGTGGAGAAATAATGTTAACATGTGCCAAAACCCAATATTTGATGAATGCTAGGCTTTCTCATTTTGAGTAGAATCTGCTAGCTGTGCCTCATGTGGCTCTGAGCTGGTGCACTACTTTGAATCCAGCAACACGCTTGCCTACACCTGTTGATATTAAAAATAAATGGTATGGCTGAGGTTCAGCATGACTATCTAGATGTCATTGAGATGGCATTGAACAATGCACCAAGCCAAGACCTGACATTCAGAATGTCTACTTCCTGAATCAGATTTTGTAATGTTTGTTGATGATTCCTGTTTGAGAGACCACGATGGAAACCTGAGAGCTGATTATGACATGTACTGACTTAGGTGTGGTTGAAGCCTCCTGGCTTCAAGGGGTCTTTTCTGCCTAAGTGAATTAGTTGCTCTTACTAGAGCCTGTTGTGTTTCTGAACAGCTGAAGGTGACTACTCAGTATGGCTTTGGTGTTGTCAATGGTTTTGGACAGTTATGGTCCCAAAGGGGGTTTCTGACCTTTTCTGGCACACCTATCTGAAATGGCTATAAACTGCATAATTTGTTGAATGCATTGGAGATGCCTGCCCAGATTGCAGTTATGAAGTGCTCTGCACACCGCATAGCCACTGATAATGTTACTATTGGCAATATTTTGCCAATGAAGTGGCTAGATACTGTGCTCTGAATTGTACAGCCTTCAGTGGAGAGTACTCCAAAGAAGGAAAAGATGAAACTGAATATAATTTCTTGTTAACTGCTACAGATACTTGTGAGGAGATTAAAGCATTGCAGGAAAAAGTGTTCGAGGTAGAACAGCAGGGATGGATTAGAGCAGATTGTGTCAAAACAGATACAGATGATATTTGGATTTCGAGTAATGGAAGAAGTGTGATGCATAATAGCTTGTTGCTACTTATGGCTAGGCATTACCATGTACTGCTCATGTGGGACATGATGCAATGGTGTCCTTGCTTTGTCAAACATTGTTTAACCCCAGATTCAGATTGGCGTCAGAAGCTCTTTGTCACAGGTGTGTCACCTGTCAGCAGATGAATGTAAGCAAATGTACTGCAGTGACACTTTATCACACAGGGAGATCAGGAGGACCTTTCAACAGAATGCAGCTCAATTTTATTAAGCTATCCACATGCAATGATTGGATATATCCCTTGCTTAGCATGTGTGTTTTGTGTCTTTTTGTTGAGGCTTACCCGACCAGGAAAAATGACAGTCTTGCAGTAGCAAAGCTGTTGCTTAGAGAGTTGATTCCTAGGCTTGGATTTCCAACTTCCCTAGAGTCAGACCGAGGGACTCACTTTAATAGTGAAGTATTGAGAATACTGCATGAGGCATTGCAAGTTGAGCAAAGACTACTTTGCAGTTACAGGCCTGAGGTGTCTGGCATGGTGGAAAAGGCAAACAGAAGTTTTAAATCCAGATTTGCAAAAGTCTGTGCTTCTACCTCACTGAAATTGCCTGATGCATTGTCTCTTGTTTTGATGAGTTGTGCAGTACTCCACACAGGAAAACTATTTTATCACCTCATGAAATTATTATAGGACATGCCATGAGGTTACCAGCTGTGCCTGCAAATGCACTTGTGAACATTACAAATGACCTGGTACTAGATTATTGCAAAGGACTAGCTTACATAGTTTGTCTGTAAATCATCAGTTTGGAGAAGTTACAGTTCAGCAACAGCAGGAATTGTGCCATGATCTGTGCCCAGATGACTATGTGGTGGTCAAGAAGCACGTAAAGAAGCTTTGCTTAGAGCCATGGTGGAAAGGCTCTCACCAAGTGATATTGGTGACAACGAAAGCTGTGAAGTGTGCTGGTCTACCCAACTGGGTGCACCCTGCAAACACACACAAAGTTTTAGGTCTCCTTGATGAAAAAGCACCTAACTCTGAAGGGTTGGTTACAGTGAGCCGAGGATAGCAGATTAGACAAGCTGCTGGGATATTCAAACAACTAAAACAGCACAATTATGGTCTGAGGAGGATCTGAGGGAGTCAACAACAACAGATGGTGCAGAAGGGTTTAGATGGAAATGGTTGACAGTGCAAAGCTCAGGTGCTGATGAAGAACCTAGTGCTGTAGCAAAAAGAGTTGTACCTGGATATAAATGGCCAAATGAGCAAACAGTGGCAGTAGTGTAAGTGCCCACAACTATTTCAGAGGAAACTGAAGAGTCTGGTCAAAGTGACAGTGTTATAGAAAGATCAGCAGCTTAGAGATCAAAGAGAAGAAGAGTACCTTGTCAAAATGCTGTCCCTCGCATCCGCCGCTCCACGGCGGGTGGGAGATCTTTCTCCTTCCTGGCGGCCAAGACCTGGAACTCCCTCCCCACCAGCCTCAGGACCACCCAGGACCACTCCGCTTTCCGGAGACTCCTAAAGACCTGGCTGTTCGAGCAGCGATAACCCCCCTTTTTCCCCTAGCGCCTTGAGACCCGCACGGGTGAGTAGCGCGCTTTATAAATGTTAATGATTTGATTTGAAAGTATGCAGCACTTGAATGGACATACTTGGTGGCAAATGAATGGGAGAAGGAATTTGCAACCTTTTTTTAACAATGCGTATCCTGTTAAACATTCTTGAACTCGTTTGTGAAGCAGAACTGAACTTTGAAGTTTTGTCAGCACTTGATAGACTGGGACATTATCTCCTGAAAGTAGTTATTAGTGATTCTGCACTGTGGATTTATTAACAGAAGCTTTGAACAATTAGTAGAAGCTCTTGTAAACTTTGTAGAGGATCAAGAAGACTTTTTGCAGCTATATTTTGAAAATGTTTGAAGAACAGTTAATTGCCATTTGCTTTGCTTACAACAAAAGACCTGAAAGAGACAGTTGCTGTTTTGCAGCTGTCATTACATTTTGCAAACTTTTGTATTTTTGGTCTGAATTTAGAGAACTCATGGAGTCCAATAGAAACGAGAGTAGTACACTTAAATACTTATGTGTAGGAATGTTAGTTGTAGCAATTCTGATGATGATTTTGTTGCTGGTTGGATTGAGTTTACCTACACATTCTAGATCAGATGTTACCTCCACAATTGACTCAGTTCATACAGTTCCTATTGTAAATAAAGAGTCCTGTTTAGATGTGAATTACATGCAGATGATTCCTGAGGAGATCTGTCTCGAAGTGTCTATTATAAGTTGTTATATGAATACGTTGACACCATGCAGGTTAAAATCTGCTATGTCTGTACACAGTTGCCTTCATTAGTTACTGAGGTATACCTTATCATATTTTGCACTTGATTTATGGAATTTCCTGTTGTTTATTGCTGACTCTTATGTATCAGCAAGAGTATTTCCAGTATTATTACTCAAATTATGGCTATGTTTTTCAGTTGTCCCCAACATGAAACATTTGAGCCGAACTGCAAAAGCTAAAAACGTTGACACAGTAGGAGGATTTTTCAAGCCTACACTGGCATTTAGTACAGACTATGCCCATATTCCACCAAGACCCGGAAAAGACTACAATGCATCCAGAACGCCTCTGCCCATCTCATCAAGAACTCCCCCATGACACAGCCACACCTCCGCCCTTCTGAGAGACCTACACTGGCTGCCTATCAACAAGAGAATCACCTTTAAGCTCCGGACCCACGCCTACAAGGCCAACACGATGCCGGACGAGCCTACCTCAACCACAGACTCTCCTTCCACACTCCCGCCAGACAACTCCGCTCTGCCGACCAGGCCCTCGCCAATGTCCCCTGCATCTGGAAAACCACAGTCAGAGGAAGAGCCTTCTCCCACATCACCGCCAAGACCTGGAACACCCTCCCCATCCACCTCAGATATCCCCCACCCTGTCACAGTTCAGGAAGGACCTCAAGACCTGGCTCTTTGACTGATCCTCTGCACCCCCTCACACCTCCCACAGTGCCTTGAGACCCTCACGGGTGAGTAGCCGCACTTTACACATCCCTGATTGTTGATTTGTTGATCATATAAACAATTTGATATGTGTTCTTATTGCAGTGGAGAAAGAGGTTATAGCACAAGTTGAATACAGAAGGAGAGAAATCAAAACTAAAGTATAAAGGGGATTAACATTTTGAAGTTGGCGAAAACAAGAAGAAACACATTCAGAAGCAGGGAGTCAAGCTGCTTTAACCTTAGATGGGTAACATGTAGGGAACATCGGCCTATTAAAGCCTAAATCGAAAACTGATATAAAAGTTGTACGAACTAGTGAGTGAAGACGTGTTTTTGTTCAAGAGTGCTTGGTTCTTCATGTTAGCTGGACAAGATCCTGCTATACCAGGAGTCTATTTAATTTGCTGGAAACAGGCTTATTTTAGGTTACCTAACGGAAGGTATTGTACATGCTATTTAGGAGGAGTGTTTCTAAAGATTTATCATGTAGAGCATTTTGATGATCCTGTATGGGACAAGAAGTCAAATACCAAAGTCAAGAGAGGTGCCAGTGCTTCAGAAGTTGTAGGAGATATTTTGGGTGCAATGATTCCATCTGTCAGAGTGATTCTAAATGACCTGAAGATAAGCAAGTTATCAACTATTATAGATATGTTATCTACAGAAACAGCAGATTGGTGCTTTCTTGTTAGTCAACACTAAAATGGTTGCTATGCGATCAATGGTTTTACAAAATTGACTTGCATTACACACCCCTCTTGCGAAAGAGGGCAGAGTTTGCAAGATGTTGCAAGTTCAACAATGTTGCACATTTATACCAGATAACAGTAAGGAGCTGTGAACATCCATTAGGAACATGACATAGCTGGTAGAGGGATTTGAAGAGTTTGGAAGCAGCAGGTGCTTGGGGATCCTTTTGGAAGTGGTTTTTCAGAGGTTGGAAAGTGGTTTGGGAGTCTAGGAAGAAGAATTGTTGGCAGTATACTGAGATCTTTACTGATAATAGTATTGTTTGTTGTACTTGTGTTTGGTTGTTTTAAGTTGTGCAAGAGGAAGAAAGCGAAAAGAGCAGAAAAGGCCAAAAGAAAGGAGGAAAAATCAAACTTGAAAATAGAAAAAGTATCTATTACAGTGACATTAAGCAGTTGGAGGCATCCAGAAGATCTTACCTGGCTTGACCTCAGAGATTTTGATCTGTTTCATTGATATGAACGATTGTGATTTAGTGTGATGGCTCGATTCGCCATTAGAAGGGAAACTTATGCAGATGGCTGCTACTTTGATGTCACAGTGTTGATCTATGCATGACCTTATTTTCAATTAACATGTAATGACTTTTAACAAGTTAATTGTAAAGTTGTGCACTGAAAGCTTATATTTATGTGCATCCACTGTAGACTAGCCATCTAACATGATGCAGTAGAGCATTTTTAATCTTATTATAATCATCCATTTTGATTTCATATGATACCTTATGATGTTAAGAAACAAATTTCACTAAACTGATAATGAGGTTCTTAAAGATAATGATTTAATTGTCATATACTAATGTTGAAGAATGTATTTCTCAGTTATACCTATCATTATGATTTTACAAGTTATTGTTCTTTGCAAATTGACAGCAACATGAATTTAGAATGAGATTTATTAATGATGGATAATACGTTTAATGTTGCATGTGTTTTATTCCTCTTTGAATAACATGTGCCATTAAATTGCATTTGGTTAGTTTAGACATATTGATTTGCCAGGCCTCTGACCTGCAGCAATGTGAGAAATCTGTCTTTATTTTGCTAACATGTAATTTATTTCAGATTTCGATCCCATATAATGTTAGCTTGGAAATAGATGTCCTATTGTTTTACACGTAGACAGCTTGAGAAAGTAACCTTGAATCCAGTACATTGAGAATTTGTAGACACAGATGATTTACAATTGTTTCAAATTGCACAGGAGAGGAAGATGGATGCCTTTCCCCTGTTGGTAACGGGAATCCTTCCTAATGTTGCAGATGACTTTCATGCGATAGCCTATGATTGGACAGTGGAATCTTCTATCCTCGAACCATTGATAATTGGACAAATCAGAACTTAGTTTGGACTTAAATTCACCATTCCCAGTTGGATTGGGAGCACTCTCCAATTTCTTTTCCCCTGGACACTCTTGTCACTTTTGTTTCTTTTGCTTGTGACTTCTGCTTCAACTTTTCTATGGACTCTAACAGGTACAGACTTTTATGATCTCGTCCCTTACCCTTCTTAATATGCTGATGAAGAGTGCTTAGTATGTTTAATAGTGATTAAGCTTCAATTCTTTCAGAACCTAGGTAATCCCATGTTGATTGTTGATTTTGTGACTTTATAGTTTGGTCTTGAGACTTGTCGACATTAACTTGAGAATTAGTTTGTAATACAATCCTTTACCTTTATATTTATGTTAACTTGGGGTATCCTTGTATGGCCATATTGGTGATACCGTTAATAACAAATTAATTTTTTGAATTGTGATGCCCATATCGCTTACCTCCAGCTGGGTGAAAAGATTTGTCAACCTCGTTTAGAGCATACCTGAAATGCTCAGTGAAAAATGAAAAAACTCCCATGCTTTACCAAATACCTAGAACCACATTAGTTACATATTCCATGGCCATTCTCAATTGTGTCAGTATCTGAACTTTAGTTGCTTCTTAATTTCAATTGCTAAAGAATTGTTACATAGTACTGTACCTTTAAATAATGCGCCAAGTGGGGATGTACTGACTGCTCATCATATTCTTTAATAGTCCATGAAGGTTGTTTTTTCTTCTCTTCTATTGCCTCACTCACAGAGTACTCCTGGTATAAAGGGTTGTTCTTGGTTGTGGATTTCAAGGTAACCGGAGTGATGTGTTTGCTTATAGCTTTATCTATGGTTCCTTGGTTGTCGTGTGTGCTGTTCAAACCAGTAGTCTCTCTGATAGTTTTGTCTTCTTTCTGAAAATGATTACATAAATATGGAATAAAATAAGAGAAATTATATGAACAATACTAAAGAGCAATAGTTTGTATGTTATAAATAAAACCAATTTAACTACTGAAAGTACAAAAAGGTAATCACCAAGCAATGTTAAACATTATTTCCATTCTTTCACCAGTAATTTCAGCTCGATCCAATATCGTCTGTACCTCATTTTCTTACACAAATGAATTGTGATCGCCATATCATTTTCTGCTGGATTCTTTTAAACCTGAGTTGTCTAAACAGATCTGTTCTTTCCAAGGTATTTAGAATTGGCTTTGAGCTCCTCTGCTTTAAACCATTTGATTTTTTGACCAGCCTCTATCATCAATTGCTTTGAAGTCTTTTCAGTTTCATCTTAGCTTAGTCCAGAGGACTGTTTCTCTTTCACCTAAAGCTACAAGTTGGCTGGTGTATCCTTCTGCCTCTTGGGAAGTGAATCAGTAACTGTTAGAAATGTGGTCTTTGGTTGACAGTCAGGTTACCCCCTGTTCAGGCTTAACTTCAGAGTACAGGTGTAAAGTATTTGTACCAGCTCATACAGTAACTTCATGAAAACACTACAAAATGACACAACACAGGTTTAGAAAAATAGGAAATATTTATCTAAACAAAAGCAGACCAAAACAACAAAAATCCACAATACACAAGTCAAGTTATTAATAAAAATGCAAAACGGGTCTTTAAGTAGTTTCAAACTCACACTAACACTGTTAGCGTGAAAATGTACCTTGGGTGCATCAAAATTAACCCCGCACGGGTGAGTGCGCATCAAAAAGGGCTTGCTATGCATTGATTCCACTCACGAGCAGGACCTTGCGTCATTTCTCCTTTCGCCGGTTTGGTGCGCGTTGATTCCTCTCTCTGCAGTAGAGCGATGCGTCAATCTGTTCAGCTCTCTCAGGTCCGGACAGGCGCTTGTGTTGTTTTTACATGCCCAGCAGTACTTGAGTCACAAATCCAGCCGCACGATGATCTAAAAACCACGCAGCATGGGTTGTGATCTCCCAGCCTCCGTCAGTGATTCTGCGCGTCATTCCTCCTGCTCCGTGCGTCGATTCTTCAGTCACATTTCCGGTGAGCATCGATTTTCAGCTGCAGAGCCGGCGGCTCATCGTTTCTTCAGCCCCAGATCAGAGTCGCATCGATCTTTTCCACGCATGGCGCTCTGTGCGTGGATTTCTTCTTCTTTAGGCTGCCAGCTTCTCCCTTCAGGGTCCCAGGAACTGGATGGGCACCACAGGGCGTAGTAGGAGTCTCTCCAGAGACTCCAGGTGCTGGCAGAGAGAAGTCTTTGCTGTCCCTGAGACTTCAAACAACAGGAGGCAAGCTCTAAATCAAGGCCTTGGAGATTTCTTATCAAGATGGAAGGCACACAAAGTCCAGTGTTTGCCCTCTTACTCTGGCAGAAGCAGCAGGATAGCTCCAAAAAGCACAGTCACAGGCAGGGCAGCTCCTCTTCCTCAGCTCTTCAGCTCTTCTCCAGGCAGAGGTCCCTCTTGTTTCCAGAAATGTTTCTAAAGTCGGTAGTTTTGGGTGCCCTTCTAATACCCAGTTTCTCCTTTGAAGTAGGCCTACTTCAAAGTAATGTCTCTTTTGAATGTGAAATCCTGCCTTGACCAGGCCAGGCCCCAGACACCCACCAAGAGGTCGGAGACTGCATTGTGTGAGGACAGGCACAGCCCCTTCAGGTGCAAGTGACCACTCCTCCCCTCCCTCCTAGCACAGATGGCTCATCAGGAAATGCAGACTACATCCCAGATCCCTTTGTGTCACTGTCTAGTGTGAGGTGCAACCAGCCCAACTGTCAAACTGACCCAGACAGGGAATCCACAAACAGGTAGAGTCACAGAAATGGTATAAGCAAGAAAATGCTCACTTTCTAAAAGTGGCGTTTTCAAACACACAATCTTAAAATCAACTTTACTAAAAGATGTATTTTTAAATTGTGAGCTCAGAGGCCCCAAACTCCACATGTCCATCCGCTCTCAAAGGGAAATTACACTTTATTCAGATTTAAAGGTAACCCCCATGTTAACCTATGAGAGGGACGGGCCTTGCAACAGTAAAAAACTAATTTAGCAATATTTCACTGTCAGGACATATAACACATTACTATATGTCCTACCTTAACCATACACTGCACCCTGCCCTTGGGGCTACCTAGGGCCTACCTTAGGGGTGTCTGACCTGTAAGAAAAGGGAAGGTTTAGGCCTGGCAAGTGGGTACACTTGCCAAGTCGAATTTACAGTTCAAACTGCACACACAGACACTGCAGTGGCAGGTCTGAGACATGATTACAGAGCTACTTATGTGGGTGGCACAACCAGTGCTACAGGCCCACTAGTAGCATTTGATTTACAGGCCCTGGCACCTCTAGTGCACTTTACTAGGGACTTACTAGTAAATCAAATATGCCAGTCATGGATAAACCAATCAACAATACAGTTTACACAGAGAGCATATGAACTTTAGCACTGGTTAGCAGTGCTAAAGTGCTCAGAGTTCAAAAACCAACAGCAACAGGTCAGAAAAAATAGGAGGCAGGAGGCAAAGAAATTGAGGATGACCCTGCATAGGCAAAAAAGTCCAACAGTAACGATGCAAAAGATGTATAATTTTAAGCCGACAGACATTATCTGCTTAAACGTGAAAGCTATTTTGAAAGGAAGGCTTTCCCTACTAAAAGAATCATGTTCTACCAATACACATGCGATTAACTGAAGTTTGGTATAATTAAGTATGTAAATGTAAATTAGCAGTTGTATAGCGCACTACTCACCCGTTAGGGTCTCAAGGCGCTGTACTCATACTGCTATGGAACCCCTCCTGGCTTTTCCCTGTGAGGCACCCACTCCTGAGCACCCCCAGGGTGAAGCCAGGGATCCAAGCGCTGTTGTGGAGATTAAGCAAGCTATTGCCCAGAGTTGCAGAGTGGGACCCATGAATTAGATTAGGCACCGAGGCGAGAATGATCTGGTCAAGGGGAATTGAGCCCAAGACCTGCCGAAGCAGGACTTGAACCCTGGTCTTGAGCCAGATCTCTGCTTCAGGGTCTGCCGCTCTAACCATTGAGCCACACTTCTCCACGAAGTATGAAAATGAACTGAAATATTTTTCAAGATATATTTTCCCAGAACATTTTTTATATGTGTAAAAATGTTACATTAGAAATAAAAGCACATGATTGCAAGATAGATATGTGGGAAGGACTGAATAAGGTGGCTTCTGGTGATTTTAGTAGTGGAAACCACCTTTGATCTATGTCTTCCATGAGGTAAGATGTCCTTCGTTTTTCTGTTTGTCTCTCAGCGAGGTCCATAACAGCTGCGAGGTATAACAGTGAGGATGGAAAGATGCAAATGAAGAAAATAAATTCGAATTTAAAACAGAAAAAAAATATAAAGAGCCGAAATAGGAAAAGCAAACAATAGGGATAGGTGAGGAAATTATATAAAGATGATGTATGAGAAACAGAAAATACATCTCAGAACAAGGCAAGATAAAAAACGGAAAATAAGTATCTAAAATATAGAAAGTGGTGGAAAATATAAAGGAAGAAATGTCAAGCAGAGAATTAACAGACAAACATTATGAACACCAATTACAATAGCAACAAACAAGGGAAACAGCACATGAGTAACAGCAAATACCAACAGATTGTCCACATGTAGCATAGAATGTTTCAATGCGTGTCACCACCATTCATATCATAGAATTAGATAGATAACTATTTAAAAGCAGGTTAAATAAATCAGGTATCAAAGAAAAGAATTCTAATGCACTATATTGCCAAACCAGATGTGAAACAATGAATCAATGCCATGCACAGCTAAGGCTTTTGACTTCATGTACGTTTGCAGACCCCGGAAATGGAAAAGAACATGGATTATGCATGGTTGCCATTCTCCAGTACTGTGATACAAAATGAGCAGTCTAAAAATGACCCTTAAGGATCTAATTGAACAGCAAGATTGCAGACCTTGATGAAACTCAAACAACAAATGTAGAGAAAGGCAGAGCCAACAAGGCACAACATAAATGCCATTACTGAATGTGGGACAAGTAAACAAGCACATTTGTTCAACACCACAGAAAAAAGGTGGCGAGCTAACAACAGAGATGGATAAGAGAACAATCAAACCAGCAATGCAATATCAGATCACGTAGGAACTGAGCAAATTGCTTAGCAAGAAATAAAAATTGTAGACTGTATGGAAAGAATAAATCAGGTAGTGTGTTGCTCACCCCACAAATATACACCAGTGACTAAATATGGAAGCAAGAAGGGTGGACTACTCTGGGATTTAAAAGCAGCAAGGTGGCTTTGTGTGGCTTAGTAAATCTCATTTAAGCTCTTGTATTGTCTTGCGTTATGCAAGGAAAACAGAGCTTGACTATCTTTGACAATATTCCTCCAAGAAAAGGCTAAGACCAAGAGGGTCAGTGCACCGTCTTGGAAAATTTCTCTGGTGCGTACGTAGGGCACTCCTCCCAAGTCTACCATGGCCCATGGGACCCCACCCCTCCAGGCCCAGTGCACTCTGAAGAGACTTAGGGGACCCCATATCTCTGGGACAGAAGAAGGGCAGAAGTGCTGAGCATGTTGCCGACCCCTGTACCTTTGCCTAGGTGATCATGATGTGCAGTCACACTACCTCCAGCCTGCATTTAGCTAAGGCAGTACATGACTGGGTTGCTCTTACCTTCATGCCTGAGCCAAAAAAAAAATCGCATTTTTGCTTCTGCCCATGGCGGGAGCAGAGAAGAGTGTGAACAGCTCCTAGAGAGCGTGACGAGCTGGCAGGGACTGCAAGAGCCTTGGGGTTCCCAAATGACCCCAAATGAAACAGCAGCACCAAAGTGTTCTGCAAACACGGGCACCTGCTACTTAAATAAAATGAAGTGCATTGAATGGTTGCTTTGGCATTACCAACAGGAAAGCAGCAAAGCCGATAATTGATTTTCACAAAAAACAAAAAGCTGGAAGAAGGACTTGCCCATAACACCCTAGTCAGGTCCAAATTTCTGCATATTTGCGTCTGTGGTGCCCCATCTTCAGACGTTGTGGAGTGTGGAAACGCCTGTTGGTTGTCCTAAACCTGGGGTAGCATCATAGTAAAAGTAATAATGAAACTCAGGGACACATTGTTTACTATAATTCTTCATTAGTAATGTTGATGGTTGACAATGCAAGGTTTAACAGTATAAAAATGCTTTAGCAAGTAGACATTATCCCCACTGAGTTCAATTGTGTGTTATAACATGTATTGCATATCGAAATGGTGAGACACTGACAAAGCCATTATGGCTGCCATATTGATAATGACGCACCCTAATATGGTGCTATTGCATCTGGGGGTACTGTGGTTGAAGGGTTCATGACCCACTAGCGGTGGAACATGAACAGAGGGTTCATCCAAAGGTATTTTCTTCTACCTTCTTGTGTATATTTGTAATATAATGGGTAGTATTTAGAAGTGTGTGTAATGAGTAGTTTCCATTTTATACGGAAAAACACTGACTAGACAATGATTTATTGAGTGCTGTTGTTGAATGCCAGTGAACTGGGGTTACAAGCCCACACCACCTTCTCAGAGTAGGCCTTGAACTACTCATGTTTGCTGTCCTGTTTTACAATGTGGTACTTGGTTCCCAGTACAAACTCACATCTTTTGCAACTAATAACTCAATTTCTTATTGTCACCAATTGCTGAACATCATTTCATTTGGAGGTATATAAGTGAGTAAAAGACAACAGTCAACATTCAGTAGCTGTCTCTTCCAAGACTGTGTGCATTGGGTTTGAACATAAAAAAAATAAAAAAACACTCCTTATCGGCCACAAGTTAATGGGGATGCCAAACACTAGAAAAGAAAAAAAAGAGGAGACAAACAAATCAAAAAGTCAGAGAAATTAAAAATGACTGGTAGTATGTTGAAATAAGTTATAAAGTTCTGATACAACAGAAAAGCTGACTCAATAAATACTAACTGCCACATTATCCAAGACAATTCACAGTAATGACAATGTTTTTCACCCACTGTACCACTCTAGGCAACAGCCTGCCTTATTTAAATCAGTATTGATACTGCTCCTCATGGGAACAGCCCATGTGAAACTCTACACATGGTCACTTTAAGAACAGAATACAAGCAAACCCAGACCAGTTTTTGTATTATAAGGCTTCGTCAGCTAGGTGCAACATGGGTCAAATGGCACAATGAGCAAGAGACCCACGTCTCATCATACCCTTGTCCACTTAGGGCACAACACCAATCACACAAAAGTGATAAGAGGAACACTTTTAAAATGCATAACCACTGGCAATCGCTTAGAGTAGCATTCCGAGCAAACATCTGTCTTATGCAAATCAGTACTGACCCTGTTCCCCATTGGAACAGTCCATCCTGAGCTGCCATACAAGGACCTCTCCAGAGGAGAACAGAAGCAACCCATTTTGGCCTTGTCAGTGAGGTATACCTTAGCTTTTATGGCTAGTAAGGAAGGGACCTATGTCTAAACATACCCTTGGCTACTTAGAGCATAACATCAATCGGACAAATGGTAATATGAGGAATGTTTGCAAAAAATCTAATTACTGGCAATTTCTTGGGGTAGCATTCCAACTGATTGTATCCACCCCTGTGTGAAATTCTAGACAAGGATGTGCCTTATGCTAATCAGTACTGACCCTGCTTCTCACTGTAGCATTCCTCCCCAAACTACCAGACCTGGCCAACTGAACCGAAGATGCATCTGAGTGGAAAGGTCAAATTTAGACACAACCCGTCTTGGGTTGCTTCTGTGCTTGTTCAGAGACAATCTGGTTTGTCAGTTTGAGCTGGACTGTTCCTACTGGAGCAGGCACACAGTTCATGTACATATGGCTGGGTCTAATCTGAGGTGGCATGGTGGGCAAAAAAACAATTGATTGGAATTCTACCTGAGTGATTACTAATGGTTAAATAAATTGCAAGCTTTCCTCCAATCACATTTTCTGTGTTTGATGTCAATCCCTAAGGGGCCATGGGTATGCCTAGGGTTAGGTCCCTTGCTCAATGTGCTATGGGAATCAAGGTGTAACAAATTAAAAACATTATGAAAGAAACATAATTTGAGTTTTAGGACTACAATTCATAGAGAAACATCCATTTGGGCCTAATTGTTAAGATGTATTAAATGGCGTGACTCAAGCTACATTTACCATTTATTACTGTAATAGATAATTAACTTTACCTAATCAAGAGAGTGTAGAAGATTCCAGTAGGATTTTGTCTAAGAGTTTGTCTAAACTACGCGCAAAACACAGTTTGTAATATTCACAAATACAATTTAAACAATACTATGCCACACTTAAATGCTACGGCCTAAGTTCTCCTATGTGATTCAATCTGTAAATGTCCAAAGCATTCAAAACAAAATATTTCAAATATTACACATTATTTATTGCTGGGTTCTGGCCCCAGGATTTATGGTGTTTTATCGAGTTATCTTGTATTCTAGATGATTAATGTAAATACTTACAAACTAAGGCCCTCATTCTGACCTTGGCGGGCGGCGGAGGCCGCCCGCCAAAGTCCCGCCGTCAGGTTACCGTTCCGCGGTCGAAAGACCGCGGCGGTAATTCTGACTTTCCCGCTGGGCTGGCGGGCGGTCGCCTTCAGACCGCCCGCCAGCCCAGCGGGAAAGAGGCTTCCACGATGAAGCCGGCTCGGAATCGAGCCGGCGGAGTGGAAGCTGTGCGACGGGTGCAGTTGCACCCGTCGCGTATTTCACTGTCTGCGCAGCAGACAGTGAAATACATGTAGGGGCCCTCTTACGGGGGCCCCTGCAATGCCCATGCCAGTGGCATGGGCACTGCAGGGGCCCCCAGGGGCCCCGCGACCCCCCCTACCGCCATCCGGATCCCGGCGGTCGGACCGCCGGGATCTGGATGGCGGTAGGGGGTGTCAGAATCCCCGCAGCGGTGCAGCAAGCTGCGCCGCCGTGGAGGATTCAATGGGGCGGCGGTACACTGGCGGGAGCCCGCCAGTGGTGTCGGTCCGACCGCGGCTTTACCGCCGCGGTCGGAATCCCCATTGGAGCACCGCCGGCCTGTCGGCGGTGCTCCCGCGGTCCTCCGCCCTGGCGGTCTTTGACCGCCAGGGTCAGAATGACCACCTAAGTATTATAGAAAAGGGGTAGATGTAATATTTCTAAAACTTTAAAGCATACTTGTATTCATCTGTCCCTGCTGACCTGATGTTTGGTGTTAGCAGGCACCTAAATAAGCAGGAGAACATAAGAAAACATGAACAGTAGCTTTAATCTTGTTGTCACAAAAATAACACACTTCTGAGTTTGTGTTTATTGGTTTGAGTATGTATTGCTATTTAATTATGTTGTGATTTAAATATAGTTACTTATTGGGTCTGTGAAGTCATTGCAACTGGTGTTCCAGTTATGATTTTCATGTCTGTTGTGGGAGATTGTGGTCCTAACCATAACTTGCAAATCTCAGTGGGTTTTTCTGATTTCAATTCACAACCAAAACTCCACTTTTGCTGTAGATTTTTTTGTGAATTTCTAAATTTTAAAGACATACATACATGTTAATAACTCCACTTTACCGCTGACATTTTCAGTGATTTTTGTATGTTTTGATTATATACCACATGGAACAATTACCTGCTCCCAATCACTCGTGAGCAGTCAGCCCCCACTGAACATGGTTTTTGCCTGTTTACAATGAGGGGGTTGACCACAGGGGCGATCCCACAGCCCTCTCTGATTCCCCGCTGTGAATGGCGTCAGGGCATGAATAGCGGGAGTGGACCATAACACTTAGCTTTTGGTGAGACCCAATGCACAACACTCCTTTGGGTCCAGCTTCCTTTGCACATAGACTTCAGCCCATCCACAGCAGGGGGTGGCCAAGGCAGCGAGGCCATGTGCACAAACAGAACAGGCGGGCTATCAACAGTGTGCAGGACCTTCCACTATGCACAGCACGGGTTGGACACAGGGCACTATCCCACTATGGCAGGGTCTGGACTGTGAACTGGCTCTTCTCTCAACCAGGTGCATGTGGTCAACTGCACTTGTGGCTATTGACAAAGCTCAACAATAGGGCTCTTAGGTTTCGTTGTTTGTAAATCCTCTGTCAGATTTATGGATCCTAAATTGAATTGTGAAAACTTACAAAACATAACACTGTGTTGTTAATTATTTATTGTGTGTGTCTATGAAAATTTAGTAACAATGTGTACAAACAAAATTATTGTAATGATAGCAGTAAAAGGAGAGTATCTAGTCTATGTACATTGGACTATGCATATTTATATGCACCCAACAAACCTTATTATGATTGTTCAAACTTATGGGCTAGATAGGACAACTGGTTTTGTTGTGGCTGCATTTGCAGGGTGTGTTCTTATTATTGCCTCAATATACTAGTTTTAGCTCAAAATGATGTTTCTGCCAAGTGCTGTGCCAACACATAAAAGTCCAAAAAGTTGAGCACAACATTACGAGACCCTCTCTTTGACAGATTTCCAAGAAACTCAAAATGTCAAGATTAGCTAACAATTATAAGACTTTGCCCTGTGATGTGCCAAGAAGTAAAACTGCACCAAAGTTATTAGTAAATACATTATTTTCTATCAAACTTTTAATGTATTCCCTTTTTAGATCTGCTTGAAATCAGAGATTCCTGTATTGGGCTTAAGGAGTTAACAGCCTACTAAATTTCATGCATATTTGTTAAAGAGCACCAATGATATCAGCACATGTTGAAAATAGATTTGGACCCCTTTTAACTGTGCCTTTCTGCAGTGGAGTTGCACAAAACTTGTCAAACCCATAGACAACTAAACATGCTAAATGTCTACAAGATTTCATAGCAATGCATCAAATGATTCCACAGTTATAGGCAAATGAGCACTTCTTTACCCCTCTTTTCATCTGTGGCTCACCTTCATGAATCAGCATAAATTCTGAACGTATGCTAAACATTCTAAGCATCTGCCAAATTTAATGGAAATTTGCCAACCAGCATCAAAGTTATAGGCAAACAAAAGCACACATATAGAGCTGTTAAAATATGTCTATAATGTTCCATATGTATGCCTAAGTTGAAACAATGATTAAATACTAATGCCACCATACTCGGCTTCGGACGTCAAGATGCCAGTCGCACTCTAAGAGTGCTCCGGACCCCTCCGTCATCCGCCGCTGCAAGCCCGATATTTTCCCACATCCAGTTTACCCCTGATGCGATAGCAGCCCCACCTGGAGGCCAGGAGATGAGTTGCAGGGAGTAAAAGATCCGCTTGGGGAGAAGCCCTGACCCCCTGAGAGGCGGCAGAGATGGGCAGCTGAGCCTCTCTGTTGTCAGCCGTGACCCAGCCCACCAACCAACAACCGGGTGCCTGCCCCATGAAGGACCGGGTGAGGCAGGAGATCCGTGGAGGAGTGGGAGATGAGCTGTGGAGCGTGAGCGTTGGGGTAGCGCTGCAGCCTGCCCTGGGGCCTGGGCCAGGCAGGCCCGAACAAAAGAGAAGGACAGCACTAGGTGGGTGCGAAAAGGCCTGAAGCCGGTTGAGGAGCCAGAACGATCCTACCACCCGTGCTGTGCAGGCCGGGGCTCCCGAGGACAAGACCGGCTGCCCTGCCCTAGAGCACGGATTGAGCGAGCCAGGCCGAAAAAGAGGTGCAGCACAGACGGGCGCGTGAAACTCAGGAGGCTGAGGGGGAGCTCAAACGATCCTGTCACCGCACTGGCAGTTCATGAGTGGACAGGAGCAGAGAGGTGAATACCGAAGAAGGTGCTGCAGTGTGGAGATTGCAATGGAAGCTAGGCCCCCTGGAACCTGACACAGTCGGAAGACCAGTGAGGAGCGTTTGAGTGGAGGCTACGATGGGGCCAAGCAACAGAGGTGGAAGTGACTAGGTGGCCCAGAGCAATAAGCGGTATGGTGGGATGAAGAGAGCCGGGTGCAGAGACTGCTGGAGAGTGCTGTCCTGATAGGAGTGGGTGGCGGACGCGGACTGAAATGCACTGTACTCCAGACGCAACAACCTGCAATTCATTGGCTTTCCAGAAGGAGCATAAAAGACCCAGGTGGTCGAGTTTCTGGAACATTGGATTAGATCGTGGATGCCAGAACAACAACTGTCACCTTGGTTTGCCATTGAACATGCCCATAGGGTGCTGGCACCCAGACCCCCTCTTGGAGGGCCCAGACAACCAATGATTGCTAGGTTTCTTAACTTTAGGGACCACAACACTATCCTCAGAGAAGCGAGAGCACACCCAGATCTCCGCTGGGACAATCACAAAATCCTCATTTTCCCAGATTATACACGTGAAGTGCAAAACAAATATTGCTCCTATGAGGGAATCAAGCAAAAACTAAGAGCAATGCATCTGTCTTGCATGTTTCTCTTCCCTGCGCGTCTTAAGGTCATCATGGATGGGAAATCCTTCTTCTTTGACTCGCCGGAAACTACTTGGAACTGGCTCCCTAAGGAGCACCGTGTTGCCCGGAAGGAACTCCCTCCCTGTGCAGAGAACTCCGAGGGACCTAGCCACATCGGCTCACTGGGGTTGAGGAGTGGACGAAGACGCACTAGGTCCCGCCGCAGTAAGTGGAGTGGGCCTACCCGATCGCCCAAGAAGGAGTCAATGAGCCCAAGGGATCCGAAGGAACCGACCACATCCAGCGGTCTAGAAGAGAAGTGACCTGTGCCAGACCACGAGGATGATCGCCTTAGCCAAACTCCCTCCCTATCGTGAGATATAGAGACAAAACTGATCCCAAGCAACTGTAACAGAGACAGGAGGGAGATCAACTGACTGGAATTGGATGCAGAATGAGGAGATGTAATATTGCAGAACTCTGACTATATGGAGGGGTCCACCACTCCACACCCATTCAATATACCTTGATTTTTCTAGTTTTGGTTGTGTTCAGGGACAACAGATGATTCAGGGATGGAAGTATGGGGTGAGGGGCAGTTGGGGGGATGGGGTGAAGTAACAGTAGAATAATTTACTGTCATGTTATGGCTAAATTATGTGTGTACTAATGTTTTTCTTTCAGATGGTCACATCACGCCCCTAGGGCTACATTACTCATGCGTCTCTCAAGGAGAGACCCAATTTATGCGACCTTCTCCCTGGGGGAACCGTCAAGACACAGGGAGGTTTATTCAAATCAACACCGATTCCCCGCACACACTGGAGCTTCCTAAGCAGGTTTTTTCCTGGAATGTTAATGGGGTCCTAGACAAAATCAAGCGCTCAGCAGTCCTTGGTGCCCTCTGCCGCTTTGCCCCTTCTGTGGTGTTACTCCAGGAGACACATTTGGTTGGCACCAGATGCCCTATGCTCGCGAGAGGCAGTTACAACAGAGTCTACCACGCAGGCTTCTCTAGAAGCTCTAGAGAGGTGTCCTGCTGCACCGCTCACTACCCACAGTGATCACCATAACCAAGCTAGTTCAGCAAGGACGATATGCTGCAGTGTCTGGCACAATCGGCGGCCGGCAGATTAATCTCCTGAGTGCTTACGCCCACCAGGGCATTTGAACAATTCCTAGAGACTCTCCAGGGAAGTGGTGGCACAGCTCTCCCCGGGGCTGACAATCCTGGGAGGTGACTTCAACTCTGTCATGAATCCAGAGGTTGACACCACAGGGTCCTCATGCATGAATCGGGTAGCTCGAACTACAAGACATTGGGCGCATGGACTAGGCCTCTGTGATGTGTGGCCGGTATGGCACCCTAGAATGCAACAGAACACGCACACATCAGCAGCGCACCATACACATGCAAGAATAGACCTCCTCTTCATGCCGGCACTGGATGTTTCTTGGGTTGCTGGAGCAGAGATACTGCCTGTCTCTGACCATGCACCACTCCTTGTCCAGTTGGAAGACACTGGCATGGCCCAATGCCCACTGTGGCGACTGAATGCCTGGCACCTCCAGGATGGAGACTATGTTCAATCCCTAAGAGGACAGCTCACCCACTACTTCGCGAGCAACTTGGTGTCCGTGCCGTCGCTGGGCATGTTATGGGCCAGCTGTAAGGCCACTCTCTGGGGACATGCCAAGCATCTTCTCAGGGTACGAGAACGCGTGAGGAACCAACAAGTGACAGACCTTGAGGCCCAGGTATTACGCATTGAGATGCAACTCTCTACTGCCACTCATGCGTCCATTACTAGACAGTTAGGCCTAAATAGAGAGTGAATCCGTCATCTCATCCTTGAAACTGCGAAGCACATGTGTCATGCCTCGACGGCTGGCATGTACGGATGGGGGGACAAAAACAGAAAACTGATACACTGGCTGGCAACCACGCCCTAAGCAGGCTGGGTTGTCCCTGAAATTGTCAATGACTCAGGCACCACCTCCCAGACACCCCAAGATATTGCACAGAGCTTTGCCACTCATTACACAAGACTTTATGCGGAACGCCCTAGACCCCAATTGGAGAGAGAGCCCCCCCTGTTGAGAGACCTGTCCTTCCCTAGAATCTCAGCAATGGAGAGACACTACCTTGACAAACCCATAGTGCTAGAAGAGATCAGAACTGCTATTTTGGCTCTGGCCTCGGGTAGGACCCCGGGCCATGATGGGCTTCCGGCAGAGCGTTACAGTAAGTGCAGCAACATCTTGGCCCTACACCTGCTGAACATGTACGAGGAACCTAAACAGATGGGTGGTTTTCCCCCGGGCCTCGACCAGGCCACTATCATGGTGATCCCAAAGACCCACTGTCCATCGCAGCATTGCTCTGCCTACCGCCCCATCTCACTCCTTAATACCAAATAAAAATACTACCTACGATATTGGCCACCAGGCTGAAAAGAGTGCTGCCTTTGCTGGTCCACCCAGACCAATGTGGTTTCATGCCGACTAGGAGTACCAGGCACTGCTTTAGACGGCTGCACGCAGCACTAGCTTACCGTGGTTTCCTGATCCCTCCCCTGGCCCTTCTTCTTATACATTTCAAAAAAGCCTTTGACACAGTGGACTGGTCCTATCTTTCCCAGAGTGCTGGGATTGGCCCTAAATATCGGGGACTGGTGCAACTCCTTTATTCCAATCCAACTGCCCAGGTGAAAGTGAATGAGGTTGTTTTGGACCCCTTCCAAATTCGCCGGGGAACTCGCCAGGGGTGTCCACTGGCCCCACTTCTCTTCGCTCTAGTGATAGAGCTGCTTGCGAAGATTATCAGAGAGGACCCATTAATTAGCGGATGGTCTTGGCACAGTGGCCGTGAGGACCGCTATGCATTGTATGCCAATGACGTGCTCCTGTATGTGGCTAACCTGGCCAGTAGTGGACCCAAATATCTGCAGCTAAGGAGGCTGTTCTCCGAGGCCTCTGGCCTGACCCTTAACCGCAATAAGTCTGTACCGGTCCCATTGCATCCTGCAAGGGACTGCTATGACTGGCACAACAGCATTCCCATTCGACTCAACAGCTTCCAATACTTGAGAAGTACTGTGGCCCTCCCGCCGGAACTGGCCTGGTCACTCAATGTCGCACCACTCACCTGGAAGATCAGGGATGACCTCCAGGGATGGCGGACCATGCCCCTTAATGTCCTGTGAAGGATAGCACTCTATAAGATGATGGTATGATGGTTCTGCCCTGGTTCCTTTACCTTCTCCAGAATTCCCACCCCCCAGAAACCTAGGCGATGGTTTAAAGAAATGGATGCAGTGGCGCAGCAATACCTATGGCATAACTCTCACTCTACACTCACATTCCGCACCTGTCAGCGAGATGTATATGAAGGGGGACTAGAAATGTCCAATTTATATTTATTTTACTTAGCAATGCACTTATTGGTGCTGAATGACTGGCTGGGAGGTGGGTGGTGAATCCAGCCTACCACCTTGAACTCCTGACAATAGGTTTTCCCAGACTGCTTGAGCTGTTGTATGGTAACCCCCTCCCGCACAAGTTTCCCGAGGTGACGAGGGTGGTGCTGATGGGATGGAGGGCGGCGCAGGGGGTGACAGGATGGTGGCAGAGCCTCACCCAGTAGACCCCACTGTGGTGAGGAACATGGCTCCGTGAAGTCTCTGCCTTTCAAGTGTTCCAGAAATGGGACAATATTGGCATTTAACTTTTAGGAGATGTTTGGACGGGCTTCCATATGTGGTCCGTTTGGGAGCTTCAATGGCAGTACTCGCTCACAAAGACCCAGGTTCATAGGTACCTACAGCTCAGGCATGCTTTGGGCGTGCACATCCAGGCTGGCACTGTCCTCTCTGAGTTTAGCCCGGTAGAAGCAAAGACCCTGATAGGAGGTTTCAGCAGAGGGGGCGTGTCTCAGATATACTGCACTCTGGTCACCCACACAGTGGTACCGCTCGAAAGGTGGGACAGCTGGTTGAGCGAAATAGAGGAAGAGGATTGGCGAGATGCCTTGATGGCCCTGAGAAACCTAACCATGACTGCTCGCCTTCAACTGGTACAAGCATACTACCTGCATACTGCATACCTTATACCTGATAAAATGCACAAAGCGGGTCTCTGTCCCCATGCAGACTGCCCCTGCTGTGCAAGTCCTAATGCAGACTTCTACCACATAGTGTGGGTCTGCCCCACATAACAACCTATTGATGAGCGCTCACCGCTGAAATCTCCAGGATCCTGATGGTGGAGATACAGGCAGCCCCGCTGTCAATCCTATCGGGTGTCCTTGAAGGAGTGGGAAATAGCAGAGTGGAATGGGCCTTCCTGGGGGTGGTGTGTCTGGTGGTCAAATGAGATATCGTGGCCAGCTGGAATGCAGAGATGGAGCCGGCAATTGCTCGGTGGAGGCAGGGGTGGACTGGTGCACCCAGCAGGAAAAGTTGGTATGTGAGGCGAGAGGGTGACTAGCCAAATATAACAGGGTGTGGGGGAGATGAACAGGGGCATGGGAAATCTGATCAGTTGAAATGCCTTGTGTATGACGACAATTGCTTGATGTGTTCCTGGACATCACAATATGTGGTGATTATGTTCAGATGAAAAATAAATGGGATTTGTGTATTGGTACGTCTAGGAAGTGCAGATGTGACCTATTGCTACTAAGCTGTTGTAACAAAAAACTAATAAAACTGTTTAGCAAAAAACATATATATAATACTAATGTCCCAAAATCTCCTGAACAGTTATACACAAAACCAAGCAAAGGTACTTCCTTGAGTACATTTCTGCTTTCCAATTTTTGTGCAAATATAGGTCCTCAATGTTTATGTTATCACCAAAACCCTGTGATAGCAACTTTGAACCATAGAAGTAGTAGTAATAGTAGTACTAGTAGTAAGTTTTATTGTATTTGATATGAAAAATATTTGTTACATTTTTAATAAACCCCTATAAAACATGGGCCTCCAGCCCTTTTTTGCAGTGAGTGCTACTTCTGATCAGTGAAAATCATTGAGAGCTACTGGAGGCTAAGCAACTTGGATTGCTACCAGACAGCTCCACACTCAGCTTAATTGACTTTAAGTCTTATATCCATAGAGCCAGATATTGTTGTTTTGAAGAGAAGTCTTTGACTAGGAGCACTATGTATGTGCTCCAATGCATGTATGCATAAAAGGGATATATGTGTATGAGTGATTGAGAGCCTGTATCATACGTACAGACGTGGGTCCTCTGCTCACTACCACATTCAAGCTAGCCTGGTTAATGAGGGGTGATACCCTGAAACCGGTCCTAGGATGCTTATTTCCGGTCCAGGGAGGACCTAGACTGAGTTGCATATGGCTGGGTCCATACTGGAATAGCATGGTGAGCAAAAGAACTGATGGATTAAACCTCGGGGTGAATGTTTGATTTTTTCCACATTCTATCCATCATCTGTTCTTTTTGCATATGCACTGGTGGCACAGGACACACCTCTTGCCATATATATTCACCATTAAATGTTTAACACCAACATACAACCATCTTTTAAATGGAAGAACTTTAAAGTGTAGAAAAATGTTCTGCAAAATTGTTTATAATATGGACACTTTCAATTTCTCCTACTTAAAATAATGGTTGTATTTTTCAATTATAAATATGGGGCTGTGTCTACTAGCCACTGGAAAGATGGTGCCTGCTGTACATTAAGACAACACTTTAAAATGGGAGAAAATTAAACTTTATGTATATATGGATCCCATAAAACTAATTTCCTCTCATTTCCAAATGTCATATTCATTTATAAATACCAGGCATCTTGCGCCCAGTGGTCTGTAGCTATGGTGACATACCTACAACAGGAAAATACAGCGATTTGTTAAAATGGAAGGAATTTTAAGTGAAGAAACCTGCTTCATAAAACATTAAGGGCCTCATTACGAGTGCAGTGGTCTTCAGATCTCCACACTCCTGGTGGCGGTCAGGACCATCGCTGTTGTGGCAGTCCAACCACACATTGAAACCCTGGAGGTCATACCACCCGAGAACCGCCAGCAATGCAAGGATGCATGATCCAGGCAGCCTGGCAATGGCAGAGATTGTAATCCACCAGGGCAGTGCTGCCCAGTAGATTATGACCTTGCTCTTCGCCAGCCTTTTCATGCCAGTTACAATGGCATGAAAAGACTGGCGTAGAACAGGTGCAGTAGGCCCACCTGCCTAGCACCGTCATAATGTTCACTGTCTGCTTTTCTTTTCTTTTCAGACAGTGAACATTTCAAGGGTGCTGGTGCACCCTGCGAACTAGAGCATTGCCAATGACTCGATAATGAGCCAGAGACAATGCTGTAGCCTGTTTCTCACTAGGCTGACAGACGGAAACTGAGGTTTCCGCCCGCCGACCTAGCTCAAAACTCCTAATTACTCCAATGGAGTGGTTGCCACAATGTGGCTGTCACCCTGTCAGAAGTTTGGCGGATGAGCCTTTCCATCCAACAAACTCTTAATTCTGATTTAGAGATTGACGAAGGAGGTTACTCCATCTCAAAGATGACAGACATCCTGTTTGCTGTATTACAAGTTCCATAGGTTATAATACAATTGTAATACGGTGTGAAGGATATCCATCACATTTGTGATGGAATAGCCCCCTCTGCCAAACTCTAAATCAGGCCCTAAAACTTAATTGGCTTAATTGGAAGTGAGAAAGAAACTAAATAATGTTTCATAGAAATATTTTTTCCAATTAAAATTTCTCAGATTTAAAAAAAAAGATACAGTTTTCAGTTATAAATGTGGCACAGTGTCTACTGGCTACTCGGAGCAAAAGGCCTGCTGCTTGAGTTTTTATGTACTTCCACAGACCTCTGAGAGTTTCACTGTGCAGAATTCTGTGAGTTCCATGACTTCCGCCCAACTCTAATGCTTGCAACCTAAATTTTACTTTGATGTAGAGACTTTAGAAATATATGTTTGGCAAAAACAAGTAATGCTTCTCTTGGCAAGTGTCTTCTAGAGAAAGACGTTGACTGATCAAAGCTGTTGAGGTTTTAAAAAGCAGGATTCTGTTTGCCACTCCTTCTAGCTAATAACCCTAAAAACAACATTTTGACAATTTTGCAACACACACTGAATATTTGAGTGTAACTATAAATCTTAAACTTAAGTTGAATAATACAAAAGAGGTGTATCAAACACTAAGAAAATTTAGGATGCACAAGGTTTTGAGGGACTTCCAATCAGAGGCCATATTGTGCTAGTCTTTTGTTAAGTAACCTCCCCAGTGATATTGCACTCTCATCCTTCAGAGACAGTTTGCCACATTCCCAGATTATGTGAGTTGAAAGAACTGAGAGACCTAAGGAAACGGGTACAAACGTAATAATTAGACATAGGGGGTCATTACAACATTGGCGGTAAAAGACGCTTACCGCCGCGCAGTAGACCGCCAACACACTGCTGCGTCCGCAGAATACCGCCACTGCCATTATGACCCACAACTCGGAATCTGCCAAAATCTAGACACCCACACAAGTCCGCCACACCAAAGGTCAGTGATAAACTGGCGATAACAAAACCTCCACCATCACGCCAACAGGAATACGCCCACACTATCACGACCCACGAATCCACGCGGCGGTCTTTCAACCGCAGTATTCCATTGGCGGTACACACCGCAGCGCTCAAAATATACACACACTTACAAAACACAGCCACATTGGACAATTCAAAATACACACACCTGATACACATACACACACCACTGCCACACACTCAATACACTATAAAACAGACACCCACATCACACACAAACCCTTACGACAACAATTGCGACAGAAGGCCAGAGAGAGACACCACTAGAAAGAACAATAGCATCCACAGGCACTCAACATCCACTCAGCTCACACAACACACCTCTAAAAATCACCCCACACATCACAACACACACCACCCACACCACCCCATGGCACTGCAAAGACACCCCAGGTTTTCTGAGGAGGAGCTTGGGTCATGGTGGAGGAAATCATCCGGGTAGAGCCACAGCTATTCGGATCACAGGTGCAGCACACCACCATAGCTAGGAAGATGGAGCTATGGCGAAGAATCGTGGACAGGGTCAACACAGTGGGACAGCACCCAAGAACTAGGGATGACATCAGGAAGAGGTGGAACGACCTACGGGGGAAGGTGCGTTCCGTGGTCTCAAGACCAGATTGCAGTTCAGAGCACTGGCGGCGGACCCCCACCTCCTCCCCCAGAACTCACTACATGGGAGGAGCAGGTCTTGGCTATACTGCGTCCTGAGGGCCTCGCAGGCGTGGCTGTAGGAATGGACTCTGGTAAGTCAAACCTTTAACTACTTCATCCCCCACCCACCTGCATGCTATCACATACCCCCACCCTCGCCCTCACCCCCATCACTCCAACTCCTCACATATGTCCCAATATCACAAACCACACATCCCAAACCCAAGCCCTGCATGTAACACCAAAGCATGGACACCCATCACCAAAGCATGTCCACTCCACATACCCATACACCCCCTAAACCATTATCACACAAGGTCCCACACAAGAATGCAAGCACTGGGCTACAGGGTCACCCACCCATTGCACACCATGGCACACACAGATGCAATAATCATGCTTTTACACCCCTGCAGGACCCCTACCCACTGTCACCGGACAGGAGGGTCCAGACATGTCCACTCCACTAACAGAAGAGGCCCACAGTGATGGCAGCAGCTCTGTCCAACTGGATCTAGATGACCAGCCCGGCCCATCTGGGACCTCGGGACAGTCGGTTCCCCTCACACTGGCACAAGCCACAACAGAGCCTCCCCCCTCTGGAAACACCAGCACAGCACCCACCCAGCGGGCCCATACCTCTGTCCCCAGGACACGTCAAGCAGCAGTGTGTCCACCACTACAGGGAACCCAGGCTAACCCACCACCCCAACAACACCACAGACCTGGGGGCAGTGGTAGTGGGCACACGGTTCAGGGGATGGAGGCTCAGGGAAACAGCGGAACTGGGAGGACTGCTGTGTGACAGGGGGAGGACAGGCCCAGGGAATCCACTCTTCGCGAGGCCCTCTCCAACAATCATGGAAGCCTACCACCATTCCCAGGAGACGATGGCAATGGTACTTGCCAAGTTTCAGGAGACCCAGCGGCTGCAGGAGGAACAGTATTTGGGGTTCAGGGAGGAACTCAAATCCATCAATTCCACCCTGGGCACCATTGTAGGGGTGCTGAAGGAACTTGTCAACACCAGGAGGGACACTATGGCACAACAAGGGGCCCCTGACACTAGCCTGGACGATGAACTGCCCACCACCTCTGCCGGCGCTAGTGGACAGGAGGCACCGCCACAGGACCACGACACCAGCATCCCACCCACTGCAGATGGAGAACGACCCTGCAAGTGGTCCCTGAGATCAAGGACAAAGACAGAGAACAATGCCAAGACCCCCGCCAAGAAATGAGACAACCCTGATTGTCATCCTTCTGTCCCACTTTGTCACCCTGTCCATCCAGCAACTGCCCCAGCTCCACTTCCTATGCCCCTTTGGACAAGGCACCTGTGAGACTAATAGACTGGACTCTGCCATGAACATTCCTCCAGCATCACCCCTGGCCATTTAACAACCCCCTCCACTATTTTGCACTTAAATAAACACTCTTAAATCACAAAACAATCTGGAGTCAGTCTGTGCTTTCGAAAATGTGTATTAGCAATAACAGTGGCAAAATGCTATAGCCAATGTAATGTCAACATACCTATGTCACACAGCTCTAGTCCATGCGGAAACAAAGCAGAGGTC
Source organism: Pleurodeles waltl (assembly GCF_031143425.1). Classification (NCBI taxonomy): domain Eukaryota; kingdom Metazoa; phylum Chordata; class Amphibia; order Caudata; family Salamandridae; genus Pleurodeles; species Pleurodeles waltl. The sequence goes on along the minus strand of NC_090436.1, from coordinate 718,025,980 downwards.
ACACAGTGGGACCCATATCTGTGAAATCGAAAGGGAAAGTGACAACTCAATGTCCTTACACTGCGTGAAAATGACAGACAGATGAGAGGTAGAAGAATTAAATCAGATGTAGCATACAGTGTTGTCTTCTTACCTTTGTCTCACTGGAAGTATTGCTGGATCACTGTGTTCCTGTTGTCTATGTCCTCTTCTTCTGCTTCCTCGTCTTCACTGTCCACAGGCTCCACAGCTGCCACAACACCTCCGTCTGGACCATCCTCCTGCAGAAAAGGCACCTGTCGTCGCAAAGCCAAGTTGTGAAGCATACAGCTGGCCACGATGATCTGGCACACCTTCTTTGTTGAGTAGAATAGGGAACCACCTGTCATATGGAGGCACCGGAACCTGGCCTTCAGGAGGCCGAAGGTCCTCTCTATAATCCTCCTAGTTTGCCCATCGGCCTCATTGTAGCGTTCCTCTGCCCTTGTCCTGGGATTCCTCACTGGGGTCAGTAGCCATGACAAGTTGGGGTAACCAGAGTCACCTGCAAATGTCGAGGGACAACTGTTAGACACACACTAACTCTTAGGTACATCCCCAGACACCTAGTCACACTGTATTGGGTCCATGTCCTCACCTAATAGCCACACACGGTGCCTCTGGAGTTGCCCCATCACATAAGGGATGCTGCTATTCCGCAGAATGTAAGCGTCATGCACTGAGCCAGGAAATTTGGCATTCACATGGGAGATGTACTGGTCTGCCAAACACACCATCTGCACATTCATAGAATGGTAACTCTTCCGGTTTCGGTACACCTGTTCACTCCTGCGGGGGGGGGGTACCAAGGCCACATGGGTCCCATCAATGGCACCTGCGATGTTGGGGATGTGTCCCAGGGCATAGAAGTCACCTTTCACTGTAGGCAAATCCTCCACCTGAGGGAAAACGATGCAGCTGCGCATGTGTTTCAGCAGGTCAGATAACACTCTGGACAACACGTTGGAGAACATAGGCTGGGACATCCCTGATGCTATGGCCACTGTTGTCTGAAAAGACCCACTTGCCAGGAAATGGAGTACTGACAGCACCTGCACTAGAGGGGGATTCCTGTGGAATGGCGGATAGCTGACATCAGGTCTGGCTCCAACTGGGCACACAGTTCCAGGATTGTGGTATGATCAAGTCTGTAGGTGATAATTACATGTCGCTCCTCATTGTCGACAGGTCCACCAGCAGTCTGTACACTGGAGGATAACACCATCTCCTCACCTGCCCCAGCGGACGTGCTCTATGGAGGAGAACAGCGAGCAGAGAGTCAACCAACACTGAGGTACGTAAACACAACTTAATCGGAAAATGTTTTAAAATAGACATGTGGCTGTATTAGTGTTTAAGCAAGGCCTAGATATGTGTGACGCAGTAAAAAATAATACCATGTGGCCCCCTGAAATGACGGCTGCCTGACCTGTAATGTGGGACAAGGGGATATGAGGTAACTGCGCTGGCATTGTACACCGTCACGGTAGGCGGTCGAAGACCGCGGCGCAATCCTGCATTGGTTAACATTGGATCCTATGGGTCCCAGGAGCCAATGACGATGTACGCCGGCGGTGACGGTACGCACCGCCGCGGACGTCACCGCCATTTTCTGTCTGTTCAATCACTTGATACCTGATCTTCAACAGGAGAGGACCTACACTGCAAGTGCTGCTGTGACCTCAGTCTGGAAGAGACAATGGCTTGTGTGTCTGGGGAAAGGGCCCCTGCCTTCAGCACGGAGGAGTTGGAGAAACTAGTGGATGGGGTCCTCACACAGTACATGCTACTCTACGGTCCTCCAGACAAGCAGGTGAGTACACTGTGAGCATGCTGTATGGGCAATGCCTGTTTGGAGTTGTGTGGATGAAAGATAGGGGGGGGAGAATGAGGCATGCATGAAACGATGGTGAGTGCATGTGCATCATGGCAAGGGTAGGGATGCGGGCCAATGACTGTGACGATGCGGACGGTTATATCTTCTCCTTTTCCCCTGTACTATTCCTGTAGGTCAGTGCCCACCAGAAGAAGAATATTTGGCGTGCCATCGCCAAGGAAGTCCGGACCCTGGGGGTCTACCACAGACGGAGAACCCACTGCCGGAAAAGATGGGAGGACATTCGCCGCTGGAGCAAGAAGACGGCGGAGGCCCAGCTGGGGATGGCCTCCCAGTGTGGGAGGGGTGCCCGTCGCACCATGACCTCCCTGAAGTTCTGGATCCTGGTAGAGGCGTACCTGGAGTTGGACGGGCACTTGAGGGCATCACAGCAGCCACAAGGGGGTGAGTATGATCTCATTTAGCTGATTCAGCGCGCATTGCAGGTGTGTGGGTGGGGGAGGTGGGCTGTGGGTTCCCCTAGGCCAGGGAGAGTTTAGTAGGCAAAGTCCCTTCTCAAGACAGGCCCTGTAACACCCCACCCCACCTGTGTACAGAGCCAACTACACCTTGTCAGGCTCCTGTGACTTCCATGTCTGCAGCAATCGGGCATAGCCTTATAACCCATGTCCCTGTGATTGATTAGGGAACTCCAAGTGCACGGCGTAGTGCAGGGGGCTTCTGTGTCTGTAGTGTCCGCCAACTGTAGCGGTATTGGATGCACTCAACATGTCTTTCTTCTGTCTCCCCCCCCATTTTTGTGGTCTCCCGGTGCTTGTGTGCATTAGCATCATCAGGAGGAGGAGCAGTGGCACCAGAGCAGGAGGGAGCTGCATCCCAGATGGCCCTGGAGACGACACAACAAAGTCAGAATTCACCAGTGGGACGGAGGGCGAGTGGAGCTCCATGGCAGGGACAGGAACTGAGACCAGCGACACGGGCTCCTCCTCTGATCGGAGCTCCCTTGTGGTGGCAGGCCCCTCTGTGCCCCCGCATCTACAGGTACAGCTGCCACCCCCCCTTCCAGCACTGCCCTCCCAGCAGCCCCTCAGCGTTTGCCCCGTGGCCACTCACCCAGGAGGAGGCCATTGACTTCCTCAGGTCCCTCACTGTTGGGCAGTCTACCATTTTGAATGCCCTCCAGGGTGTAGAGAGGCAGTTGCAACAGACCAATTCATACCTGGAGGGCATGCATTCTGGTCAGGCAGCCCATCAGTGAGCTTTTCAGACTCTGGCCTCAGCACTGATGGCAGCCATTGTCCCTGTCTCTAGCCTCCCCCCTCCAACTTCCTCCACCCAGACCCAAACCCCTGTACCTCAGCCTATCCCAAGCACACCATCAGACCAGCACGCACACACGCCAACACACAAGGGAAGCTCAGGCAAACATAAGCACCACACATCCCACAGGCACTCACGCAAGCATCATACGCCTGCAGACATACCGACAGCCACTGCCTCCACTGTGTCCCCCTTCACCTCGTCTCCCTCCTCCCTCCTAGTCTTGTCTCCACCCACACCTGCATGCACTACATCATCAGCCACTACCTCCATCACCAGCACACCCACCACCACGCCCGCTCACGTGCAGTCACCACCCCCACTATCATTCACACATCCCCTGTGTCGTCTCTCAGTGTGTCTGTGAGCCCACCTCCCAAGGTACACAAATGCAGCCACACACCCACCTAACAGCCATCCACCTCACGACAGCCTTCAGCCCATGCACCTTCACCCAAAGTCACCAAACGTACACCTCCTACAACCACTACCTCTTCCTCCACTCCCAAACCCCCTCCATCTACCCGTCCCAGTGTGTCCCAAAAACTTTTCCTGTCCAACCTTGACCTCTTCCCCTCACCTCGCCCACCCCTTCAGTCTCCTAAGGCCCACCTCTCCAGGTCCCAACCCAGCACCTCAGCCACAACATCAGTGGGAACAGTGGTACCAGTAGTAACTGGCTTCTGGAGTGCGCCAGGCAGCAGGGCAGCCAGTGTGCCAAGGAGCCAGAGCACGGACAGTCCACCACCTCAAAAGCACAAAAAGTTGGTCAGTGCCCAGCGGGAGAGAGGAAAAAAATCTTCCACCAAAGCCTCTCCCAGGGGTACAGTTGGGAGTGTGGAGACAGCTGCGCCACCATCCAAGGTGGGGAAGGGGCACAGTAAAACAGGCAAGTCTGGGAAAACCTGCACGGCGGACAAGGCTGCCACAAGCACCACTGCCAAGGTCACCGCCGCCACAAGCACCGCTGCCAAGGACACCTCCACCACAAGCACTGCTGCCAAGGACACTGCCGCCACAAGCACCGCTGCCAAGGACACTGCCGCCACCAGCACCGCTGCCAAGGACACCGCTGCCACAAGCACCACTGAACAGGACACCGCCGCCACCAGCACCGCTGAACAGGACACCGCCGCCACCAGCACTACTGAACAGGACACCGTCGCAACAAGCACTGCAGGCCAGTGAGTGCCAAAGATTCCAACGCTACTGAGGCCGCCACGAGCAGGATGAAGCACTCTGGGCACAAAGCCCCCTCCAGAACCAGTGGAGATTCACATCCACTACCTCTGTCCTTGGCAGGATGAAGCACTCTGGGCACAAAGCCCCCTCCAGAACCAGTGGAGAAAGGCATCCACTTGAGAGACTGTGGCTTTGCACTCCCCAGGATAAAGCAGTGGGCAAACCACCCACTTGAGTGACTTAAGAGACTGGGGCTTTGCACTCCCCAGGATGCAGCAGTGGGCAAACCACCCACTTGAGAGACTTGAGAGACTGTGGCTTTGCACTCCCCAGGATGCAGCAGTGGGCAAACCACCCACTTGAGAGACTTGAGAGACTGTGGTTTTGCACTCCCCAGGATGCACCAGTGGGCAAACCACCCACTTGAGAGACTTGAGAGACTGTGGCTTTGCACTCCCCAGGATACATCAATGGGCATGGAGCCCTCTCGTGGATCTGGCGTTGTGCACTCATCCGGCTGATGTGCCCCCCCTTCCCTTCCCCCTGAGGTGCCTGTTGTATTTCTATCTGATGCCCCAGCAGTGTTCTCTCTGTTTTGATCGGGTATTGAGTGTGGGCCTCGCCCATGCATTTTGGGCCCAGTGGTCCACGGATTATGATGGTAGAATACCTTAGACTTGTAGTCTTGGTGTATTTATTTGTTTCTAGTGTACATATATGCATATGAATGTATATATTTTTGATCACTGTTTTTGAATAGATTACAAACGTTCGACTCATTTCCTTTTGTCCTTACATTTTTACAAGGGGGTTGGGGGTTGTTAATTTAATGTATCAACATGTACTTGTGTGTGTGTTGTAGTGGGTGGGGGTGGGAGTGTTGCGTGTGTGTGTCACTCTTTTTTCCTTACCCTTCCCTGTGTCGTAGGTGCAGTAGTCACCGTGGACTTCGCCGCCGTCTTTGTTGTTCCTGGTAGAGAAGCAGGAAGATAAAGGCTGGCAGTATCTAGAGCTCAGGTTCCATGGCGTCCTAATTCCTCGTGGGGTGTGTAGAGCTGAGCGTCCCTTCCAAGTCCTGTTTCCGCCATGTTTTTGTTTGCGGTGAATCCACCCCCGGAAAAGGTGGCAGATTGGACTGTTGAAATACAGTGGGCGGAACCTTGTCTTCCGCCTGTCTGTTGGCGGTTACCGCCGCGGTGTTTGCTTGTACTGCCGTGGCGGTCGGAGTGTTAAGGTGGCTGTCTATGTTGGCGGTTTCCGCCACGTTCGTGATTTGATTTTTTTTACCGCCGGCCTGTTGGCGGTTTTACTGCCGCTTTAACACTGATCGCCAGGGTTGTAATGACCACCATAGTTTCTAACAGGCATTGGAAAATAAATCAGTCTCTCTTTGTTCATCTTCTTTTAATTTCAAACACGATGATCATCACACATTGCCGTTGACTTTGCCAAATCTTATACAATTGTGACACAAGCATTGGCAGATCCAACAGAGTTTGACAGCTATTTTAGAATGGGACTATGTGTACATTTTGGAATGGTGTAACAATAATAGGCATCAAAACAAAACATTGTTCCAGGATGACCACCTGATGCTGGGCAGTCCCAAAGCCTACCATAATATATTTGAAAGTATTTTAAAGTATTGATTACAGTGATGTCTGTGAGAGATAGCTAGAGGAATATGTTTTTAAATCACAAAACCAAAACAGCAAAATGAATACCTTTCCTATAAGTTATTTAGTAAAGATACACCAGAAAGCACATTCAATTTGGATTAATGACATATGTGGTTACATGGTGTTTAGGGGAGTCTGATGCAACTTAAATTTCACTCAGTGGAGAAATAGTACAGTTGATTTTCAGGCAACTGCTTGGGATGTCAAGATATTCTTGGATGGGGTGAAGAAACAGGACAATAGTGGGATTTGAGCTGAACGATTATAATGTGATTAACTGATAAGGTAAGACACACTTCAGAAAAGTGAAATCTGTGACATGGTTGAGGGAATATTTTGATATACCTTTAGATGTTTTTGTGGGACTTTCAGCCTTTATGTGAACTTTTAGATTTTGAAACTGCAGCCAGTATTAACATTACCCTATAGCATTTTGTTTGCACCAAAGTGAAGTGAAACCTATATAGTCAGTAACTAAACTCAGTGCATACTTAGTGTTGTTTATTTGTATACTTACTTGCTTTATAGCACACACATGATGTGTTATTGGTATACTTTACAATTTTCCCAAATATTTCCCTACAATTGTAGTCTTTGATGGATCCTTGTTGACGCACAAATCTGTATCACCTTGACTTATCATGTGCATACCAACGGCTCAGACCAGGAATGGTGTAGTCCACAGATGAACTCTGGTGCTCCCTGTTTGGGCCCATCTCTATCTTTGTGTTAAGTAAGTAATAGAAATAAACTAGGACTGTGGCATTTTCAATACAAATGACAGGCGCAGGTCAAAGTTTCAGGGCTTCATGTAGAAAAGTATGAGGCGAAATACACGAAATAGCCTTGGTCAGTTTAGCAGCAAGAATAAGATCATATGTACAAAGAACTCAGTAAATTCATCGGTAAATCCCGGCACTAATTTACCTTCTAAGCATGGGGAATGGGGGTGGAAAATGTAGGACTTTAGACAAAGTATTTCACACATACTATACAAATACACAGGTTTTCAAAATATGCACCAATGAGGGACAGGCCACAAGAAACAATTTACCACAGAATACATGTGAAGATTCGCTCACAATACTATTAAATAGGATTCAGAGGCTCCACAACTCTATTCGGGTAACATGAATTGCAACATTGTATAAAGAGAGCCCTGGGACAGTTAGGTTGTCCTTGGTTAGGTACATCTTAATCCCAAAGACTGGGAAAGCTCACAATTCGCAATTAGCATAAGGGTGACAACAACAATGATCATGTGCTGTAGTGCGGCATCATTTCAAAAACTGTAAGACAGTAAGTACACTTTTGGTTTTGTCAATGAAGGATCGGTTTCAAACATATTGGAAGCTTAAAATGTGAAACAACATTCACACCCTTACTAGAGGCTCCCTAATTGCATTCCCGGTGGAATAACACACACTATTTAGACTAACTGTAATTTCTAGTAACAAGCTATATAATAGTTAGTGTCTACTTTCCCCTCAACTCAGTAGATTTGCTACTACCTCCCAACTCAAGCCCTTTATTCCCCTAAACTGCAACCCCACCATCTCCCTCAGGGCCTCATTTACTAAGTTTTAGTGCAGGGCAGTGCCGCAAGCCTTTTTGCTGCACTGCATGGCATCAAAATTAGAAGGGCAGGAATCTATATATCTATAAGATACAACGCATTGCTGTTGTTTTCCCCTGCTCTGGTGCACAAATTGATGCGTATCTCCAATGCAGGCATTCTTGCATCATGATGCAAGGGTGCCTGTGTTGCAGGGATGATTGTTTATGTGCAGGAAGGGACACCTTCTTGCACATAAACAATCATTAATGGCATTTTCCTTTTTCTATAGAGGGAAAAAGCAGAGAGAAATAATGTTATTTCTTCTTGTTGTGCAACTACAACACCACCATGAGGTGGCATAGGAATATGAAGCATTCCAGACGTGTAAATCTGGGAATGTCTCAGATTCCATCGGATTCCATGGGTGTAGCATGGTAACACCCACAACAACACCCATGGAACACCCCTTGCACGCAGTGTTATGTGTGAAAAGGGTCCATATTTACATGGCCATTAAAAGCCACGTATGGTGGCTTTGCATAGCCTTGTAAATAAGGGCTGGCACACTGAACCCCCTCAGCGTGAAAATAAATGATGCTTCGGTGGCACAGTGTGCCACTAAGGCCTTGTAAATGAGGCCCGCGGTGCAACACCTTGGGCTGATGCAGGTGACTAATAAGTGAGCCCTGCGTACTTGGGACAGCGCTTGACCATCTCTGTATAGGAATACTTGCATCTAGGTGCAGAAGAACCTGAATATCGCACTGAATTATTAAACAGTCATTTCATCACTACCAGACCCTTGAGTTCTCCAAGTGCATCCGACAAAAAACAGATGTTCTGAAGGTGAGTGATATGGGCTTTTCAAATACTGAAGTGCCATTATCAGTCCAAAAAACTTTTCAAACAAAATTAACAGAAATACATTTAATTACAGTTTAGTATTTATTTGTAACACTTTCTTTAACATGAGTAAAATAATGTACTAAAGAATAAGGCAAGCAGAAGCAACAGTACGAAAGATGTTACTAGATTCAAGCAAAAGAACACATTCACTTGGCAGTGGAGTGATGTTATTTCCAACGGGTCATTGTCAGAGTTACACCAAGAATCTGTCTCACACACAGTCCTGTCTTCTGTCAGAAACGCTAGTCTTTGTCATTGTTGATATGTGGTCGGCTGGCAAGCGTGCAACCATTCTGTTTTTGTTGGGTGACACTAATGTGGGAACATGAAAACACGTAAGATCTCCAATAAAAAAAGCAATTGTGATTCTTCTCCGCATATATCTCCTTCATCTCTACGTGGCACTTTGGACTTTACGTTTAGTTTCGAAAGCAACCCTTTAACAATATAAAAAACGTAAAATATTGCACGACAGGTAATATATCATATTTAGTATTGTTAAGCTCAAAATTAATAACGCAAGTTGTGCCGATTAGAAGCGTTAATGGTTGACGGTTTGTTCTGTCTTTAGTTTATTCTGCATTTTCTAAATAGATTAGAGAAATAGACATTTTCTTGCAGGTCTCTAAATACCAATATGTAGGTGTCAGGCAGCTACACGGTTAATTTTGACTGCAGGTTTGAAGTTAGGGACAGTTGTTGGTATTTAACACAACTGTGCCCCTTCAAGACAATTGAAGATGGTTGATTCCCTTCATTGGGCTTAACATTAAGACCCTTCTTGGTAGATTCCACTCTCTTTCTCCGGTTCTTTTTGTTTCAGTGTTGAACGGGATCACTCCACACTAACTGTACTCTTAACGATTCTTATTGCATTCTCACGAAATCAGGAACATGGCACGAAAGAAAGTGCTAGAGGCTTGTAAATCTGACCCTTAGAGTCAACCAATATTGTGAATCATATAAAAGAATCTTGGCAAGATATATTTGCTATAGTCTCAAAGTACAATGAAACGACAATTGCTTCGTTGAACAATAATCAACCGAATTATGCCATTTAATTGTAAATGGTGAGGCTATTCCCCAAGAATTACAAGCAAGCCCATTTAGCTAAGAGGCTAGGAAGAGTAGTATAGGTGCTGGAAGTTGGAGTTCTGGGGAATGCAACTGCAGTTCAGAAGGAGAATGAGAAAAAAATGTGCTTTTATCTTTTCAGTTTCCTTGTGGGTTCAAGGACAGAGATCAAATAGGCTATGACAAAATGCTGCTTATTCTTTTAACATGAAGACCTTATCAGGATTTTGATACTAATCATTGGTTAAACCAAGAAAGTAAAAAACTAACCTCTTAAACTAGAATTGAATGTGTGTGCCTTTGCTGTTTCTTTATTTTTATACTTCACATAAGGAAGCAATATCTACATTCATGGAAAGCTTCTACATTTGGGAAGGGTGTACGTGTCCAACACAATAGCTCACTCAATCGGAATCTTCCAATCAGTTTGGGTTATTATAAAGAGTTGGCTGGAGTACAACTATTTTCAGTGAGGATACTACCACAGCCTATTCCAAGTCTCACTCTCTGCAATTTTTCCAAACACAGAAAATAAAAATATAAAACATTGCACTATGATATTCTTCACCTGGCAATACAAGAGCTCTAACCACAGACGCAGTGTCCGCTTTGGATGTTAGGTGTGCAGAATCGTGTCCAGACCACCACATGCAATTTTGCCACCTTGGGTAATATTGGATTTAGAAAAATATTCAGGTGCGGAAATGCAAACAAAAAGAATGTTATTCCAAGTTGAAGAAGAAGGTAGAAACAGGTGGAAATATTACATAAAGGTTCAACTTGCTCAGAGCAGGTGGTAAATTGCATCCCTTGTCAGAAAATGATAAAAAATATATGCTAGTAACCAAAATATCCCAGACGGAAATGCACCAAGCATAAAACAATATATTTTTAAGTATTGTACCAGTATATTGTTAAGTTCTTTGCACATGTCTATATAATAAAACTAACACTGTTGTGCAGCCATTTTAGTTATAGCTCCATGCACAATATTTTAACACACTAGGCTGCTGTGCACTTTAACCTAGATATATTTTATTCAGCTTCAACATACTATTGTTACAATAACCATTTTTACGGTCTTGTTTTATTTTCCGTTTATCTAACTGTTTTTGCCTAGACCAGGACTCTGTACTTAAACAAGGCATTCTTGATCACTATGTGCTTCTTCCAAGGCTACAGCACGGTACATTGCCGGGGAACGTGGTAGAAGTTTAGTCTCCAACATTCGTAGAAAACACACATCCTTACGTAGGGACATTTTCTCCGAATATCAGCTAGGTTATTATAAAAACACTTCCTTGTCCCTTAAACGTTAGAGGGAGATTCTAGCCAGGGAACCACGACAGTATGCTGATTGCTGAATGCTTCGCTACAGATGCTAACGCAGACCGCAGGCCTTTGCTCAGGTATGTGGGTTGATGTCTTCCCAGGTGAACCTGGAGGGCAGAATTAGAGCTTAACATGCTGTGCTCTATCATAGCCTATGTAGGAGCTAGTACATTGATTATTGTGACAATATGATAGCGTTGTTTTTATGCTTCACTCCTCTTGTCACCATTCTAATACTGTGTCATGTTGTGTCGTCCTGATTATTGCAGCTCACGCTTTGCTATCATAGATGCAGTCATTTTATTAAACTCATTATTGAAACATATACTGCTTCTGTTTGTCATTTATATATGAGACTGAATTGTAAATTAGAGAAACTGATGAGCCCTGAGTGAACATGACTTCCCTGAGAAGCCAAGTATGTCATGCTCTCGGCTGCCTAGTCATCCCTATCCTTGGGTAGAGATAAGGCCCTGCTAGTTAGCCGGAGCAAAACCCGGATTGGAGTGACAGGTGTCACCTGCAGTGGGTTAGACTTAGTCTCCCACACCGTGAGCAATTCTGCCGTTCAAAATCCAGTAGTCTCATTAGAATAATGAGAGCCTATGCGACAACACAATTAATCTATTTGTAAACTCTTAGGTCCACAGTTGCAAACAATACTGTAAATAGCCCAGTGCAAGTCACCTTCTTTAAACTTGCTACCAACACCTTGGAGTGAGCAGTCAACCATGGTTTTATGGTAAACACAATGAATATCCAGGTCCATATTCTAACCACGCAGCAACAAGTGGAGGCAGCAGCCCAGCATCAAGCAGCACCACAATCTCACAGAAAAAGACACTACAGACTCAACAGTACATGCACTGATCTCCTTAAAATGAGTTCAGCATACTTCCTTGCCTCATATAGGCTGGATATAAACAGCAAACATCAGCTGTTTACTGTTATGTGGGCAAAACGACACCCTGCTAACTATGATAGACATATATATTGCTACACCAGCCCTTATGGAGCTGCTAGTAGTGCTTCACTTCACAGCAACAGGTGGATTCCAGGTGCTTGTGGGCTGTCTGCATGGCTGTGGCCAGCAACCTTCAGTAAAGTCCAGAATTGGGCCCACGCAGCCCCAGTGAATTTGGTGCCACAGTGCATGTTATTCCTCAGTGTCTCACCAATAATAGTGTGAAGAGACAATTTTACCTAATTAAGGGCTTTCCAAATGTCATTGATCCAATGAACTGCATCCATTTTGCACACAAGAGGCAGAAAATATATTTTCAAATTGCAAGTTGTAACACAAATCAATGCTGAGAAGTGATTTGACTATAAGACATTGCTGGCCTCGTTCCCCTAAATCCACTCATTATGTCATTATCATAAAAAACAGTATAATCCAAGTAGCGGGAGAGAACGCACGCCAGAAAAACAATGTATTTGCTCGCTCCTTAAAGTATGGTGACATTGACTTATCTTCAACTAGCATATTTAATTTACTTATAAGTCCCTAGTAAAGTGGGACTACATGTAGCCAGGGACTGTATACTAAATGCTAATGGATCTGCAGCACTTTTATTACCACTTATTTAAGTAGCTCTTAAACATGTCTTGGGCCTGCCATTGCAACCTGTAAATATATATCTTTGCTCACGGTAAAGTCAGATTTTAAACTCATATTTTGAAAATGCAATTTTTAGAAAGTTGGTATTTGCCTGCCTTAGCCACTTAGTGCCTGTAGGCTATCTCTTGGTCTCATGACACACACAATAGAGAGCTTAAGCGTGCCTGGATGGGCTATCTCTGGAAGGATGGGAGGAGAGAGCTGGGCACAGCCCTACTTACACTTGAATAGGCTGTGTCCTGCCGCAACACAAAGGTCTGCATACCCCCTGCAGTTAGTCTGGAGCCCAGGCAGGATGCCTGGGGAGGTCAAAGGTGACCATCTAGAAGCTTCTCTCACCTTTTACAGGAAGATCACCAGGTATAAATATTGGACCCCAGACACCAACTCTACAATTCTGCACCTTTGAATACTTTGCCAGGAAGAAGAACTGCTGTGCTGCTGAAAGGACTGCCAATCTGCTGCACTGCTACTCTGCTGGACCACTGCTCTGAAGGACTGCTGCTCTGCTGTGCTGACCTGCTGTCTGCTGCCCTTCCACCTGGGTGAGGACTGTACCCTGCATCTGTTGAACCCAGGACCACTAGAGTAACTCCAAGGGCTAGTTGGCTGGCCTCCTAACTACAGCCTCAGGGACTGAAGGCTCCAACATCCTTGAACCCAGCACTTAGACTCTGCCATCTGTGAGTCTTGCCTCCCCAAGGAGTGTCATCCCAGTCCTGGACCCTTGGAAGTGGGCCTGAAGTTGTTTTTGCCAGCCCAGCTTTGGTCCCCATCGGAACTAACCTGAAGCAATGCAAAGCCATGTGAATCCTGCAAAGTCTCACAGCGCACCTGCCAGCATTATCAGATATGAAGCTGAGCAAGTCAAAGCGCCACAGAGCCTTGCCCCACAACTGCCAGCTCCATCATAATCTATGCAAAGCCCATCAAGCTTCACTGTACAGGTTTATCGTGATAGAAATCTAAACAAAAGCGGGGGGAGGGACCGGGAGGTTTTATGGTCCAGTGTACGATCTCCCAAACTGTAGTCAATAATTTAAGGTACACTGTTCCAAAAGATAAACTGTCGTCCTAGGGGACCACTGGTCTCAGGAGCGAGAGCCCTCAAGCATCACAATGGATGACTAGTATCATCATTGGGAAATGCTCCTCACCAGGCTGGCACTGCAATGCCTGGTGGGCACCCCAAGCGGGGGGCTCTAGACCATACTCATCTAATCGTGACTGGTAAAATCTACTGTGCAGTCAAAGATGCTTACATTCAGGCACCAGTAATCAAAAGAGAGGTCAAATTTTTTTTAAAATTGGTTATTCATCTCACACTCAACATCATCATTTAATCAGTATAATGAAGATGAAGACCAAGACTAAAACCAAAAAATTGAAAGTCATATGTAGAGTATAACCCGACACGCACGCAGGCACCACCAACACACATACACGCACACACACCGACATACATGCCAACATCCACACACACACTCAGACACGTACACCCACATTCACACATTCACGCACACATCCATACAGGCATACATACAGACAGACACGCACACATTTCCGAAACACGCAACACCCCCGCAAGCATACACGCACTAACACACCCCCCCTACATACACAGACCCACACCCCCATGCACCTACACAACACACAACACCCCCCTCCCCTAACGGACGATCGACTTACCTGTGTCGTCGATCCTCCGGGAGGGGACGGGAGCCATGGGGGCAGCTCCGCCAACACCACACCGCAAACAGAACACCGCTGCGCAGAATCACAGGACGTGATTAGCTCAGTGGTGTTCTGTTGGTGTGGCGGTGGAGGTGGAGCAACCTCCACTTCCCCGCCACCCGCAATTATGGCTGTTGGCAGCTCTCCGTCAGAATAACGACGGAGGGCAGTCAACGGTCATAATACGCTGAGCGGCAAACCGCCACTACTTCTTAAAAGACCGCCGAGGTTGTAATGACCACCATAGTGTTTCATGAACACTACAAACTTCCTTCTGTTCCTCTTATATATAAACTCAGTTGGGGTTCCAATGGGTGGAAGTTTGGACAAAGATAAACACCATGCTATATTTTGTGGTGTATGCCTTTTAGATCCATTAGTTATAGTGTAACGTCATCTTATGACTCATACCATTCTTCTGTGAGGGTACAGCTTGACTCTTCTATTGCAGTCTAATTTGAGAAGGGACCCGACTGCCAGGTTCCATATTGTTGTAGCCCAAGAAGTTGCTGTATTGCAGGACTTTCTTTCTAGGACAGCTGGTGAAATGTCTCAGTTAGGACAGTCGAGGAAGTCCAAACAAGATGATACTTAGTACAGATGGCAAAAATATTAATTGTGTAGTGATCACCTGACTCCAAATACAATTACTCCAGCTGGAAATACTTTTACATTACTAGAGACAGATAACTAATTTGTATAAAATTGTGCACTCTCTGGGAAGCAGGAAGAAGTATAAGGTGTGACTTTGGCAGCTTAAAACCAAATGTCTAATGTTAGAAATGGCCTTTCTGCCGGGTCACCCCCAAACATTTTGCCTTCCTCCTCCTCTTTTTCTGACCTCAGTTTTGCTGGCTTCAGGACTCTGCACACTTTACCACTGCTAATCAGTGCTAAAGTGCACATCCTCTCCCTAAAACATGCCCAATTGGCATATCTAATTTACTTGTAAGTCTCTAGCAAAGTGCACTACATGTGCCCAGGGCCTGTAATTGAAATACTACTAGTGGTCCTGCAGCACTGGATGTGCAACCCACATAATTAGCCCTTAACCATGTCTCGGGCCTGCCACTGCAAGGCCTGTGTGTGCAGTTTCACTGCCACTTCGACTTGGCATTTAAAAGTACTTGCTAGGCCTTAAACTCCTTTTTCTTTGCCCCTTAGTTAGGCCCTAGGTAACCAATAGGGCAGGGTGCTATGTAGGTAAAAGTCAGGACATGGACCTGTGTAGTTTATTTGTCCTGGTAATGTAAAACTCCTAAATTAGTTTTCCACTACTGTGAGGCCTGCTCCTGTCATAGGACAGCATTAGGGGTACCCTCATATACTGTTTGAGTGGTAGATTCTGAACTGAAAGGACATATTTAGTATGGCCAGAATGGTAATAGAAAATCCTGCTTATTGGTGAAGTTGGATTTAATATTGCTATTCTAGAAATGCCACTTTTAGAAAGTGAGCATTTGTCTACACTCAAACCCTTCTGTGCTTACAGCCTGTCTCCAATTCACCTCTGGCTAGGTTAGTTGACAGCTCCCTTGTGCATTTCACTCAGACAACCACAAACACAGGATTTTCAGCCATACCTGCATACTTAATGGGTCTTCCTGGGCTGGGAGGGTGGAGGACCTGACACTTACATGTCAAAGGACCGTGATCTGCCCTCACACAATGGACTGCCAAACCCCATACTGGGACCCTGGCAGACAGGATGGAACTGAAAGGGTACCTTGTGCACTTCTAAGCCACTCTTTGAAGTCTCCCCCACTTCAAAGGAACATTTGGGTATATGAACTGGGTCTCTGACCCTACCAACAGGGACACTTCATGACAAGATACTTCCTAGGAAAGAAACTCTGAACTAGAACCTGCAACCTGCTAAAAGAAGCTGCCTGGCTGCCCAAATAACTCACCTGACTGCTTTGCTGTAAAGGACTGCTGCCTTGCTGTTGCCCTGCTGCCTTGCAGCCCTCTGGCTCTGCTGAGAAGTGCTCTCCAAGGGCTTGGATTGAGCTTGCCTGATGTTTCCTGAAGTCTCAGGGCCAAAAAGACTTAGGGCCTGATTACAACTTTGGAGGAGGTGTTAATCCGTCCCAAAAGTGACAGTAAAGTGACGGATATACCACCAGACGTATTACGAGTCCATTATATCCTATTGAACTCGTAATACGGCTGGTGGTATATCCGTCACATTTGGGACAGATTAACACCTCCTCCAAAGTTGTAATCAGGCCCTTAATCTCTGCAAAGAACTCCTTATGCAGTGAAATTCAACGCACAGCCTGCTGTAAACTACGCAGAGCCTGCACCGCAATGAGAAAATCGCTGTGGAGATCGATGCAGCGCCAGCATTGCGACCGGAACTTCGACGCACGGCCCACCAGATCAATGCATCGCTAAGCCCGACTTCCTGCGAGAAGAATCAACACAGCACCTACCACGCGGCAAAAATTTCCTGCATCGCCCACCGGCTCGACGCAGCTCCTGTGACTTTGCCCTGTACGCCCAGGAATTCTTCGCATCATCTCTGGGGCATCCGAATACCCCGCAACCCGAAGAGTATCCAAGTGTGCGTGCCGGAAATTGACGCAAATCCCTTGCTGTGTGGAAAAGCATCAACGCATCGTCTGTGTGCGCCCAAAGAAACTGATGCACACCTCCCCGTTTTCCACACATTATCTCTTCTGCGGTCCCGTGTGGATAACTTAGATGCAAACCAGATACTTTGCACTTGCAAGAGACCATTTTTGTTTTTAAGAACTAAAGACTCTATTTATCATTACAGTAGTGATATTTCAACATGTGTTTATCAAATCTTGATTGTTTTGACCTTAATCTACTCAGATAAATATTCTATATTTTTCCAAACCTGTGTGGTGTATTTTTGTGGTGTTTGCACTGTGTTATTGCATTATTTATTGCACAAATACTTTACAGATGACCTTCTAAGTTAAGCCTGACTGCTCAGTGCCAAGCTACCAGAGGGTGGCCACAGGATAATTTGGATTGTGTGTGACTTACCCTGACCAGAGTGAGGGTCTTTGCTTGGACAGGGGGCAACCTGACTGCCAACCAAAGACCCTATTTCTAACATCTAAGCACCCAGATGTGTCATATTGTACTAAAAGGGTGAAGATGTGGGATTAGGGTATTCACTTATGAAAGCCTATGTTCTATCCCCAATCCTTGTAGTAGCTGATGTTGAAGATTCCCGGCTCACATGGCAAAGACATAGGAGAGCATTACTTAACTTTACCAGAATGATTGATGGGGAACTTGTTTACAAAATCTGTAGTAGCCATTCCACAGTTTACTCCCTAAGATTGCAAGGTCAATTGTCTGATTTAGGGGCTTGTTAGTTTCTACTGCCATGTCTAAATCTAATGATCTAGTGAAGAGAAGTCCTTGAAGACAGGAGCACATGGGACCTGTCAAGAAAACTTGTTGAAGCAAAGCACCAGTTTATTGTACTTTGTGTCTCTGTTTGTGTAATGTTAGAATAAGAGAGACATTGGTATGTACTAATGTATTTTAGCTGCTTGTACTTCACAAATAAAACAACCAGGCTCCAAGGTTTCAAATTAATTAACTGCAGAACTCTAGTTAGTTGGGCCATGCTAAAAAATAATATTAAAAATTACACCCCCGAATGAACAGCACTTTTTTCTGAAAAGGTTTGTTATACAGTTAGAACTAATCTCTAACCCTAGTTCAGAAAAGATCAATGGCCCTCATCTTCACAAGTGCTTAGACCACCTCTCAACTTTTTCTGGCTATCTTCACTGTGAACTCCCATTCAGCACTTATCAAGTGAAACTCTGATTGAATACTCACCTAAATCAACTAACTCAAGATAAATTGAACTCCATAAACATTTAAAGTAACTTTGTTCACTAGGATTAATCCTAATTTCTATATTGTGGTGTGGAAAATAGAGCTCACATTAGGCAAATACTGTTTCTAAGAAATTGTAGTGAACTTTAAATATATTCAGACCTAGCATTAATCCCCCAACACTTATATTATATATCATTGATTTTCGTTTTGAAGGAACTACTGACTTTAAAGGGAAATATTCTATTCATTAGTCAACATGTTTTCTTTATTAATTTTAGTACCTTCGTAGTAAAGTGCTAAAATATTATTTCTGTGTATGAACATGATTTGGATTTTTATACATTATCCTTTGAACCAGTTTTTTATTATGAGCGGTTAAATCTGTGCATCCTGAAGCATTTCCTCACAGTTAGATTTAAACTTTGTCCATGCTACCAAACAGTAAGACAACAAATACTTTACAGCTATCTTTGGTTTGCCTGTGCAGTGTCGTCTTGTTTGGATATAATGAAAGATCATGCAATATATGTATAAATGCCTCTTGCCACCATTTCTTCTCTATTTTGACATTGCTATTTGTTACAAGTGGGGCTTGCCAGGAAAATGGTTTTAACACATGAAGGCCACATTGAATTTGTTTTACAAGTTTTCATTTTATTTTTATTCATAGACAACTGGTCTCCAAGTGAGACCTACAGTGGCATAACGAACATTGAGCGGGCTACCCCTGCAAAGTACATAGAGTGGCTTGCTTCCTAACTTAGTTAGGAGTTCCCAGGCTGTTCTCCTGTGCTGAGGGGACCCTTAAAGCTTGAGCCCCCCCTACACTGCAGGTGCTGCAGGAGCCCATGCTACACCACTGGAGACCTAGAGGGCACTTTAAAGAGTAATATATGTGTGATCCTCTACTGTTCGATGGTGGTACCCTTAATGGGACGTTTTTTTATTCCTTTGAACAAATCCATTGGCATGAAGTCAGAGGATATTTATCTTGATCCCAGAAAGGCTATAACTGAGGCTAAAGACAGTTACTCCATTGTGAAGGTTTAGAATGACCAGAAAGCCATTGTGATGAAATGCTCACCATGTCTTACTAGTAATCTTTGCGAATCCTTGTACAGGGATATAAATTGGGTCCTCCTATACAATGTACTATGTAAACTCTTCAAAGTTAACTATTTGATTGACATTAAGAGACTGTAGGATGCAAAATTGATACCTTTGGGAGGGTAGTCTTAATGTGAGTTTAATTGGCGTTCTCAAAAACTCAAACATTATAGAGCCTAATTACTAAACGTAGGGTTCTGTGAGTAATCCTGGGCTTATCCTTAGTAGCTCTGAACTAAGCAAGAGGCTTCCCTCAGATAAAATCAATATTGTCTTCTAGCAGCACTACAACAAAATGATAGTCAAGAAATATATCAGATCAAATCCCCCTAAAAATAATCAAAATGTAATGATTAGAACAGTACCAAAATGACAAAGCATTTGTTTAGGGGATAAGGAGTTATGAATCTTTCAATATAATATTAAACAAATCCACAATTATACAATAGAAAAGTCAGCAGTCAATGTTAGTCTATAGGCCATGGGACAACTGAGTCTTATGCCTATATTAAGGTTGAAACCAATGAAGCACAGGAAGGGTAAAGCCTAGAAGTTGATCTCAGTCATTAGATTTACCTTCTGAATTACTCTCTGCTTTGGATTTCAGAAACTTCAGCAAACAAGGCAGGATGATTTGGCCAAGATAGGCTATACAAGGTCAGCTATGTCACAATCACAGCCCCTCTGAACCATCAATGTTTGATGCCAAAACTATGAACTCAAAACTGAAGCCCTCGAGGGTGCTTTACCAATGGGGTCTCTTTGCTGTATTTTCCTGTTGTCATGCTTCATTTAGAGATCTAGGCATTTTTTCTGAGTATGCAATTCTTCAGAGGTGTAAAATGAGAGCCACAGCCAGACATGAATCCAGTAGGTTGGATACCTAGTTTGCACACACCTGCTGGATTGTGCACCTCACTGCACAAAGTTTAGAGTAGGAGGAACCAATACATTTTGCTGCCAAAAGTTCACCTTGGTCTGATATTCTCTTCACAATTCTTAGTGTACAAGGCCACTGGTAGCAGAGGCAGACAAGATTCCCACTCACTCTCCTCAGTAGTGGCTTCCACCAAAATGGAATCTTATTGGAATGCTGCTTGTTCTTCCAAGATGCTCGTAGCCCTTTAACAACCTACTGACTTTTAGGAGGCCAACTCCCATGATATTTCAAAATGGCTTCAAGCATTGGAAATTTAGGTGGATGTAGGATTTAACTTAGTCAATCCTCAAGTAACAGATGTTCCCATTCCACAACTTTCTTCTGGGCTTCTTCAGGTTCAACAGCATCTGATTTCAAGGAGTGGAACAGCCTGTTTTATAGATGTAGCCAGGTAGTGCTTCATCATGTCTTCTAATCAATCATTTGAGCTTCATGGCAGGAATTAAAGTGTTTGAAGTCTTCCTGAACTGTAAAATACAGGAAAACACTCGCTCAGAAGATAACAGTGATCTTAGAGTAAACTTGACATCTGTAGATCACTGGCATTTGCTGCAAATGTATTCTAACCCAATCCCTTTGACAACGGATATTCAGTGAATGTAGGCAGCAGATTCTCCTGTTCACTTTCTCTGCAGTTTATGACAGAGTTGACCACCAAGTATTAATTTATGCCCTGGCAGTGTGTATTGGTTTCTTAGGCACAGTCTTGCAATGGTTTACCTCTTACCTCACCACCACCAGTTCATCCAGATGGCAACCTTAATATCCCTGAAATTACCTGCCTCCAGTGGAGTAACACAGGGAGTTATCATGTTGCCATCAAAATGCCAACAACTTACAACTCTACCTCAAAATCTCCTCAGCTCATTAAATTCAACTACTCAAATCCTGCCCTGCGCTAATCTGGAACCGGATTAAAACACCTACCTAGCACTTAATTAAAGACAGAATTCCTCCTGTTCACTAACAGCACCAAGCTACCAGATTTTAGCTTTGTTATTCAACATGATGCTTCCACCATCCAGCTGATAGCCTATGCAAAGTCATCTACATCATCATTCAACAAAGACTTCCACTTCGAAGAACATACCACCAAGAAAACCAAGAGTGCATGGTATTGGATTTCTACTAAAAAAAGTGAAACTCCTTCTGTCCAAAACTAACTTCAGATGAACAGTGGGCCTCCTCCTGAATGAAAGCAATCATCTACTCTTTGGCAACTCTGTCCCCATATTTCTGGCATGCCCAGCACGCATACTGCATGCTGCGGTTTATCAAATCAAGGACTTGTAGAAGTTCTAACACATCACTAGATTGGTGTCCTCCTTCTCTACCCTGTAGCAGCATCAAGAGAAGTTTAATCACCTTCAAGGGCATCTAAAACTACTCTACTGCATACCTGCCTGAGAAACTAATCATCAGAGGCAGTGCCATGCATGGAGCAATGAAAGCACAAAGAATCTGGAACAATGGGCCAGATGTATCATGCATTTTTGTAATCGCAAATGGCCCAGTGATCGCAAGAATGCATTTTGGTATGTATTAATTCCAATTTGAGATTCGGTAACTTGTTACCAAATCACAAATTGGAATTGCAACTACATACCGATTCGGTATTAGGAAGGCGCATGTCAAGGCACCACTTCCTAATACCAAATCGCAGAGGTATGTAGTAATGTTTTGTGACAGAAATGCAGTCACAAAACATTTGCATTTTACTGCCTACTTCAAATAGGTGGTAAACATTCGCAAACGGGAAGGGATCCCCAAGGAACCCCTTCCCCTTTGTGAATGTATGCGAAAACACTTTTAAGAGTAGGCAGTGGTCCCCCAGACCACTGCCTACTCTTAAAAAAAGGAAAAGAAAACTTTTCATTCTTCTTTTTTAAATGCATCTTGTTTTCCTTTAAGGAAAAGGGCTGCATTAAAAATAAAATATTGCTTTATTTAAAAGCAATCACAGACATGGGCCACCATCCCTTTGATTATAGCCATTCACAATGGGTCGCAAATTGCAACCAACCTCATGAATATTAATGAGGTAGGTCGATTTGTGAGCCATTGGGAATTGCTAAATGAAACTCCTGGAGTTTCATAACTACAAATAGCGATTACATAATTATCATTCACAAAAAATCACAATTAGGTAATCGCTATTGGGAAAATGTATACATCTGGCCAAATATCTCTATCAATATCAGACCTGTTCCTATACTCCTGCAAATCAGAAAGAAATTGAAGACATCTTTTCCAAGATCTCTCCTACACCACATGATTGGATGCTGCATCTTACTAAGCTTAATTTAGAAATCTTGAACTGCATTCCTGGGTAATCATCTACTGCTCATTCTTCTGTGTCACCCTAGTTATAGTAACAGTAAATAATTACACCATCTTTTTACCTGTAAAGCAGTGTATTATTTGCTAACAAACAGAGCCTTTGCCCCCTCATTTGGGAGGAAGGGCCACCCCCATCTATTTATTGATAAGAAGAGTGTTGGTCATTGTGAGCAAAGGTCAACCTGACAGACACTTTTCTTTTTCAGGTTAGGCAGCCAGGCTTTAGATATGCATTAAAAGCACGGGTGCCTGTTTGCCTGAGCTGAAATTTACCAGGCTGAGGATTTCACAGCCCTGTGGATGAGATCTCCTCAGCCTTGTAAAAATACATTGAGGCCTTTCTCCTCATGACAAGGGGAGCATCGCTGATTGCCTCAGTCCTGGAACCTGTATACTGCAAAATCACAAGGGGGAGGGCCTTAGTCAGCACCAAGGGTTGGGCATAGAAGGCCTGTAACAGATGCCCTAGAGTGGTCACTCCTTTCTCTTGAGAGGTTGGCTATGAGGAAGGAGGAGTATGTCGTTGTAGTAAGGTGCACCCAAGGGGAAGGTGTTAGGCGGGGCCTGTAGTGGGCTTAAAAACTGCAGACCACTACAAGCTGGCCCTCTTTGTTTCTGCTCTTCACTCCATGCCCACCAGCGTGGCAATCTGCAACGCAGCCTGGTCAGGTCAGTACTAAGAATGGTGAGGGAGCAGGTCAGGCAGAGGCCTACTAAAGTAGTTGTAACATTTAAAGCGTACTGCCCTTGGGGCTCAGGTGCTGTAAATGCACCCTAGTTGGCATTGCTGTGACTTGCACAGGAGAAAGGTGGTTCTGCAGCATGTATCCCCGTCTGTACTTTGTAGCTTCTTGTTAATATAGGGCTTGATTCCAGTGTGTGTGCGTTATACAGGAATTATATGGTTATAGTAATACATAACATAAAGGCATAAAAAATAGTTCAGTGTTTAGAATGCAATTAGAAAAAAGACAGAACTTAAATTCCCTTATTTTCTCTTCCATTTCTATGCTGTGATAATAGGGAGGTGCACCTCGCTAAGGTGGTGGCAACAATATCCCAGGAAGACAAACAGACTTAAACTAGGAGGAGGTGTAGTCAGGATTGAACAACAGCTTCAGAGCTGAGGGGGCGCTAAACACAGTGCGATGTTTCCAAAGACCGCCATGATGCCAACATGCATAGGTGAAATGCTCCCTGATTAATTTTCATTTGTTGCAATTCATCTGTTTTCTTTCAGATTGCTTGGAATCGATCTTCCTCACAAGTCTGCTTTTAAGTGTACCGCAAGAATAAAATAAGTAAGGTGAACTATGATAAAAAGGTTTGTTTTCATAACCGGTAAGCTCAAATGAAAGACAGGATTAAACCGAGTTAGGAAGGTGGCTTACCAGCTCAGGCGTGAGTCTTCCATTTCAAATTCAGTGTTCTAATCTTAGAATTAACCTCTCAGCAAGATCAATTTCATCTTCTCAGATTTTTAAAAAAATACAAGAATAAGACATAATGCTGCATCCGAACATGATTCAGCTATTATGGGTAGATTTGGTTGGATCATTGTTATACTGAGTAGTTTTGCCAGTCGTCTAACTCTTGACCTACTTGTGATTTCTCCAGCTTCCATTTCCAAACAAGAGTCAAATGCTTCCTTCACAATGGCACAGCACCTGATTGCAGGCATGTTGAATCTCAAAGCATGTTAATGACGCCTCAGATAATATTCACATCAGTAACTTTTGTGTTGGGTTCCTGCCAGCTAAATATTTAAATTAGATTAAAGTTCAGTGCGCAGCAATGTTTAACTATTTCAGGGATGACAATGTTATGAAAGGGGAAGCATCCCGAACGAGTCCTGAACAACAAAGTCGTGAAAAACGAAAGCGAAACAACGCTTTCGTTTTCCACGACTTCCTTGTTCAGGGCCTTAACCACGCATGTGCTGAACCACGTACATGCGTGGTCAAGGCACAGAAGAAGGGAGTCAACGTGATCAAGCAGGAGGTAAGTTGGGCTGGGACTGGGGCTGTTTTTTGGGGGTGGGGTGGGGGGCTCGGGTGATTAAGGTTTAGGGGCAGGGGAGGGGGATCAGACTTTAGGTTTTAGGGGTTGGGTGGGGGGTTGGGGTGCTTAGGTTTTAGGGGCGGGGTGGGGAGTCAGGGTATTTTTAGTTTTTGGGGTGGGGGGCTTGGGGTGATTAAGGTTTAGGGGCGGGGGAGGGAGGTCAGGGTTTAGGTTTCATGGGTGGGGTGGGGGGTTGAGGTGCTTTAGGTTTTAGGGGAGGGGGTGTAGGTTGTGGTAATTTTGGGGGGGGTTGGGATGGTTGTGGAGGTGAGGGGGGTTGCTGTACTTTTTAGGGGTGAGGGGCCAGGGGGGACGCATGCTTGAACCATGTATGCAGTTCACTAATGCCTTTACCAGGAATGACTTTACAACGAAAAGTTGTTGTTAAGGCATTCGTGGTAAAGGCATTAGTGGTAACAACAAGGTCGTTGTTCTGACCGCGTTGTTCAGGCATGGGTGGTTCAACACTCGTTGTTCTGACATATAACCTTATGAAAGTCTTGCTTTTGTAGATCTAGTACATGAAATGCTGCTGGGATGCTTGAATGGTAGAAGTTCTAATGCATACAGATTCAGTCTCTCTTGGTTAACCAGTTTTCAATCGTCCTACCTAACTATACTTCTGCGGAGTTTAGCAAAAGCATGGTGGTTGTTTCTTAAATGAAAACATTTGTACTTACTCCAGCCGAGGAGTCTACGATGTAGTGGTAGACTTACTCTTGGCTGAAAATTAGGGGATAACTTGGGTCAAAGATGTAAAGAAAACTGTATTGGATAGCCAATCTTAGGCCCTCATTACCACCCTGGCAGACGGCGGTAAAATGGAGAAAAATACTGCCAATAGGCTGGCGGTAATTTTCCCCATAATATGACAATGTACCACACTATCCGCCACGGCGGTAACGAACGCCGGGCTGGGGACTTCAGTCTCCAGCCAGGCGGCTGTCACTAGCCCGCCCATGTGTTTATGACCCCACCTACTGCCATGGTTTTTGTGGCTTCCCTTCCCTACCGCCACATAAACCATGGTGGTAGGCCCTATCAGTGACAGGGAATTCCTTCCTTGTCACTGATAGTGGTCTTCCCTGCCTCCTCCCCCCTTTCACTCCAGACCCCCCCACGGCATACACGCACCATCGAACACATGCATATACACACTCGTACCCACATTCATCCATGCATGCATACATCCACACACATTGACATACATACAGACACACATGCATGCACACAACAAAACATCCATGCACTCACACATCCATACACGCACACACGGACAGCACCCCCCCACACACGGACAACACCCCCACCCTCCTCCCCTGTCAGAGCACCCGAATTACCTGATTTCAGGGGGTTCTCCGGCAGGAGATGGGACGGGGCGCTGCTGCCACCAGCAGTGTCCGCCAGCAGAACACCGCCAGGCCGTATCATGGGTCATGATACGGTCTGTGGCGGTCTACTGGCGTGGCGCTGCTGCTGGCAGCAGCGCCACCTTACCGCCATCCACCGCCATGGCCGCAGCCGGAATTTCACCATCCTTCTGGCAGAATTCCGGCTACGGTCATAATTTGGCGGACAGCTGGTAGCCACGGCAACAGTCTTTTGTCGGCCGTCGTTGCAGCAGTAGGCAGTATATACCGCCAATGTTGTAATGAGGGCCTTAATGGTGAGTAGAATGTCTCTTAAAGAGAGAACTGTGGCATCAGCTGATGGAATTAATTACAGGCTAGTATCCTGCACAGTCTGTCATCCCCAGTGGTCCATGGAATGGTTATCACTGAGCAAGAAAAAATATTGACAATGGTGGTCATTATGACATTGGCAGTCATCTGACCGCCACACCAGCGATGGCGGTGGTACCGCCGCCAGGCCGGCAATAATGACCGTCAAATTATGACCATGGAGGTGGTCCTTCTCATAGACAGCCAATGTACCACCCCAGCTGCCAGTGCAGTACGGCCACTGAACACGGCGGTAGCCATCTCAAGGCAGGCGGAAGACAAGGATCCGCCCACCATATTATGACATAGCATACCGCTAGGATTTCCGGGGCATTAGCAACGCCACCAAAGGCCCGGCAGAAACAGAACATAAAAATGGAGACACTATCCTCCAGGGACACAGAGGAGTCTGGGGCCACCATGGAACCAGAACTGGAAGTCTTCCTGATGCTGTACCACGCCATGGCCGTTCAGGAGCACCAACACCGACGAAGACCACAACGGTGAGTACAGCTGCCTAGCACACAAGGGAGTGAGGGGAGAGTGACACACACACACGCACAACACACACCACACACCCAGAACAATCTGCAAAGTAAACAACACAACATCAGCCAGAAGTAAAGAAAGCCAGGACACATAACTTAGGTCCAACCTCTGTATTTCACTGGACCTGCGCCCACAACAACTGATGCAACTAAATATAAAGGGCCATTGTCCAGTCCAGTGTCAGCCATTAGCCACAGGGCAACATCCAAGGTCCAACTAGACTCCTGACAGCCCAGACACTCCACTGGCCAGGGGCATCATGGTAACAGTAGGCAGGCACATCACGGGGCAAGGGGTTGGGAGGTTTCTTTTTCACAGGGGGGTCCATGGGTTTGGGAGGGGGCGGGTACTTGTCCTTCTGTTTTGGGGCAGAGGAGTGGCCTTGGGACGGGGGCGGAGTGCCACCCTTTTTCACCTTAGTGGTAGGAGTACACTTAGGGGGAGGAACAGGAGTCGATTTGGAGCTGGAGGTACTAGACTGGGGGGTTGGACATTACTCTTACAGGCAGGACGGGGTGAAGGAGGGAAGAGATCAAAATGGGACAGGAAAAGCTTCTTAGGACCAGTGGGGTGGGATGTGGGAGGAGGTACCGGAGTGGCGGTAGAGGGAATGGGTGTAGGAGGAGGAGGTGTTCTGGACTTGGGTGCAGGTGCATGGACAGTGTGCGTGTGTGAGGTGGATGGCTGTTGTGAGTCTGAGTGGGAGCATTTGTGTGTCTTTGGAGTGGGGCAGACAGTGTGGGGAGGACAAACAGGAAGTGTGTAGGTATGCTGTGGTGGTGTCTGCAAGTGAGGTGGGTGTGCTGCATGAGGTGGTGGTGATGACTGCACATGTGGTGTGTGGGGTGCATGTCTGCGGGTCTGCTGTTGTGGTGACTTTGGGCAAGGCTTTGCAGGTGGCAAGATCTGGGACTGTTGATGCTGTGCATGCAGGTGTGAGTGCTGATGTGACTGCGAGGAAGGAGGAGGAGTGGGACACAGTGGAGGCAGTGGTTGATGTTGTGGGTGCATCTGTGTGTTGGCTGTGTGTGTGCTTGTGGACTGAAGTGTGGTGCCTGTGTTTATCTGTGTGAGTCCTGTCTTTTGTTTTGGGTGCATGCTTGTCAGAATGTGTACGTGGGATGGGTTGGGGGAGAGGAGACAGGGACTGGGAAGACGTAGTTGGAGGGGGGACAGAAGAAAAAGGGACACTGGCAGCCATTAGCGAGGAGGCCAGAACCAGGAACGATCTCTGAAGGGCTACTAAGCCACTGTGAATGCCCTCCAGGAAGGCATTGCATTGCTGCATCTCGGATGCCAGCCCCCGGATGGCATTCACTATGGTTGACTGCCCTAGAGAGATTGATCTTAGGAGGTGTAGGAAAGTACCCTCTTTTTGGCATGTTACCCCCAATTTCTGCCTGATGTCAGTGTGTTTGAATGTGTCACTGTGATCCTGCTAGCCAGGACCCCAGTGCTTATGCTCTCTCTCCTCTCAAACTTGTCACTACATACTGGTAACCCAGTGTTTCATCCCAAATTGGCATACCGGTCACCCCTTATAAGTCCCTAGTATATGGTACTTAGGTACACAGGGCATTGAGGTTCCAGGGGATCCCTATGGGCTGTAGCATTACTTTTGCCACCCATAGGGAGCCCATGCAAGGGCTCCTACAGGACTGCCATTTCAGCCTGTGTGAAATGGTGCATGCAGCATTTCACAGCCATTTACACTGCACCATGTCACTTATAAGTCACCTATATGTCAGGCCTTCCAACCCTGAAGGCTGGGTGAAAATGACCTGTGTTTGAGGGCACCCCTGCACTAGCAGAGGTGCCCCCACATCATCTAGGACCATTTTATCTGACTTTGTGCGTGCAGGGATGCCATTTTACACATGTGCTGGACATAGAACAATACCTATGTCCATCTTCACAATGGTAACTCAGAATATAGCCATGTAAAGTGTCTAACATCTGGGAAGTGGTTTTACAATGCCATGCACTCTATGGGCTCGACAGTGGACATCCAGTACTGCCATACCAGCCTTCTGAGGTTCTCCAGGCAGACCCAGCTGCTGCCACCTCACAGACAGGTTTCTGCCCTTCTGTTGCTTGAGCGGCTCAAGCCCAGAAAGGCAGAAAAAAGCATTTCCTTTGTGATAGGGGTGTTATTCTCTCTCCCTTTGGAAATAGGTGTTACAGGCATTGGAGGGGTAGCCTCCCAGAGCCTCTGGAAATGCTTTGAAGGACACAGTTGGTGCCATCCTTCCATAATCCAGTCTACACTGGTTCAGGGACCCCCAGTTTCTGCTCTGGTGCGAAACTGGACAAGTGAAAGGGGAGTGACCACTCCCCGTCCATCACCATCCCAGGGGTGGTGCCCAGAGCTCCTCCAGAGTGTCCCTGGGTTTTGCCATCTTGGATTCCAAGGTGGTGGGTCACTCTGGGAGCATCTGAGTGGCCAGTGCCAGCAGGCAATGTCAGAGCCCTCCCCTGATAGGTGCTTACCTGTGCAGCTGACCAATCGCCCATTCAGGGCAATTTAGGGTCTCTCTTCTGGCTGTTTCCTCAGATTCGGATTGCAAGACTCCAGCAGGAATCCTCTGCATCCTTTACTTTGCCTTCTACTGATGAAACTGTATCTGGACCCTCCAGGAACTCTACAAACTGCAACAAAGAAGCAAAGACAACTTCTGCAACATTGTATCTTCAGCTCCTGCCAGCAATTGTAACTGTTCCCAGGTCGTGCATACTCCAAGAACTGCCTGTCTTCAGCCGGCACCATAAGAATGAAAGAATCTCCCTTGAAGTGAAGGGGTCACTTCCCTGCTTCAGCAGGCACCCCTCTGCAGCGACGTCAAGTGGCGTGGGTCCCCTCTCCTGACGAAGTGCGTTGATCCAACAACACAGATGGTGGATTGAAGTTGTTCCGACGGTCCTAAGGTCCAACTGTCCAACTTTAGTGGACATATGAACTTGCCTCCCCACAGAAGACAGAACACCCATGCACCGTGTGATTTGCAGTTGCCAAAGCTTGTGTGAGACCTTCAACAAAGTTCTTTGTGCACAGCACAGCTACGGCCCCCAGCACTCCTTCCTGTGACGCACAGCTTCCTGAGTGGTTCTCCGGCGGAGTGGGATCCCTTTGTGTTGTGCTGCGTGGGCCTCCATTTGCACCTTCTCTGTCCCCATGCTGTGGGACTCCTGTGCATGCTGCCTGGTCTTGTGATGGCTCTCTGAGTTGCTGAGAGTCCCCTCTGTCTCCCTCTTCTGGGTAGAGGCCACCAAGTCCCTCCTGGTCTTGGGCAGTGCCATTTTCCACTAACCGCAAGCTTTGTGTGTGCCAATGCTTGTTGGCGGAATCCAGCGATGCAAACCAAACTGCAATCTTCCATCCAGCATGGGGCATCATCCGCATCAACCAGAAACCTGCATCCATCTTCTTGGGTGCAGTACTGACTGTTCTTCACCGGTGGTTCTTCATTTGCACCTTTATCCGGGCCTTTAGCAGGGGCTCCTGTTCTCCCTGGACTCTTCAGTGCTTCTTGGACTTGGTCCCCTTCTTCCACAGGTCTTCAGGTCCATGAATCCACCATTGGTGTCTTGCATAATCTTCAATCATGACTTCTTGTGTGTTCTAGGAAACTTACTGAGATTTACTCCTGTTTTCCTGGGCTCTGGATGGGTTCTATTACTTAACTTTGGTGTTTTCTTACATTCCCAGCGCCCTTCTACACACTACACTTGCCTAGGTGGGAAAACAACTTTCGCTTTCCACTATTTTAGAATATGTTTTGTGTTCCCCCAGGTCCATTGCAACCTATTGTCAATTTTCAGTATTTACACTGTTTTCTAACTGTTTTTACAGCTACTTCTGAATTCTAGTGTATATACTGTGTATATTACTTACCTCCTAAGGGAGTATAGTCTCTAAGGTATTTTTGGCATTGTGTCACTAAAAAATAGTAGTGTTATTTTTGTAACACTGAGTATTTTATTTCATGTGTGTGAGTACTATGTGACTACAGTGGTATTGCAAGAGCTTTGCATGACTCCTAGATAAGCCTTGGCTGCTCAGCTACCCCTGAACAGCCTGGCTTCTAGACACTGACTACATTTCACTAATAAGGGATAGCTGGACCTGGCATAAGGTGTCAGTACCTTGGTACCCACTACTAACCAGGCCAGCCTCCTACATTGATACTGCAACGATGGGATAAGTACTTGCAATTGACTTATCACTCTGTCACAGGTGCTTTCCACAGGAAAAGGTACCCCATACCTAGAGCTATACAAATATATACCTAGTACAGGATCTAGTCTTTCACTTTCTTTCTAAAAGACTAGGGTTAGGCAGAGTAGGTATTTTCTTTTCTCACACTCGACTCTAACACTGACTACACTATGGCCCTCATTCTAACTCTGGCGGGCGGCGGTTGCCGCCCGCCAGACGGGAAGCGCCATTTGGCCGCCACGCGGCCAAAATACCGCTTCCCGCATTCTAACATTCCCGCTGGGCCGGCGGGCGCTAAGCAAGTTAGTGCCCGCCAGCCCAGCGGGAATGAGGGCCGCAACACAGGAGCCGGCGGTGTTGCGGCGGTGCGACGGGTGCAGTTGCACCCGTCGCGCTTTTCACTGTCTGAAAAGCCGCCCTGGGCCCTGTTAGGGGACCCCTGCACTGCCCATGCCAGTGGCATGGGCAGTGCAGGGGCCCCCAGGGGCCCCAGGACACCCGTTCCCACCAGCCTCTTCCTGGCGGTGAAAACCGCCAGAAACAGGCTGGCGGGAAGGGGGTCAGAATCCCCAAGGCAGCGCTGCTTGCAGCGCTGCCCTGGCGGATTCGCCCAGCCGGGGGTAAACCGGCAGGAAACCGCCGGCCCCGTTTTTCTGACCGCGGCGGTATGGGCTAGGAAACACCGCCAGCCTGTTGGCGGTGCTTCCGTCATCCGCGGCCCTGGCGGTCTTTGACCGCCAGGGTCGGAATGACCCCATATGTCTTCCTCTGAGGCCACCCCTGGAACCATGGGAACTCCCTATGAGAACATGACTTTCAAATTACTAAGAGGGCTTGCTCAGAGAGAAGCTTAGTGGTAGGGAAGAATCTAAAGAAGAATTTTCTTTTGAGTCTCCTTCTCCAGGATGACCAGCAGTAGTCTGGTAACCAGGAAGAAGAGAGAGAGGGAGATTCTAACCCTTTGGAGTCAGGGAGTCATCCTATAGATTCATGGGAGGGCTCTTCACAAGATCTTCCACCTAGCAGACCTACTAGTGTAGCTGACAGTGGGAGGGGTTCACACACAAGTAGGGGTCCCTTCACACCTAGAGGTCGAGTCACTAGAGTCAGCAAAGCCTTTGTCCTGAGGAATAGCAGCAACCCACAGCTGGTGGCATGACCACAGAGGCACAGAGTGTGGCTCATAGGTAAGCTTGGGTCCCCACCCAATGTATGTCAGTGTATGCCGACAGGAGTCATACCTCATGCCAATGTGCAAGGCTAATGTGTGTCCCTCACTTCTTCCAAGTGACTCCGGCTACCCAAACCTGTTCTGGCTGTTGACCCCTGTTAGGAATCCAAGAACAGGGGCTGAGAATAGGTACAATGATGCTCATGGACGTACAAGGAGGATTGTGGAATGCACTTTCGGTCTCCTGAAGGCCAGGTTCAGGTGCCTCCATCTGACAGGTGGATCTCTCTGCTACTCCCCTGAGAAGGTCTGCCAGATTGTGTTGGTGTGCTGCACAATTTATCCCTCAGAAGCCATGTGCCCTATCTGCGGGAGAAAGGGGTGACAATGCACCTGTGGCAGCAGTGGACACTGAGGACAGTGAGGAGGAGGAAGAGGAGGAGGATGTGGACAACAGGACACATATCATTCAGCAGTACTTCCAGTCACACCCAAGTAAGACTGATGAACTTCAAATTTTTCCATCTAAGTGATGTGCTCTGTGGCTGTAGTATAATGCCAGCCACTACCTTTGAATCCCAACTGACTGTCACCTATACCTTCCCTTATTGCAGATGTTGATGTGGTTACAACAGTGTAATGCTGAGGTGTGTACAGACTGCAGAGACACATATGGAGGATGGATTCACACATTACAGGACATTTGCACAGAATCATGCAGTTCACTACAGTTCAATACATTGTACATTGCTTTCTGATAAAGCACTATTACTCAAGTTGTGTCCAAGGGTGTTTATTTATAAATTAGGTATACAATGCAAAGTGCAAAAGGGTGGGGTCATTGTTGGGAAAAGACCAGTGTAGTGGGCCAGTCTGTTTGTAGTACAGGTCCAGGGTCCAATGGGCCTTAGGAAGAGGAGCAATGGCAGTTCAAATTGAACAAGGGATCACAGAGGAACACATGGGGGATGTTCTGGAGGGGCTCATTTCCTAGCGGGGGTCTTGGTCTTGGCAACTGTCTCTGGTATCTGTCTGGGTCGCAGGCAATGTTTGTGGGGTGGTTCATCCTTCTGCAGGGGGAAGGGTGCTGGTGGCATGTGAGTCCTGTGGTATGGCCTCCTGTCCACTAGCTGCAGCAGATGTGGAGGACTGGTCAGTAAAATGGCTAGTTGTTGGACCTGGCTTTTTGGCAGGGTCATCCCCAAACTTTTTGCCTCCTTCCTCCTTTTTTCTGACCTGTTGTTGTTGGCTTTAGAACTCTGGGCACTTTACCACTGCTAACCAGTGCTAAAGTGCATATGCTCTCTGTGTAAATTGTACTGTTGATTGGTTTATCCATGATTGGCTATTTGATTTGCTTGTAAGACCCTAGTAGAGTGCACTATGTGTGCCAAGGGCCTGTAGATTAAATGCTACTAATGGGCCTGCAGCACTGGTTGTGCCACCCACTTAAGTAGCCACTTCACCTTATCTCAGGCCTGCCATTGCAAGGCCTGTGTGCAGTTTCACTGCCACTACGACTTGGCATTTAAAAGTACTTGCCAAGCCTAAAACTCCCCTTTTTCTACATATAAATCACCCCTAATGTGTGCCCTAGGTAACCCCTAGAGCAGGGTGCTGTGTGGGTAAAAGGCAGGACATGTACCTGTGTAGTTTATATGTCCTGGTAGTGTAAAACTCCTAAATTCATTGTTACACTACTGTGAGGCCTGCTCCCTTCATAGTCTAACATTGGGGCTGCCCTCATACATTGTTGAAGTGGCAGCTGCTGATCTGAAAGGAGCAGGAAGGTCATATTTAGTATGGCCAGAATGGTAATACAAAATCCTGCTGACTGGTGAAGTCGGATTTAATATTACTATTCTAGAAATGCCACTTTTAGAAAGTGACCATTTCTTTGCACTTAAATCTTTCTGTGCCTTACAATCCACGTCTGGCTAGGTTTAGTTGACAGCTCCTTGTGCATTCACTCAGACACACCCCAAACATAGGGTACTCAGCCTCACTTGCAGACATCTGCATTTTGAATGGGTCTTCCTGGGCTGGGAGGGTGGAGGGCCTGCTCTCACACAAAGGACTGCTACACCCCCTACTGGGACCCTGGCAGAGAGGACTGAACTGAAAGGGGACCTGGTGCACTTCTTAGCCACTCTTTGAAGTCACCCCCACTTCAAAGGCACAATTTAGTATAAAGCAGGGCCTCTGCCCTACCACCTCAGACACTTGCTGGAGAAGAAACCTGAACCAGAACCTGTATCCTGCCAAGAAGAACTGACTGGCTGCTCAAAGGACTCACCTGTCTGCTTTCTACAAAGGACTGCTGCCTTGCTGTTGGCCTGCTGCCTTGCTGAAATCTTGTCTGGCTGCAAAAGTGCTCTCCAAGGGCTTGGATAGAGTTTGCCTCCTGTTCCCTGCAGTCTCAGGACCAAAAAG
Source organism: Pleurodeles waltl (assembly GCF_031143425.1). Taxonomy (NCBI): domain Eukaryota; kingdom Metazoa; phylum Chordata; class Amphibia; order Caudata; family Salamandridae; genus Pleurodeles; species Pleurodeles waltl. Next base: position 717,991,347 of record NC_090436.1, on the reverse strand, counting down.
ACTTCTCTTTTTCATTTGGATTCCTCGTGCGCTGAAAAATTCGATGCACAGCTTGCTCCGCAGTGAGAAAATCACTGCACGCCGATCCAGAAAGACGCCGCTTGACGCGACAGCTGCGGTGCGACTGGAACTTCTACGCACGGCCTCGCATGAACAATGCCGCCCACCTTCCAGAGAGGAAATCGACGCGACGCCTGCAGTGAGGAAGAAAATTCCACGCACAGCCCCCCGGAACGACGCGCAGCCAGATAACAAGCCGAGGAATCCACGCACAGACCCTGGGACATCTGGTAATCCTGCGATCCACAGAAGGAGACGGTCCGCATGCTGGAAAATGACGCACGTCTTTCCCGAGTGAAAAATAATGACGCAAGTCCGTGTGTGAAGGGGCGAAACCAACACACGCACCATTTTTCCTCCCGTAGAACGACGCACGTCTCCCACGTGAAAAATAACGATGCAAGTCCGTGTGTGAAGGGGCGTAACCAACACACACACCATTTTTTCACGCATCTCCTCTTCTGCGGCCCTCTGTGGAGTTTTTCCACTCCAAACCAGGTACTTTGTGCCTGAGCGAGACTTTATTTACTTTTTAAAGACTTAAGACACTTCATATCACTTTTCAGTGATATCTTTCCAAATTCATGTTGCATCTTTGATCGTTTTGACCTGCAAATACCCAGATAAATATTATATATTTTTCTAAACACTGTGTGGTGTATTTTTGTGGTGCTATATTATGTTATTGTATGATTTATTACACAAATGCTTTACACATTGCCTTCTAAGTTAAGCCTGACTGCTCATGCCAATCTACCAGAGGGTGGGCACAGGATAATTCGGACTGTGTGTGACTTACCCTGACTAGAATTAGGGTTCTTGCTTGGACAGAGGGTAACCTGGCTGCCAACCAAAAACCCCATTTCTAACACTAGTGATAGGGGCCCACTGGTGTGCTGTGTCCGCCAGCATGATGTTCGGCATGTCACCCAGCACCCCTGCAATGGAGGCCATGGTGGTATTCAAGGCCTACAATTGTTGCATGACCTCCTGGTGATGTTCCCCTTACAGCCACTGGTTCTCCTGCATGATGTTGAGCACCTGACTCATCTTGTCCTGGGATTGTTGGTATGCTTCAGGACATTTGTGAGTGCCTCCTGTGTGGTTGGTTCCCTGGGCCTGTCCTCCCCCGGCACACAATTGCCTTCAACTGTTTATTTTAGGGTCAAGTAAATAAGATGCCTCCAAACCAAATACA